>NC_069384.1:65829239-66141086 GCF_027475565.1 Acinonyx jubatus | reverse complement strand
TTTCTACACCCATTCCCATCCCCCTTCTGGGTGGGGAATATTCAATACTAGCATTCCTATATGCCCACATGTTTCAGAAGGAAGGCTATGTTGTTAGTTCCTACATTTCAGATAGATAGTGATTCATTTATTTTCATTTATGAGAAAATGTATCTACTTTTTTTTTTAATTTTTTTTTCAACATTTATTTATTTTTGGGACAGAGAGAGACAGAGCATGAACGGGGGAGGGGCAGAGAGAGAGGGGAGTCACAGAATCAGAAACAGGCTCCAGGCTCTGAGCCATCAGCCCAGAGCCTGACGCGGGGCTCGAACTCACGGACCGCGAGATCCTGACCTGGCTGAAGTCGGACGCTTAACCGACTGCGCCACCCAGGCGCCCCAGAAAATGTATCTACTTTTAAGGAAACGTTTGATGTTGTCATTAGGTGTTATCTATATGTATAACGAGTGATAATGGAAGAATTAATAAAAAGTCTCTACGTTAAGATGCTGAGAATATTTTAAGAGAACAAAATCACTTCATTTCTTTTATATCATAAGGGTCTGCATGTCTTATTAAAAAGTTACAGAAAATTTCAAACCTCTTATATCAGATAATAGTTGGTGGAATGGCAAGTACATCACAAGATATGCAGACTTATGCTTCTTGCACATTTTTGGCTGCGAGTATGAGAGAAGGGAAGCTGGGAATTCAGAAGAATCAAGATTCTGTTCAACTTGGAGCAATTGAAGCCTGTGTAATGTGGCTGCTAGAAAACGAATTCATCCAGATTACTGAAGCTAGTGATGGAACAGAAGGTAAGTGTGACTTAATTACAGTATACACTTTTTCATCTTTGCTGACTTTATACTGCTTAGTAAAAGGAAATTGACTTTTCAAACACTATAAAAGGAAACCGGTTTTTCGAGTGCTATATAAACTCATTTTTAGTACTTAGTGTTGGATTTAGCAACATCAGGCATTTAGCATAGAATCTGCTCATAAATATGCATACATTGGACAAAATTCTGTTTGTAAAATTTATCAGAGGCTAAAACGTAAATTATAGAGTACAGAAAGACAGTGTTTTATTTAATCTTTAACATTTGATACTTTATTTCCCTTCTCCTGCCCCCAACCAGGAAAAGTGTATCATCCAACACATCTTGGTTCAGCAACTCTGTCTTCTTCACTTTCTCCAACTGATACTTTAGATATTTTTGCTGACCTCCAAAGAGCAATGAAGGGCTTTGTTTTAGAGAATGATTTGCATATTGTTTATCTGGTAAGTTCTATTAAGTTTGTGAAAATGGGGAGAAAATACTTATATAGAATCCTGAACATCTTGGGAACATCTTGTTTGTCTTCTTTAGGGTAGCATTGGTGGAAATAGAGTACAGGTAAGAAGAGAGTTGTTTTAAAGTAATAAGCTAAATGTTATAGTGACATTTTAATTTATTTGTCTACTTTTTTCTCTAACTTTTCAAAAAAGCATTTGAGGTGTTTTATAAAAAACATATTTTACAATATATAAAAGAATAGTAAAGTATAATGAAATATCAGGAAATTGAAAATAAGATCATCATATAAAATTCAAAGGTTTGTACATAAACATGCATGCCTTTAAGTCATGTACAGTTCCTGTAGCCAACTTTGGTTCTGAGTTTTCTAGCAACTACAGCAAATAGGAAAGCTTGATTAGTCTCAATATTGATAAGATAAACAAAACCAAAAAAATGAGGAAAAGGGGTACCTGGCTGTCTCAGTCAGTAAAGCATGTGACTTTTGATCTCTGGGTTGTAAGTTCGAGACCCATGTTGGGTGTAAAGATTACCTAAAAAAGTAAAATCTTTAAAAAAATAATTAGGAAAAATGTTGCTTTTTATTGCATAAGAGAAATTTAGTCCTAACAAGACACTCAGGGTCTTATATTCTTGAGAAAATCTCTATAATAAATGCAATAAGGAATTTTAAAGGCTTGTATATATTAGATAGTCTTTTATAACTATTTCTTATAACAAAGATTTTGATAAAAATTGAATAAAATAGGGTTTGAGATTGTATTCTCTGGAAAGAACCTGGCTAAAAATATTTTGTCAATTAAGAGCAGTCATAGGAACTGACATAAGCAAGATGGCAGAATAAGAGGCCCCTGGTTCTAGTCTCCATAACAGAAATATGAATTAGTAACTATTTACAGACGAAAACACCTTTCTAAAAATCCCAGAACCTGGCAGTTAGGCTGAAACACATTCATGGAGCACAAAAACTGAGAAAAGCCACATTAGAAGGCTAAGAGCAGTGGTTTCACTTTGACAGTGTTGCCCCTCCCTAATCCAGCACTGTACCACACTGGGAGGAATTCTCTGGGCCTACAGTTTCTCCAGTGAGAAAAAGAGAGCTTGGGGTTGACATCCAGCTTCCTCAGCATTCTGGAGTGTTGCCTGGGAAGTCCACTTCTGTCTTACCTTATGGGGAACACTAGGGAAATAGGCAAGGCTAGATTACCTGAGGAACAATATGGGAGGTAGGGCTCACAGGGATTTGTGTGTGGATTAGTGATGGCACTGCATCTCTCCTGGCCACCTTGCCCAATCAGAGAGCCCAGCAAATGGCTCCACCCACTTGTGCCAGATTGCTGCCTGTTTGACCAGAAAGCAGGGTGAACAGTTAAGCCCAGCTAGGATTCCCAGGCAATGGCCTGACTGCAGAGCCCAGCCTGTACCTCTGCCCTTGCAGGTAACCAGTCCGACACCCCTACCCAACTGCAGAGTTCATCTTGTGGCCCTGCTGGAGCAGGGACTCTGAACTGTAGAACACAGCCAGAAGTCCTGCATGATCACAGGGTCCATCCTGCAGCCCCATCCAACTATGGAGCACAACCTCTGGCCACACCTGAACACAAAGTTCAGTTAATGGCACCACCTATCCAAGGAGTCTAGTCTCTGGTCCTGTCTGGCCAGAGAGCCCAGCCAGTGGCCATGCCTGTCTGCAGAGCCCAGCTAACAGTCCCACCTGATCAGGCAGCCCAGGGAGTGGTCCTGCCTGAATGCAGGGATGAGCCAGTGGCCCCACCCAACCAGAAACTCTGGCATCAAACCTTGCCCACCCTCCTGTGGGCTCTACCAGTTGGCCTTTGAGAACCTAGTTTGGGCTGACTAGTGAAAATCTTTCCCTATTGAAGCAAACCTGTAAAGACTAGAAGAAGTGACTGCTTCCTCAAATGCACACATACCAACACAAGGATACAAGAATAATGAAGAATCAAGGAAATATGGCACCACCAAAGAAACTAGTAAAGCTCCAATAACCAAACCTAAACAAATGGAGATCTGTGAACTGACTGACCAAGAATTCAGAATAATCCTCTTAATGAATTTCAGTGAACTACAATAAAACACAGATAGTCAACCAAACAAAATTAGGAAACAGTACATGAGCAGAATGAGAAATTCAACAAAGAAATAGAAACCATCAAAAAGTAAAACCAAACATGAATCCTAGAGCTGAAGAATACAGTGGGTGATGTGAAAAATTTAGTAGCTTCAAAAGTGGACTCAGTCAAGGAAAAGAAAAAATCTGTGAACTCAAAGATATTATGCTAAGTGATATAAGTCAGAATGAGAAAGACAAGTATCATATGATGCCACTCATAAATGGAATAAAAAAAGAATAAGCAAACAAAAAGCAGAAATAGATCCTAATTAAAGAAAGCAAACTGAGGGGGTAGGGTAGGGAGATGAGCAAATTGGGAGAAGAGGAGAAGAAGACACAGGCCTCCAGTTGTGGAATGATTAAGTCACAGGAATAAAATGTAGAGCATAAGGAATACAGTCAATGATATTGTAATAGTGATATAATAAGACATGTTAACTATACTTGTGGTGAACATAGCATAATGTATAAACTTGTTAAATCACTAAGTTGTATACCTGAAACTAATGTAACGTGTCTACTATATTAAAAAAAAACATAAAATAATGAGTTAATGGATACACAAAATAAAAGATGTAAATGGTAACATCAGTGACCTAAAACATAAGGGGATAGAGAAGTAAAATTTTGGAGTTTGTGTATGTAATCAAAGTTAAGTTGTTATCAGCTTAGAATAGGATGTTATAACTATATACAATGGAACATCATTTAGCTATCAAAAAGAAGGAAATCTTGCCATTTGTGACAACATGGATTATCCTGGGAGGGTATTATGTTCAGTGCAGTAAGCCAGAGAGAGGAAGGCACATATAATATGATATCACTCACATGTGGAATTTGAAAAAGTTGAACTCAGAAATATTGTTAAATGGCAGTTTCCTGGTGCCAGGGCATGGGGAACATAGGTAGATGTTGGTCAAAGAGTACAAACTTTCACTTATAATATGGATAAGTTGTAGGAATCTAATGTAAAAAATGGTAATTATAACTAATAACACTGTATTGTATACTTGGAATTTGTTTAGAGAGTAAATCTGTTCTTACCACAAACACACACAAAGTGGTAACTGTGTCAGGTGATGGATGTGTTAATTAACTTGATTGTCGTATTCATTACACAGGAACACATGTATCAAATCATCATATTATACATCTTCAATATATCCAATTTCATTTGTCAATTATACTTTGATAAAGCTTGGGGGAAAGGGGCAGATACATATATTTCGATAAGCAAGTGAATGGTGGGAGCATAAAACTGAAATTCTCAGAGAATTAGGAAGGTTGGGGTGCCTAGCCAGCTCATTTGATAGAGCATGCAACTCTTGATCTTGGGGTTGTGAGTTCAAGCCCTACGTTGGGCCTAGAGAATACTTTAAAAAAATAAAATAAATCGTAAAAACAAAGTTAAATCGAATTAGGAAGGCTTATCAGGAAATGCATTTAAATAAAAAACAGTGTTGAGGTGAACAGAGGGGAAATGCCAGAACAAGGCCATTTTTTCTTCTTTTAGTGAACAATTGTAATACATGGGTGATAATATGCTCAAAGTTCTGTGCCTGAGAATGTGGCTAGGAAGAATCTCAAAGCCAGTGTTATAAGTTACCTGCCACGGCCTTAAAACTGTCTCATTTATCATACAGTGGATAAGATTATCAGTTCTAGGGTCAGACTGCCAGTTTACTTCCATGAAAATCAGATTGAATATAAGTCATTAAAATAATTGCTAATGAAATATGTGAGACAACTGTAAAAACTATAAAAAAGTTATAAAAGTCAATATGGGAAAGAACTAGAAGGATACTGCTCACAGATTATTTTGCATTTCTCTTTAATATCTAGCTACGCTTGGCCAAAACAGAAATTGAATTTCAGTGTATTGTGGATGTGGTCTACATAAGAAAGCAGTGATAAATTCTAATCAGTAGACTTAGACTCAAAACAAAAGGCCTTGACCTTAGCTCAAAATGTGGCAAGTTAATATTCCTTTATGTTTTAAGTTAAATAAAACCTGTAGTTTTCATATACTATTTTATTTTTTGAATATTTAAAACATTTATGTGATTCAAAAGTCAGAAGTACATCAAAAGGATGTACCTCTACTGACCTTCATAGATAACTATTTTCATTAGTTTTTAATACACAGACACACCTTGGCAATATTGCAGGTTTGGTTCCAGACCACTGTAACAAAGCAAATCAATGCAGTAAGTGAGCCAAATGACTTTTTTGGTTTCCCAGTATATATAAGTTTATACTATACTATAGTCACTATAGTCTATTAAGTGTGCAATAGCATTGTCTAAAAAATGTACATACCTTAATTTAAAAATACTTTATTGCTAAAAAATGTTAAGCATCATCTAAGCTTTCAGCAAGTCATAATCATTTTGCTGGTGGAAGTTCTTGCCTGGATGTTGATGTCTGCTAATTGATCCAGGTGGTGATTGCTAAAGTTGGAGGTGGCTGTGGCAATTTCTTAAGAATAAGACAACAATGAAATTTGCCAATGAAATTTGACTCTTTCACAAGCAATTTCTCTGTAGCATGCGATGCTGTTTGATAGCATTTTCCCGACAGTAGAGCTTCTTTCAAAATTGGAGTCAATCCTCTCAAACTCCGCTGCTGCTTTCTTTATCAACTAAGTTTATGTCACATTCTAAATCCATTGTCATTTTGATGGTTCTCACAGCATCTGCACCAGGAGTAGATTACATCTCAAGAAACCACTTTCTTTGCTCATCCGTAAGAGGCAACTGCTTATATATTCAAGTTTTATCATGAGATTGCAGCAATTCAGTCACATCTTCAGGCTCCACTTCTGATTCAGGTTCTCTTGCTGTTTCCACCACAACTGCAGTTACTTCCTCCATGGGAATCTTGGACCCATACATTCATCCATGAGGGTTGGAAGTCACTTCTCTTAAACTCCCATTGATGTTAAAGTTTTGACCTCTTCCCATGAATCATAAATGTTCTTACAGCATCTAGAATGGTGGAATCCTTTCCAGAAAGTTTTCAATGTACTTTGCCTGGACCCATCAGAGGAATTACTGTCTTTAACAGCTATAGCCTTATGAAATACAGTTCTTCAATAATAAGACTTGAAAGTCAAAATTACAGTTGGCTCTTGAACAAAATGGGTTTGAACTTTGCAGGTCCACTTATACATGGATTGTTAAAAAATAAATATAGCACAGTACTGTGTATTTTCCTTATGATTTTCTTAACATTTTCATTTTTCTAGCTATATCATAAGAATACAGTATATAATATAGCATAAAATATGTGTTAATTGACTGTCTCTGTTATTGGTAAAGCTTTCCGTCAACAGTAGACTATGAGCAGTTAAGATTTGGGGAGAGTCAAAAGTTATACACAGATTTTTCCACTGCATTGGGGTTGGTGCCCCAACCCCCACATTGTTCAAGTATTATCTATACTTCAAGATCCATGGACTGTAGAACGGATATTCCATTAGGAGATAGGAAAACAACATTTATCTTGTACATCTCCATCAGAGCTCATGAGTGACTACATTGTCTGCAGTAATTGGAAAGGAATCTTTTTTTTTTTCTGAGTAGGTCTCAATAGTAGGTTTAAAATACTCAGTAAACCATGTTGTAAACAGATGTGCTGTTATCCAGGCTTTGCTATTCCATTTACAGAGCACAGGGAGAGTAGATTTAGCACAATTACTAAGGACCTTAGGATTTTGGAATGGTAAATGAGCACTGGCTTCAACTTCAAGTCACCAGCTGCATAAGTACCTAACAAGAATCATCGTGTCCTTTGAAACTTTGAAGCCAGGCATTGACTTGTCTTTAGCTATAAAAAATCCTAGATGGCATCGTCTTCTAGTAGTAGACTATTTTGTCTCCATTGAAAATTTTTTGTTTAATGTAGCTATGTTTATTAGTGATTTTAGCTAGATCTTCTGGATAACTTGCTGCAGCTTCTATATCAGCACCTGCTGCTTAACCTTGCACTTTTACATTATGGGGACGGCTTCTTTCCTTAAACCTCACAAACCAGCCTCTGCCTGTTTCCAGTTTTTCTTGTACAGCTTCCTCTCCTCTCTCAGCCTCTCAGAATTGAAGAGTTAGAGCCTTGCTCTGGTTTAGGCTTTGGCTTAAGGGAGTGTTGTGGCTATTTTGATCTTCTATCCAGGTCACTCACTCTACAAATCAGCAATAAAGAATGTTTCACCTTCTTATCATTTGTGTGTTTACTGGAGTAGAACTTTTAATTTAAAAGTTCAAGAACTTTTCCTTTGCTTTCACAACAGAGCTGCTTGGTGGAAAAGGCCTAGCTTTCAGCTTGTTTCAGCTTTCTATATGCTTTCCTCACTAAGCTTAATCATTTCTAACTTTTGATTTGAGAGATTTGGGACTCTTCCTTTTCATTTCAATATGTGGAGGCCATTGTAGGGTTACTAATTGGCCTAATTTCAATATCATTATATCTCAGGGAGTAGGAAAGCCCTAGGAGAGGGAGAGAGATAGGGTAATGGCTGGTCAGTGGAGCAGTCAGAAGACACACAATATTTATCAAGTTCACTTTATTTATCAAGTTTATTTATCAAGTTTTATATGGGTGTGGTTAATGAGACCTTAAAACAATTACAATAGTAACATCAAAGATAATTGATCATCGATTATCATAGCACATAAAATAGTGAAAAAATTTGAAATAAACCGTGAGAATTACAAAATATGACCCAGAGACACAAAGTGAGCAAATGCTGTTGGAAAAATGGTGCCAGTAGACTTGCTCAAAGCAGGACCGTCACAAACCTTTAATTTGTATTAAAAAAAAAAAAAAAGACAATATCTGTGAAATGTAATAAAGTATATAAAATAAGAAAGTACTATATCTCTTTTGTTTTATAAATACTAGCAAGCACATATATGTATTCTTACTTTACCTTACTGTAAGTGCACTGTATACATTTTTTTTGCACCATCTTTTTTCCTTAACAATATATCTTGGAAATCACTCTGTCAGTTTATGGAGATTTTCAATTCTTTTTTAAAAATCTGTATAACTCCATTGTGTGTGTATACCATTATTTATTCAGTTCTCTGTTGATGGACAGTTGGGTTGTTTCCAATATTTTGTTACGGCAAATGATGCTACAGTGAATAACTTTGGTGCATATATTATTTAGTTTTGAGGGAGGTATATCTTTAGGAAAGACTCCCTAAAGAACAATTGTTTGATAAAGTATAAAGGCACATGTGATTTTGGTTTTGTAAGATTGCCCTCCATAAGATTTGTATCACTTTTCAATTTTACCAGTTCTATATTAGGGTAGTTATTTTTCCACAACCTGATGAATAGAGTATATATATTGATAAGCTTTTATACTTTTAAGTGTATTTTTAATTTATATTTTTAAGTTATGAATCCATTTGAACATTTTTTCCATTTGTTTAAGGACAGTATGCTTTTTTCCCTCCATGAATTGTCCATGTCTTTTATTTTTCTATTGTGTTTTGTTCTTTTTCTTAAGTTTTTAAGGTTGTTTTATATATTAGGGAGAATAGTGCTTTGTAGTATAAGTTGAAAGTATTTTCATCCTAGTTTTTTAGTTGGCTTTGGCTGTGTTTATTGTGTGTTTTACCTCACATTTTTAAAAAATGTCGTTGAATTTATGAACTTCTGTATCAGCAAGAAATGCTTTTCTTGATCTAAGATTATAAAGGAATTCTCTAACATTGTTCTTCATGTAATTGTCTGATTATGATTCCCTTCTTTTGAGCTGTGTTCCATTAGAAGTTTATTCTAGTACAGTAGCCACCCCTTATCCATGGGGGATACATTCTATGTGTCATGGGGCACTACTCTCCCTAATATATAAAACAACCTTAAAAACTTAAGAAAAAGAACAAAACACAATAGAAAAATAAAACACATGACAATTCATGGAGGGAAAAAATGGGGGATGCATTCCAATACCATCAGTGGATGCCTGAAACCCAGATAGTACCAAACCCTATGTATATTATGCTTTTCCCATACCTACATACCTTGATAAATTTTAATTTATAAATTAGGCACAGTAAGAGATTAATAACAACATAACAAAATAGAACAATTATGTAATGTTATAAATCTTTTGTGAATGTGATCTTTCTCTCAAATTATTTACTGTATGTACCCTTCTTGTGATGATGTGAGATGATAAATTGCCTATGTAATGAGATGAAGTGAGGTGAATACTATAGACATTATGATGTAGTGTGAAGCCACTATTGACCTTCAGATGATATATCATCTGTTATGGACCATGGTTAACTGTGGGTAACTAAAACCATGGGAAGTGAAACCAACAGATAGGCAGCAGGGGAGACCTACTGTATATGGCTTTTCAATTTTACCTTTCTTTCATGGTGACATTCTGCAGTCACAATTTCATTTATTAAAAGGTTTATTTACACACAACGAATGAAAAAATTTCTTTAGCTTTTATCTTTACTTTTTTCCCCATGTTTTATGTACTAATTTGCATTTTTTATCTGGATATTTTAAACTTACATTTGGTTTTGGATGTATATCTGCCTCATTTGCCAATCTGACAACAGACCAATTTTACCAATTTGTACACGAGTTACCCTGTTTTAATTAAAAGCTTTTCTTGTATGTTTTATCTAATGGGGTAGAGTTTCCTTCATTGCTCTCCTTTTTCAGTGTTCATACGCATTCTTGCTTGCTTGCTTTTTAATGTAGTGCTTAGAATTAACTTCGTATTTTCATTGGTATTGTTAAATTTACACATTGTCATGTAGGAGAATTGACATCCTTCTTTTTTAGACTGATTGGTCTTATTCATGAAGAGACATGTTTCTCTATTTCTTTAAGTCTATTTTTGGGCTTCCAAGAATGTTCTGAAAATTTTCTCATGTAGAAGTTGAATATATATTTTTAAAATAGCTTTGTGTAATATGGTTTATATAGCATACCATTTAAAGTATAAGTTAGTGGGTTTTAGTATATTCACAGAGTTGTGCAATTATCACCAATATCTAATTTCAGAACATTTTCATCACCCTAGAAAAACCCTGGTTGCATTAGCAGTTACTCTCAAATTTCCTCTAGTCTCCTCATTCTCCCTTAGTCCTAAGCAACCACTAATGCAATAGTGTGCCTTCTGTTTTATAAACTTTCGTATTCTGGAAATTTCATATAAATGGGATCATATAATATGGGTCTTTTATGACTGGTTTCTTTCACTTAGCATAATATTTTCAAGTTTCATCCATGGTATAACTTATATTCCTATTTTTTCTATTTTTTAAAAAAATTGAGTATAGTTGACACATGATGTTACATTAGTTTTAGGTATAGAACATAGTGATTCAATAGCTCTGTATGTTTTGCTATGATCACCACAAATGTAGCTACCATCTGTCACCATACAATGCTATTACAGTACCATCAATTACATTCCTTATGCTGTACCTTTTATTCCTGTGACTTATTTCATAACTGGAAGCTTGTATCTCCCACTCCCCTTCACTTATTTTGCCTGTCCCTCTCCCCCTTTGCCTCTGGCAACCATAAGTTTGTATTCTGTTTTTATAGATATGATCCTGCTTTTTGTTTGTTTATTCATTTGTTTTTTAGAATCTAGATATAGGTGAAATCATAGGATATTTATCTTTGACTGACTTATTTTGCTTAGCATAATACCCTCTAGGTCCATGCGTGTTGTTGCAAGTGGCAAGGTCTCATACTTTTTTATGGCTAAGTAGTATTTCATTGTGTATACCACATCTTCTTTATACATTCATCTATTGATGAACACTTGGAGTACTTCCATTTCTTGGCTATTGTAAATAATGCTGCAATAAAGCATGTATCAGTTCTTAAGTTCTTTATATTGGAGAATAATATTCCATTGTATGGATATACTACATTTCTATCCATTCATCAATTAGTGGACATTTGGTATGTTTTTGCTTTTTGGCTATTATTAATAATCCTGCTGTGAACATGCATGTATAAGTATATCCCTAGGAGTAGAATTGCTGAATTATGTGGTAACTTTATTTTTAACATTTTGAGATTTTTCAAACTCCTCAAAAGCATCTGCGTAATATTACATTCCCACTAGCATTGTATATGAATTCCTAGCCTTCACATCTTCTCCAATGCTTGTTTTTATCTTTTTTAATATATCCTTATGAGTGTCCAGTGCTATCTCATTATAGTTTGGACTGCATTTCCCTAATGGCTAATGATGTTGAGCATCTTTTCATGTGTTTATTGATCATATGAATATATTAGAAAAATATTCAGATCCTTTGCTATTTTTAAATTATTTGCTATTTTAAATTATTTAAAGTATTGCTAGTTTTTATTATTGAGGTAAGTATTCTTTATATATTCTAGATACGTCTCTTATCAGACATAAGATTTGGAAATATTTTCTTCCATTCTGTGGGTTATCTTTTCATGTTTTTGATGATGATTTTCGAAGCACAGAAGCTATGGATTTTGATAAATTTATCAATTTTTTTTCTTTTGCTGTCATATCTGGGAATCCACTGTATAACTCAGTGTCACAAGGATGTACTCCTGTTTTCTTGAGTTCTATAGTTTTATCTTACATTGAGACATATGATCCACTTGGACTTTTGTGACTGTTGTAAGTTGGGAATCTAACTTCATTCCTTTGCATGTGCATATCCAGGTGTCTCTGCACCATTTGTCAAAAATCAGGTGACCACAAATGTGAGGGTTTATTTCTGGGCTTTCAATTCTGTTTCAATGATATATATTTATCCTTATGCTGATACTGTACTTGACAAAAATGTTTATTTATTTTGAGAGAGAGAAAGAGCACAGAGAGAGCACACTTGAGTGGGGGAGGGACAGAGAGAGAGGGAGAGAGAGAATCCCAAGTAGGTTCTGTGCTGACAGTATGGGGCTCGATCCCACAAATGACGAGATCATGACCTGCACAAACCATGAGACCTAAACCATGACCTAAGTCGAAATAAAAAGCCAGACGCTTAACCAAACTGAGCCACCCAGGTGCCCTGATATTGTATTGTTTTGATCACTGTAGTTTGGTAGTAAGTTTTGAAATCAGGAAATGTGAGCCCTCTAAATTTGTTTACTTTGAAAAAAATTTTGATCATTCTGGGTCACTTGCATTTCCTTATAAATTTTAGGATCATCTTGCCAATTTCTGCAAAGAAGCCTGCTGAGTTTTGATAGGGATTGTCCGAAGTTGTTGGTCATTTTGGGAAATATTTTCATCTTAATAATAATAAGCCTTATGGTCGATGCAGATAGTTCATTAATATCTTTCAACAATTTTTACAGTTTTCAGAGTACAAGTTTTTTGTTGTTGTTGTTGTTGTTAAGCTTATTCTTAAGCATTTTATTCTTTTTGATGTTATTGTAAATTGAATTTATTTCTTAATTACATTTACAGATTATTTATTAAAGTATACAGAAAAAACTGTTTTTTGTACATGGGTCTTATATCCCGTAATCTATTAAGCTTGTTTATTCATTCTTACAGTACTTTTGTGAATTCTTGAGGATCTTTTATATACAAGACCATGCCATCTGCAAATATAGTTTTGCTTCTTCCTTTCAGTCTGGATGTCTTTCCTTTTCTATCTTTTCCTTCCTTCCTTCCTTCCATCCATCCTTCCTCTTCCTCCTTTCCCTTCCCTTTCTTTCTCTTCACTTCCCTTCCCCTTTCTTCCCTTCTCTTTTTTCTTTTTTCTTTCCTTTCCTTTCCTTTCCTTTCCTTTCCTTTCCTTTCCTTTCCTTTCCTTTCCTTTCCTTTCCTTTCCTTTTCTTTTTTCTCTAATTTACCTAGCTGGAATCCAATAAAATATGGAATAGACATAGCAACCACATACATATTTGCCTTGTTCCTTATCTTGGGGCAGAAGTATTCAGTCTTTCACCACCAATCTTGATGTTAGTTGTGGGTTTTTTGCAGATGGCTTTGTTGAATGCTTTTATCATGAGAGAGTGTTAGATTTTGTCAGGTGCTGTTTCTGCATCTGTTGAGATCATCATGTGGTTTTTTTTTGTCCATCTTATTGATATAGTGTATTATGTTAATTGATTTTGAGATATTGATCTTGGATTTTCTGGGTAAATCCCACTTGGTTATTTGTATAATACTATTTATCTGTTGCTAGATTTGGTTTACTGAGGATTGTTGCATCTATACTTATTAGATATATTGGTCTGTAGTTCTCTTTTCTCAATATGACTTTGTGTGGTTTTAAGGAAGAATTTGTGAAAGATTTATGTTTCTTATGTAAATCTTTGATAAATTTTACCAGTCAAGCCATTTGGGCCCAGACTTTTCTTTTAAGTAAATTTATTACTAATTCATTCAGTTGACTTCTTATAGGTCTATTCATATTTCCTGTTTTTTCCTGAATCAAGTTTGGTAGTTTGTGTGTTTCCAGGAATTTGTTCATTTTATATAGCTTCTCTAATTTGTTGGTATTCATTTCATATTATTTTCTTATAACCCCCCCTCCTTTTTTCTCTGTACATTCAGTAATGTTATCCCTTCTTTCATTCCTGACTTTAGTAATTTAAGTCCTCTCTCTTCATTTCTGAATCAGCCTAGGTAAAGTTTTTCAATTTCATTCATCTTTTCAAAGCACTGTTAAAAGTATTTAAACAAGGAAGCCATTAGATTGAGGTGGCTGTAATGCCTTGGTAGCTTACATAAGCAAGACAAAACATAAGCCAAAAGCAGTGCACTCAAATCCAAGAAATTGAAACTTGAGAACAACCAATCACAAACAGCCATTGAGGCTTTCCCAAGTAAGGCAAGTGCTTAAGCTATAACCAGTCAAATAATTGCTTTGCTTTGCTTCAGCATCTTCTCTATAAAAACTTTGCTCCTCCCCCTGTTAGTGGAGGGCTTCTCACCACCTTTGGTTTGGCACTGCCCAATTGAAATCAATTTATGCTCAAATAAAATCTTGAAAAATTTTATGTATCTCAAGTTTGCCTTTTACCAGAACCAATTTTTGTTTAGTTGATTTTTCTTTTATTATTTTTGGCTATTTCATTAATTTCTGCTCTTTATTATTTTCTTCCTTCTTATTTTGGCTTTACATTCTTCAATTTGCAATTGTCTAAAGTTGAAGATTAGGGTATTAGTTTCAAACCTTTATTTTTTTAATAGAAGCATTTATAGCTATTCATTTCTCTCAAAATACTACTTTCACTGCATCTTCTAAGTTCAGTACGTTATGTTTTCATTTTTTATATTCATTAATTTTAAGGTACTTTGTAATTTCTATTGTGATTTTTTTCCCTAACCCATTGTCATTTAGTAGTTTCTTGTTTAATTCCCACATTATGAATCTCAAACATTATTTGTTATTCATTTTGAATTTTATTCCATTCTTAGGAAACATACTTTGTGTAATTTAGTGTGTGTATGTATATATATGGATGTGTGTGTGTATATATATATATTTATATATTTTATAAATACATATTTATATATATTTATATATATTATATATATGTGTGTGTATGTATATATATGGATGTGTGTGTGTATATATATATTTTAAGATTTTAAGATTTTATATATATATATGTTAAATATAATATTTAACATATATATATATATTTTTTTTAAGACTTTATTTTTAAGCAATTTCTACACACAACATGGGACTCAAACCCACAACCTTGAGATCATGAGTTGCATGTTCCACTGACTGAGGCAGCTAGGCACTACTTTTATACATTGAGGCTTGTTTTATTGCCTGCATATGGTCTATCCTGGAGAATGTTCTATGTGAATTCAAGAACAATGTGCACTCTTCTCTTGTTGGATGGAGTTCTACAGATGTCTGTTAGGTCTAGTTGATTTAGAATATTGTCTTAGAAGACTAAGTTGATCTTCTGCTTAGTTCTATCCAGTTGAAAGTTAGGGTATTTAAGTCTTAAGCTATTATTTTTTAATTTCTCTTTTCATTTATGACAAGTTTTGTTCCTGTATTTCAGCACCCTGTATATATTTAAAGTTGTTTATATGTACTTGATGGGTTGATCCTTTTATCATTATAGAATGATCCTTTTGTTTTTATTAATGTTTTTGAACAGTCTATTTTATCTGATATTAGTATGGCCACTCTGGTTTATTATGGTTGTGGCTGGAATTATATTTTCTCTGCCTTTTACTTTTGACCTTTTTGTATTTTTGTATCTATGTCTTCTACGGACAACATATAGTTGGATTCTGGCTTCTTATCCAGTCTGTTAATTTTTATTATTTAACCCATTCACATTTAATGTTATTATTGATATAGTTGGGGTAACATCTATGTTTTGTCTCTTTATTTTCTATATATCTTATGTCTTTTTATGTCCTCTGTACTTCTTTTACTGATTTCTTTTAATTGAATATTTCCTAGTATAACATTTTAATTTCTTTAATTAATTTTTCTCTATTTTTTTTTTTTTTAGTTATTCCCAGTGGTTACTCAAGGAGTTATAATATAGCTTAAAATTTATACTAACTTAGTTCCAGTGAGATATAGAAACATTATTCTGGTATAGTGTTATTTTGATGTGCTATTACTGTTATATGTGTATATCTATATGTGTTACAAACCCAGTAATACATTGTTATAGTTATAATTTATGTAATTTTATGTCTTTTTAAATGTTTATTTACTTATTTTGAGAGAGAAAGTGAGCGAACAGGGGAGGGGCAGAGAAAGAGGGAGGGGGAGAGAGAGAGAGAGAGAGAAAGAAAGAAAGAAAGGAAGAAAGGAAGGAAGGAAGGAAGGAAGAGAGAGAGAGAGAAAGAAAGAAAGAAAGAAAGAAAGAAAGAAAGAAAGAAAGAAAGAAAGAAAGAAAGAAAGAAAGAAAGAATCCTAAGCAGGCTCCACACTATCAGTGCAGAACCCCATGCAGGCTTGAACCTGTGAACCATGAGATCATGACCTGGCCAAAATAAGAGTTGGATGCTTAACCAACTGGGCCACCTAGGCACCCCAATTTTATGTCTTTAAAGAAGGTAAGATGAGAGAAAAATGTATATTTATTGTTACATTAAAATTCGTATTTAAGATTTGTGTTTTTCTTTATTCCTATTGTTTTTAGTTACTATCTTTTGTCATTTCCTTACTCCAATACAGTTTTGCTCTGTTAACTCTAAACAGAGCAAAGAGAAATTTTATTTAAGTAAAAAATGAATTTTATTCAGGTATAGCAGAGGAATTGCAATTTGGGACAAGCAAACTATGGTGAACCATAAGCAAGTCTGAAAAGACAAAGGAGGGTCAGCTTTTATTATGTTTTAGGAGGAAATTAGGGAGTGTTTTGATTAGAACAAAAGTGTACTGGAGAAGAACAAGAGTTTGAGTTTGTGGTGGTTTCTGATTGGTTGTAAATGGTAGTTAGTATGTTGTCACTAGAGCAGAGAGGGATCTTCCTTCCTATTTTTAAAGACAGGAGATACAATTCCGATTTGAAAAGTGCTCTCCCTTGTTGAAATAATTCTTCCTTCTTCCTGCTGGTTATGTAGGCTACAATGAGTGGTATGGGCTTAACAGCTCCCCTTTCAGGGCTTCCCTGATCCATGGTAAGGGAGGTTTTCTTTATTTAGTTTCACAACTCCCACATGTCAACCTTTGGGCTGTTATTGCCAAATGTAATGCATTTTTATATGTTACATACATGTCATTTTATACAGTTGCTTTTTAAATCAGGAGAGGGAAGGAGAGGAAATATGCAATAATACTGTCTTTATAAGTATCTACATAACTACTTCTATTGGTACTTTTTGTTTTTTTGTGTGTGGAATTAAAATACTGTTTTGGGTCACTTTTTTTCCAACCTGAAGAATTTTCTCTAGTATTTCTTATAAGGAAAATCTGCTAGAAAAGAATGTTTTTAGTTTTTGTTTCAGTGAAAATGCCTTTATGATGCCTTTACTTTAGAAAGATAGTTTCCTTCATGTAATATTCTGGGTTGATGGGTTTTTTTTTTCTTTCAGCTGTTAGAATATATCATTTCATTGCATTCTAGCTTTCATTGTTTTGTCAAGAAGTCAGCTCTTAATCTTATTGGTTTCTCTTGTATATGATGCATTGTTTTTCTGCTGCTGCTTTCAAGATTTTCTCTTGTTTTTTTACATTTTTACTATGATGCATCTGGGTATGGATATTTTTATGTTTATCCTACTTGGAGTTCACTTAGTCTCTTGTTGCACATAATAGTTCCCACATTTCTCTGAGGCTCTGTTAATTTTTCCTTCCCTTTTTTCTGTCCTCTCAGACTGCATAGTCTCTATTGGTATATCTTCATGTTTGCTGATTCTTCTGACAGCTTGCATGTAGTATTTAGCTCTGTAGTAAATTATTTATTTCAGTTATTGTACTCTTTACTTTCAGAATTTCCATTTAGCTCTTTTTTTTTTAATCATTTCTTTCTCTTTACTCTTATTCTCTTCTTGCTGAGACATTGTCATCATACCTTCCTTTACTTCATTTAGCATAGTTTTCTTTTGTTCTTTGACTGTATTTGTATACCTCGAAGTCTGGCATTCCCAAATCTGGAACCTCTCAAAGTTCTTTTGCATGTTTTTCCCTTGTGTTTGGGACACACTTTCCTGTTTCTTTGCATGTCTCATAGTTTTTATTGTTGTTGAACCCTGGATATTTTAGATAATATATTGTAACATTTGTGAATATTGATTCCTTCTTTCCTTCCCCCCTCTTTCTATTCTCCTGATTCTTTCTTGGAAATCATAGAAAATACTTAGGATTGTACTTAATGTAAGGACATTGAAATTACAAGTGTCTATGATTAAAGTTCTTGGATTTGGTAAAATCCAGTTTGTATGCTCAGTGGTCTCTTTTCTTTTGGTTGTGACTCGTTTGTAAATAAATGAAGTTTCCATATAAGTGAGGTATTACCACATTTAGAAATTTTTCCAAATGCTGAGTCCTTTATTTTTAATACAAAGTTTACACTTATAGTTTTGTTCCTTTTGTAATACATTTGTTTAGCTAATGAATGATATTTCTTTCTTTTAGGTTACACCTATGTTTGAGGATTGGATCACTATTGACTGGTATCGATTTTTCTGTTTATGGGAGAAGCTGCCAATTTCTATGAAACGGGTGGCAGAGCTAGTGGGAGTCGAAGAAGCGTTCTTGGCTCGCTGTGTGAAAGGAAAAGTAGTAGCCAGAACTGAGAGACAGCATCGCCAGATGGCCATCCATAAAAGGTAAATATCAAGGAGTCTACACTATCCAGTATTTAACACAGATTTTGGATATATAGTAGATGTTCAGTTTATTATAGTCACTTTCATTATCATTAAAATCAAATTTTTGGCTGAGTATGGTAAAAATTTTCACTTTCCTGTATTTACTGAATTGATTGATATTTCTCTCTTGCTATTTATAGTTTAGAAGTCATTGTAGATGAAGACCT
This sequence comes from Acinonyx jubatus, assembly GCF_027475565.1. Classification (NCBI taxonomy): domain Eukaryota; kingdom Metazoa; phylum Chordata; class Mammalia; order Carnivora; family Felidae; genus Acinonyx; species Acinonyx jubatus. The sequence continues at coordinate 66,122,204 of NC_069384.1, read as the reverse complement.
TTTAAAGTAGAACATTTAATTACTTCCTTTACTTAAAGATGTGAATTAGAATTGCCAACTTAGTGTAGCTTCATGTGAGGTTGTGCTTTGTATCATTATTATAATATAATATTATAATGGCTCTGGGGAAGAGCCATTAAAAAATTCAGATGGGGAAATTGAATCATTTAGCTTCTTTAAAATCTAATAAAATTATTTTTCTTAGTGCTAGTATCTAGTATATTATTTACAACATAATCAAGTGTGAATTTTGTAAGGATTTATATACTTGGATTATTTGTGGCACTAGGACCTTTCAAGTCAAAACTGGTTTTTATTATCAAATTATGTCAATTTTTTGAAATATGAATAGATGATCATGTAACTGTGTATCAGATGTTCTTTTAAATTATTGTGCCATTATATTTCTTGAACCAAGTCTTATTTCTTGAAATTAGTTAGCAGTATTGAAATATGGAGGAGCTCTTTTTGTTATATAGGTATTAGGTTCCTTGCTATGCTATAGTACTAATGTATGTCAGGATTTATTTGACCAACATTGAGCTCAGTCTTTGTCCACTAATCCTATATCCTATTAGGAATCTTCTCACAGTGTATAAATCTTCACTTGCCTTTTTGATTCTTTCTTGTTTCCCAGCATATGCTATATCTTCATTGTAGGCATAAGTAATCTCTTACCACACTTTTGGTGATTTACTTTCCAGGTTTTTTACCAGTCTTGTGCTATTAGACTTAATCAGTGAAGTTCCCTTAAAGGAAATAAATCAGAAATATGGATGCAGTCGTGGACAGATTCAATCCTTACAACAGTCAGCAGCTGTTTATGCAGGTCAGTTAAACAAGGGTTTCCACATTTATTTGAGACTCTGTAGTTTGAGATCAAGTTAAAATTACTTTTTTTCATATTCCATTTATTTTAGGCTTCTCTAAAAATGAGGGGATCATGTAAAGTCATAATTGTGTGTGTTTGTCCTCATAAGAACCCCTAAAACTATGGCTTCTCACCCTGCTCCAGAGGATTGGCAGCTGGCAGCTAGCTGAGTGTCTGGATCTTAGTCTCCCTCCATTGCTTAGCCACCTGCTAAGCATCCTCCTTTTTATTTTTTTTTTTACTTTTTATGTTTTCACTGTTGCAGGAAGTAGACCCAAAGTTCTCAATGGCCTCCCCTTTCTCATCAAGTTGCTGATTAATATTTGTTATTGAGTAGGAGGATGGCAACTACAGAGGGATTTCTGTATATCTGGTAGACTGTTCTAAATATCTCTCCTCTAAGGAAACACTGGTCTGCCCTTAATAAAATTAAACCCCTATCTGTAAGCTAGGCAAACAGGGAAGTTCTGGGTCTGATTTTACCAAGAAATCCTTACAAACTCTTAGGAAGGAAACCCTGGGCTGCTGGAGAGAGTGTGGATTTGTATGTGTAGGAGGTTTCATTGTGAAGGTGTGTGCATATATGAGAGTACTGAGGGAAAGATTGTAGGAGGGGCTGGAGACTTCAACTCACTGGCATGAAGGATCTCAAATTGCCTGTAGGATTAATGTTCTCATAGGGAAGTGATTATATTAATGCCTTGACATTGGCTCTTCTGGCCTCTTTATCTCATGAGGGAATAGCTATTAAGTTGGGCAACCTTTCCTTCAAGAAAATATCAATAGGAGCTTCACTTTTTGTACTCCTCTCAGCACTTGAATATTTAAATCATCTCTCTTATTTTCTTATTTTGCTCTAGATGAAAGAGTCCCTCACCTGTTTTAAAGAGTTCTCTCTTCCTTAAAAAAAGAAAGGAAGGAAGAGAGAATGAGAGGAATGAACTAGAGTGAGGGCTTTTTGTGTATTTTGTGTTAACATGCTCTGCCTCAGTTTTTTCAAATATCAAGTTCATGATTAAGAATAAATGGGATGACAATGTGTTTACCCCTTTTATTGACCAATTAGCTAGGCCCTGAACATGTGTCTACTCGCCTGTTAACGTACACTTTGTGCCTTTGTGCCTCTTAAAGTTTACCATTCTGCTGGTAAAACAAAACAAAACAAAACAAAACAAAACAAAACAAAACAAAAGATACAGCAAGACAAAAGTATCTAAAGAAATAGAGAATTATTTATAAAGAATTTTTAAAAGAATTTTTGAACGTTTTTTTTAATGTTTATTTTTGAGAGAGAGAGAGAGAGAGAGACAGAGTGTGAATGGGGGAGGGGCAAAGAGAGAAGGAGACAGAATCCGAAGCAGGATCCAGGCTCCAGGCTGTCAGCACAGAGCCCCATGTGGGGCTAGAACCCACAAACTGAGAGATTGTGACCGGAGTGAAGTCAGGCACTCAACCAACTGAGCCATCCAGGAAGCCCAAGAATTTTTAATTTCATAAATATTCTATGATTATTGTAGGGATGATTACAGTATTTTCCAACCGCCTCGGCTGGCACAACATGGAACTACTACTTTCCCAATTTCAGAAGCGTCTTACATTTGGCATCCAGAGGGAGCTGTGTGACCTGGTCCGGGTGTCCTTACTTAATGCACAGCGAGCCAGGTTCTTCTATGCTTCTGGCTATCTTACTGTGGCAGATCTTGCCAGAGCAAATATTGTGGAAGTGGAGACTGTTCTGAAAAATGCTGTGCCCTTTAAAAGGTAAGAGAGTCCTCCTGACCAGTAGTTATTAAATGAAAAATTATGTCTATTTGTAAATAATAGAAAATGTACTAAAATATTTTTTCTTTGATAGTATCATGACATACATGGGGTCACTGGAAGAAAATGAGACTGCTTTTTTCCCCCTTTAGAATTACTATCATGTGTGTGTGTGTGTGTGTGTGTGTGTGTGTGTGTGTGTGCCTGTGTGTATGTATATATTTTTAAATTGAAGTATAGGTGACACACAGTAGTACATTAGTTTCAGGTGTACACAGTGATTTGAAAGGTCCATATGTTATGCCCTGCTCACCACAAGTGTAACTACTATCTTTTGCCATAAAATGCTATTAAATACCATTGATTATATTCCCCATGCTGTACATTTTATGCCTGTGACTTAATCATTCCATAATTGAAAGTCTTTATCTCTTACTCCCCTTCAACCATTTTGCCTATCCCCCTACCTCTCCCCTCCAGCAACAATCAGTTTGTTCTTTGTATTTATGGGTCTATTTTTTCTTTTTTGTTTTTTCAGAGTCCACATCTAAGTGAAATCATATGATATTTGTCTTTCTTAGTCTGACTGATTTCATTTGGCATAATATCCTCTGGGTCTATCCATGTTGTCAAAAATAGCAAGATCTCAATCATTTTTACGGATGAGTAATATTCTATCACATATTTATGATACATGATATGTGATATATATATGTGTATATATATATATATATATATATATATATATATGACATCTATATTCCTTCATCTATCCATGGACACTTGGGTTGTTCCTATATCCTGACTACTGTAAATAATGCCGCAATGAACATAGAGGTGCATATATCTTTTCCAATTAGCGTTTTCATTTTCTTTGGGTCAATATTCAGTAATAGAGTTACTGAATCGTATGGTATTTTCATTTTAATTTTTTGAAAAACCTCCATGCTGTTTTCCACAGTGGTTGCACCCACTGTGCACAAGTGTTCCTGCTTCTCCACATCCTCACCAACACTTGTTATTTCTTGTCTTTGAGTCCAGGTGACCTGACAGGTGTAACTGATATCTCATGGTTTTGATTTGATTTCCCTGATGATTGGTGATGTTGAATAACTTCGTGTGTCGGTTTGCCATCTATATATTTTCTTGGGAAATGTGTCTATTCAGGTCCTCTGCCCATTTTTAATTGGACTTAATGCCCATTTAATTATTTGTTTGTTTGTTTTTGGTGCTGAGTCATATAAGTCCTTTACATATTTTTGCTATTAATCTGTTATTGGATATATCATCTGCAAATATCTTCCCCCATTCAATAGGTTACCTTTTCGTTTTGTTGATTGTTTCATTCACTGTGCAAAAGCTTTTTATTTTGGTGAAATCCCAATAGTTTATTTTGCTTTTGTTCCTATTCCAAGAGGAGACATACCCAGAAAAATGTTGCTAAAGCTTATGTCAAAGAAATTACTGCCTGCATTTTCTTCTAGGAGTTTTATGGTTTCAGGTCTCACATTTAGGTCTTTAATCCATTTTGAATTTATTTTTGTATGGTATAAGAAGTGATACCCTTTCATTCTTTTGCACATAGATGTTCAGTTTACCCAGCGTCATTTACTGAAGAGACTTTCCCATTGCATATTCTTGCCTCCTTGTCATCGATTAATTGTCCATTAAGCATGGGTTTATTTCTGGACTCTGTGTTCTGTTTCACTGATCTACTACATGTTTTTGTGCCAGTACCATACTATTTTGATTATTACAGCTTTGTAGTTTATCTTGAAATCTAGGATTGTGATACCTCCAGCTTTGTTCTTTCTCAAGATTGCTTCGGCTTTTAGGTCTTTTGTGGTTCCATACAAACTGTAGTATTATTTATTCTAGTTTTGAGAAAAATGCTATTGGTATTTTGATAGGGATTGCATTGAATCTGTAGATGGCTTGGGTAGTATGGACGTTTTCAACAATGTTAATTCTTCTAGTCTATGAGCATGGTAATATCATTCCATTTCTTTTTTCTATCTTCAGTTTCTTTCATTAATGTTTTATAGTTTTCAGAGTACAAGATTTTTGGTGTAGCTGTAAATGGTTTTGTTTTCTTAATTTCTATTTTTACTACTTTGCTATTAGTGTATAAAAATGCAACAGATTTCTGTGTATTAACTTTTTATGCTACAACTTTACTGAATTTATTTATGTTAATAGAATTTTGATGGATCTTTAGGGTTTTCTATGTATAGTATCATATCATCTACAAATAGTGATGGTTTTACTTCTTCCTAAACAGTTTAGATGTCTTGTATTTCTTTTTTGGTCTGATTGCTCTGGCTATGCTTTCCAGTACTATGCTGAATAAACGTGGGGAAGGTGGATGTTCTTGTCTTGTTCCTGATCTTAGGGGAAAAGCTCTCAATTTTTCACCATTGAGTATAATGTTAACTGTGGGTTTTTCACGTATGGCCTTTATTATACTGAGGTATGTTCTCTCTAAACCCACTTTGTTGAGAGTTTTAATTATGAACTCAAGTTGAATTTTGTCAAATGCTTCTTCTGCATCTATTGAGATGATCATATGATATTTAACCTTTGTTTTGATTTGTGAACGTTGAATTATCCTTGCATCCCCAGAGTAAATCCCATTTAGTCGTGGTGGATAATCTGTTTAATATACTGTTGAATGTGATTTGTTAATATTTTGTTGAGGATTTTTGCATCTATGTTTATCAGGGGCATTGGCCTGTAATTTTCTTTTTTTATAGTGTTTTTGGTTTTGGTATCAGGGTAATTCTGGCTTTGTAGAATACATTTATAATGTTTTTGGAAGTTTTCCTTTCTCTTCTATTTTTTGGAATAGTTTGAGGAGAATAGATATTAACTTGTCTTTAAAAGTTTGGTAGAATTTACCTGTGGAGCCATTTGGTCAGGGACTTTTGTTTTTTGAGAGTTTTTTGGTTACTCATTCAGTTTCATTACTAGTGTCTTGTCTGTTCAGCTGCTGTTTCTTCCTGATTCAGTTTTGGAAGATTATATGTTTCTAGGAATTTATCCATTTATTCTAATTTATTGACATAATTTTTTGTAATGTTCTCATATAAGTCTTTGTATTTCTGTGGTGTTGGCTATTAATTTTCCTCTTTCATTTCTGATTTTATTGATTTGTGTCCTCTTCTTTTTTTCTTGATGAGTCTAGCTAAAGATTTATTAATTTTATCTTTTCAAAGAACAAGCTCTTGGTTTCCTTGATCTTTTCTATTTTTTTAAATCTCTATTTCATTTATTTCCACTGTGATCTTAATTTCCTTCCTTTTATGGACCTTGGCTTCATTCTCTTTTTCAATTTCCTTTACATATAAGGTTAGATTGTTTATTTGAGAATTTTCTTGTTTCTTGAGGTAGGCCTGTATCTGTATGAATTTCTCTCAGAATTGTTTTCACTGAATCCCAAAGATTTTGGACTGTTGTCTTTTCATTTTCATTTGTCTTCCTGTATCTTTTGATTTTCTCTTTGATCTCTTCATTGACCCATTGGGTGTTTAGTAGCATGGTATTTAGTAGCATGCTGTTTAGCCTACACGTGTTTTTCTTTTTACCAGTTTTTTTCTTGTGATTGATAGTTCTATACTATTGTGGTTAGAAAAGATACTTGATATGATTTCAATTTTCTTAAATTTCCTGGGACTTGTTTTATGGTCTAATGTGTGATCTGTTCTGGAGGATGTCTTATGTACACTTGAATTGAAGGTATATTCTGTTGTTTTTGGATGGAATGTTGTGCATGGATATTTTAAGTACATCTGGTCTAATGTGTCATTCAAAGCCACTGTTTCCTTTGTTTTCTGTCTGGATGATCTATCCATTGATGTAAATGGGATGTTATAGACCTCTACTATTACTGTATTACTGTCAATTTCTCCATTTAGGTCTGTTAATATTTCCTTTATGTATTTAGGTGCTCTAATGTTGGGTGCATAGAGATTTACAAATGTTATATCTTCTTGTTGGATTAACCCCATTATCATTATATAATGCCCTTTGTCTCTTATTACAACCTTTGTTTAAAGTCTGTTTGTCTGATATAAGTATTGCTACCTTGGCTTTTTTTTATTTTGCTTTTATTTGCATGGAATATCTTTTCCTATTCTTTCATTCTTAATTTCTGTGTGTCTTTAGGTCTGACATGAGTCTTTTGTAGGCAGCATACAAATGGGTCTTGTTTTTTAATCTATTCCACCACGCTATGTCTTGATGGGAGCATTAGACCTACTTTTACATTTAAAGTAATTATTGATAGGTATGTACTTATTGCCCTTTTGTTAATTGTTTTCTGGTTGTTTTGTAGTTCTCAGTTTTTTTCTTCTTCTTTTGCTCTCTTTCCTTTGATGACTTTCTGTTGTATTAGTTGATTGTCTTTATTTTTTGTATACCCATTATAGATTTTGGTTTTGTCTTTACCATGAGGTTTATATATAACATGTTAATTATATAGCAGTCTATATTAAGTCAGTTACTTAAATTTGAACACATTCTAAAAATTTTTTTCACCTCTGTTTTAGGTATGTATTCTCATATTTTACATCTTTGTATTCATAATTTTCTTAGTTCTGATTATGGCCTTTTCTTTTTAACATAAAGAAGTCCCTTTAACATTTTTTTTAAGAGTAGCCTAGTGATGATGAACTTTAACTTTTTTAAATTTCTCCTTCGGTTGTGAATGATAACATGGCCATGGAGCGTATTCTTGGTTGTAGGTTTTCTTCCTTTCAGCTCTTTGAATATATCATACCACTCTCTTTTGGCTCACAACGTTTCTGCTGAAAAATCTGCCGATAGCCATAAGTGGTTTCCCTTCTATGTAACTTTTTGTTTCTCTCTTGCTCCTTTTGAAATTTTCTCTTTATCTTTAACCTTTGACATTTTAATTATGTATCATGGTGTGGAACTCCTTGAGTTCATCTTGTTTGGAACTCTCTGTCCTTCCTGAACCTAGATGTTTGTTTTCTTCCCCCAGGTTAAGGAAATTTTCAGCTGTTATTTCTTCAAATGAATTTTCTGCCTCCTACTTTCTCTATTCTCTTCTGAGACCCCTATAATGTGAATATTTGTTCTCTTGATGTCATCCCAGAGATTGCTTAACCTATCCTTAACCTATTCTCATTAAAAAAATTTTTTTTCTATTTGCTGTTCAGCTTGAGTGCTTTTTATTACCTTGTCTTCTAGATTGCTAATCATCTCTTCTCATCCCCTATTGTTGATTCCTTCTAGTGTATTTTTCATATCAGTTATTGTATTCTTCAGCTTTGATTCTTTCTTATATTTTCTAACTCTTTGTTGAAGTTTTCACTGAGTTCTTCCACCCTTGTCTCCAGTCCAGTGAAGATCTTTAAGATCATTATTTCAAACTGCTTATCAAGCATATTGTTTCTCTAGGTTTCATTTGGTCCTTTTCCTAAGGTTTTGTCTTGTTCTTGTGTTTGGAGCATATTCCTCTGTCTTCCCATCTTGCTTGACTTTCTGTGTTTGTTCCTTTGAATTGAGTAGAATAGCTACTTCTAAACTTAAAAGAAAGGTATTATGTATGTCATTTCCTGTGTATTCTGTGTATACTGGATAACTTTGGCTGGCTGGAACTGTGGCTGGCATGGGCATGGAGTCCCAGGTACTCCATGTTTGGGCTGCCCTGGTAGGATGGCTTGAACTAAAGTGGGCTTGGGCCAGGTGGTCCCAGAGCTCTCCATAGAGAGGGTGCTCTGGCAGGAGAGCTATAGCTGAAGTTGGCGCAGGTTGGAGCATTCCCTGGGCTCTCCATGAGAGGATCCCTGGCAGGATAGCTGAAGCTGAAGTGAGCATGGGCCAGGGCTGTCTAGGGACTCCCCACCCACAGGGTGCCCTGGGAGGACAGCTAAAGCTACAAGTTGGGGTGTCTGGGGACACTTAACACAAGAGATGCACTGTTGGGGTGGCTGGAACTAAGGTGGATGTGGGCCAGGGAGTCCTGGAGTGTGTTAGTAAACTGTGTGGAGCCAAAGTAGTGTGGGCCTGGGTCTGGGGTGCTTTACGCCTGTGCCACCTTGCTGTAATGGCTGGAGTTACAGTGAGTACTGCTCAGGGGTGTTCTGGTGGGCACCACACTGGTGCTACTTTGGTGGGATGGCTGGGGCTGGTGTGGGCTAGGGGTCTGGAACTTACTGAAGTGGTAGGCCAGCTAGGGAACCTGAACCCTGCTTCTCTCTGGGCTATCAAGGTGGAGAGGGAGCATAAACTGTGGCACTTGCAGCCCCTCCTGACATGGAAAGGGTTCCGGCAGCTCCCCCACCATTTGGCAAAGTTCTAGGTCTAGTTTCTCTTTACATTCTAGTTGCTATTTGTACTTATGTATTATGCTAAGGCTACTATTTCTGTGATTATACCTTTTCTGAATGCCCAGAACTTTATTGATCAATATTACTAACATCAGTATTAGGACAGATCTACGTCACATACCTCCTCATGTGACACAGTGAGAAAGACACAGCATTACTCCTGGAGTATTCTTATCAAAAATGTCTAACATAAATTTAATTGTAAGGAAACATCAGACAAACCTAAATTGGGAGGCATTATACAAAATAATTGTCTAATACTCTTCAAAAATATCAAGGTCATGAAAAACAATAACTGAGGAACTCTTTCTAATTAAAGGAAATAAAGAGACATGACAACTAGATGTACCACCTTATTCTAGATTAGATTAGAACAAGGATGTAAGTGGAACAATTGATGAAATTTGAATAAGGTGTATAGATAAGAGATAGCATTGTATTAATGTTAATTTTCTGAATGGAAACTGGTATATCTGACACCTGGCCACCCTTTCCTTTTAGTACTTGGTACATGAGAGCCAGAAAACCCATTTTGATTGTCTCAGTTTGCCATTAACAAAAATTCACAATAAATTACCTATGCATATGTATTTTCCATTGTTGGTAATGTTTCTTCAGAGTAAATTCTTGGATGTGGGATTTCAAAAGGTAAGTGCTTATGTAGGTTTATTAGTTCCAGATTACCCTGCAGAAGGGTTGTACCAGGTTACATTCTCACTGGCCTATTACGCCACAGCCTTGCAAACAGAATCCATTGTTAGAGTTTTCATTTCACCAGTCTGATAGATAGGAAATAGTATCTCAGTATGGTTTTAATGTGTATTTCTCCAATTGTGAATGATGGTGGATACTTTTCATATGTTTCAGGATCATATTTTTGTATCCTTGAGAATTATCTGGTTATGTCTTTTCTTGTTTCTACTGAGTTTGGTCTTTTCCCTCTCCTTTTTATTTTATTTTATTTTTTTAAATGTTTATATACTTTAATAGAGAGAGAAAGAACAAGGGAGTGGCAGAGAGAGAATCCCAAGCAGACTGCATGCTGTCAGTGCAGAGGGCTCTATCACAGGGACCCTGAGATCATGACCTGAGCCTAAATCAAGAGTCAGATGCTTAATCTACTGGGCCACCCAGGTGCCCTTCTTTCTCCTTTTAAAAGAATCTTTTCTTCTTAAATTGATTAGAGTTCTTAGCTGTTTATTTTATATGTATATTGCAAATATTTTCTCAAAATTTATAAATTGTCTTTTGACTTTTACTACATTGTTTTTGCCATGCAGAATTTTAACTTTTCTATTGATTTTTTTGTCAATTTTTTTTTTTTTTTTTGCTTTGGAATTGTCATAGTTAGAAAACTTTTGTCTACTGAAATTAAAAAGGAATTCATTCATGTCTTCTCCTAGTATTTGTAGATTTGCATCTAGATTCCTGATGTATTTAGAATTTAATTTTGTGTATAGTATAAAGTCTGGATCAAATTTTGTCTTTTATCCAATGGCTTCCATTTATAAAAATGTTTATTTTTGACTTAGTGATTTGAGATGCCATCTTTGTCATATACCAAATATCCATAAATAATTAGGTCTATTTCTGTAGTTTCTATTTTATATACTATTCTTTTCGTCAATTCATGAGCCAGTAAATACTTTTAATTATAAATTATAAATTATTAATCTCTGGAAGGACACTTCCTCTCATAGTTTTCCAGTATTTTTTTTTTTTTTTGGCTATTCTTGCATATTTGCCCATATGAAAGTAAAAGTGCTTGTTGATATTTTATAGGAATTGTATTGAAATTTAACTTAGAATTGATATCTTTATATTTTGTGTCAACCTATCCAAGGATAGGTAACATCTTTGAATTTGATCTAGTCTTTGTGATTTTTAAGAGTTTTCAAAAGATTTCCTCATATAGGTTTTCAAAATTTTTAAGTTTTGCTCACACAGGTTTTATACATTTCTTGTTAAAGTTATTCCTACTTAATATTTATTGTTATTTTAATTGGTTGCTCTCTTTTATTATGTCTTCTACATAGTTATTATTAGAGTATATGAAGGCTGTTTTGTATAATTTTTTATCCTATTTTCTAAATTCTTTTATTGTTTGAATTACTTTTATCATTGATTCTCTAGAATTTTCCAGGTATGTTGGCACATCATCTACAAATAGTTATTTTACTTCTGTAAGAATTTGTATGCTTTTAATTGATTTCTCTTATCTAATTGTATTAGCTGATATCTCTAACATGTAGTAGTAATAGTAGTAAGGATAGTAGTAATAGATATTGGGCATTTTTGCTTTGTGATCTTAGGGGAAATGCCTCTGGTGTTGCTTCACTAGGATACTGGTTTCAGAACTATGGTGTGTGTGTATGTGTGGGTGGGGGTGTGTGTGTGTGTGTGTGTATTTATGTAAGAAATGCATAATTCTTGAATATTTTTGTCATGATTGGGTATTGAATTTTGTCAAAGCATTTTCCAGTATTCCTGAAGATTATCATAGTTTTTTTTTCCTCCTCCTTCATCTATTAGCATGGTACATTATATTAATAGGTTTCCTAATATTGAATCAATCTTATGGAATAAATTTAATTTGGTCATCTTATTTTATCATATGATGTTGGATTCTATTTGCTAATATTTGATATAGTATACTTTTGCATTGTTATTTACAAATAATATTGGCCTATTGTTTTCTTGCATTGTGTGGTTTTTTGCACTATTTTTATTCAAGTTTTGCTATCAGTTTTGGTATCAGACTTGCCTCATGAAAAAGAATTATGAAGCATTTTTTGTTTTCAGTGCTTTGCAATAATTTAGGGAGGCTTGGGACTGCTAGAAGTTTTTATATGATTATTGTATGAAACCCTGTTGAATGGTGCCTTTCAATGGGTTAGTTTCCTGATCACTTTGTCTACTTTATTTTTTCAGAAATTAGTCTCTCTAAGCTTTCTATCTTGAATGGGGTCAATTTTGGTAATCTGTATTTCCTTAGAAAATTATTTGTTGCATCTGGATTTTCAAATACATTTTTATAGAGATTTGTGAATTAGTTTCTTAGGCATTTTAAGTATTCCTTCTATTTCAATGGTTATTCCTTCCTTGTCATTTGCTATTTTATAAATTTTACTTTATCTCTATTTTTTATTGATTAGGTTAGCTAGTGGTTTATCTATTTTTTAAATTGGTTAAAAATCAGTTAGATCTAGACCCAGGTCTATGGCTTTTTTTTTAAAGTAATGTACCTTATTAATCTCTTCTTTTAATTTTACATTTCCTTCTTCCTGCTTTCTTTTGTTTTCTTTTGTACTTTTTCTGATTTTGTTGTTGAACTAGGAATTTGTTGACTTTTATATTTTTATTGATAAATAAAATACTGTATTCTTAGTGTAGAACTATGAACTTAGTACTGTGAGTTTTCCTGTGGTTTTTATTTTAAATATAACCCATAGATTATGATATGTAGAGATTTTGTTTTTATTTGTTAGAAATGTAATTTGCATGGTTTCCTTCTTTTGCCCAGGTGGAAGTGCTTTTTGTTTTTTTTTTTATTTTTTAAAATAATTTCTAGTCTTATTGCACATCAATCTAACGTGTTATTTATAACACATATACTTCATGGAACTCACTGATGTTTTCTTGGTGTGCTAATATATGATCAATACAAACTAGATGTGTTCTGTATTACAAAGGTAAAGTGTTTGAAATATATTCATAAAAAGTTGCCCTCATTGCTTATGTTCATTAGGTCTTCTTTATTCTTATTTATTACCCTCCTCAACATTTGATCTGTGTTTTAATGAGAATGGTTTATTAAAGTCTACTAATTATTAGTACACTTCTTTCTGTGTCTCCTTGTATCTCTTATATTTGCTTCATAAAAATGGTTGCTTATTATTTGGTGTGTAAATACTCATAGTAAATATGACTGGTAATGTTATATTTACTATGATTGTTGTTTTTAGCATTAAATTTTACTCTTTTTGTTATATTTAATGCAAAATAGCCCTCACTGCTTTCTTCTTGCTCCATTTTTCTAGGATATTTTTTGCCCATCCCTTTAGTTTTAGTCTTTTAGAATCACTTGGTTTTAGGTATGATTTTTATGTACCACACTGAGTTGTAATTTTGTTTTACTTTCTGAACCAAATTGAAGTCTTTCTTTTAATAGATGATTTAATCCCATCACATTTATTGATATAACTAAAATGTTCCATTTCAATTCTTAAATTATTTTATAATTATGTGTATTGTGTATTTACTATGTTTCTTTGCCTACCTTTAAGAGTACTCTTTGGAGTTTTACTTTTAAATTTAGACAGGTGTGTATTTTGTTCTAGCGCGTACCTGTGTACTTTTTATTATCTGGCTTGTAAACATTTTTTTTAAGATTTTATTTTTCAGTAGTCTCTACACCCAACGTGGGGCTCAAACTCACAATTCCGAGATCAAGAGTCATATGCTCTTCCAACTGAGCCAGCCAGGCACCCCTGGTTTGTCAAGATTTTAATGGTATCCTGTAGCACCTACCTATTGCCTGAACAACAGTCATTGACATTGAGCTTACTTTAGTTTTCTTTTTCCCTCTCCTTTTCCCTCCGTTTAAAAAGTGCATTAGTTCTGTTTGTCTCAATGTATAACATTTATACATTAATTTTCCACCCTTGTCCCTACCCTTGTAGGATGTAGAGATGAAAACTAATATAATCTACATTTTTATTTATTCATATTCTTATCATCAGTCTTAGTGCTGAAGTACTCTTAGTCCTCTCTTGGTTGGATTACACTTACCTGCTAATAGATTTCTTGAGGGCTAATATCATATAGAATTCCCTAAGTTCTTGTATGTGTAAAACTGCTTTTCTATAACCTTAATAGTCAAAGCACATCTTGACTAGATATAGACTTTTGGTCCACCTTTTCTTTTATTAAGTTTAAGGAAAATGATTTCTTTGCTATGCATGCTGTTTTTGAGAATTCTGATGGTAATATAATTCTTTTTTTTCCTTCTAAATATGTAGACCTTGAGATTTTTATATCTTTGAAGTTGGACAGTTTTAATAGGCTAATTAATTAACTATTGCTGTGAAATAAATTACTTTAAGAGCTTAGTGACTTAGGGGCACCTGGCTGGCTTAGGAGATCATGTCACTCTTGATCTTGGGGTTGTGAGTTCAAGCCCCACATTGGGTGTAGAGAGTCCTTAAATAAAGACACTTGAAAAATATGTTTTAAAAGAAGAACTCTGTGGCTTAAAAGCAACAGAAATAATTATTAACTCAAAGTTTCTATGAGTCATAAACTTGGGAGCATCTTTGTTGGTGGTCTGGTTTGAGGTTGTAGTAAAGCTGTTGGCTGGGACTATAATTATCTGAAGGGTTGAGTTGCATCTGCTTTTAAGATGACACACACATACTGCCAAGCTGGTGCTCAATTCTCCATGTGACCTTCTCCATAGAGCTGTTGTTGTCCTTATGCCATGATGGTTGGCTTCCTCTAGACTAAGTGACATAAGAGAGCAAAATGGAAGCTGCAACATCTTTTAGGAGCTAGCCTTGGTATTTTAGTTGTTTTGGGTGAGTGGCTAACTTGGTCCCTCTTACACCAGTCTTGTTGGAAACAGAAGTCTCTTGACCATTATTTCTTTCATAGTTTTTATGCTTCATGCTGTATTTTTTCTTTTCATGGTACTTCAATTATGTATATGTTTGGCATTTTAGGGTGTAGAATCTATTATTTTACGCTGAAGAACATTGATATTTTATCAGTTAGTTAGCTTGGCTGAACTCAAACTCTAAACTTTGTCTTCCTATAGTGGGCAGTAACTCAAATCTCTGTTCAGTTTAGACTTTTAACTGGTTGCTTAGAGTCATCCCATACTTGCATAGATTAGAGGTCAGCTAGATATTTGAACAGATTTATATGGAGAATTTTGGGTTTTCCTTCTCTGGATCTCATTTCTGGACTTTCTCCATTCATTTTATACCTCCTGTAATTATTCTGAGCTCTTTTTCAAATTCTGTCAATTAATAAACTCCAGGCTTTTATCCAAGTTTTTAGTTACCCTCTTTCAGTTGTTTCTCCTTTCTTTTGGTCACTCTCCATTTCCTTCAACTGTTTTGTCTAGAGTTAATATTACATAGGAGGATTTGTTTCAATGAAAGTTTTATGACACTATTTTAAAAAAGTTTCTGCTTCATCTGTTTTAGTGAGGCCTTCCCTAATTTTGCTATCTGAAAATTGCAGAACCAGCCATCCCCTCCTGGTGCTTCGTTTTTGTCCACAACTCTTATCATCAGTTGATATGGAATGCATTCTAACATTTGTTTTCTGTTTTCTCCAACTAAAATGTAAGCTTTTAGAAAGCAGATGTATTTCTCTCTTGTTCAGTGCTATTTCTTCACTTCCTAGGACAGATCAGTTTAGTGGTTAATAAATATTTCTGTATGCATGAATGAATCAATGCATTAATTTATTTCTTTTTCTATATCCTTGTTTAGTGCCCGAAAGGCCGTGGATGAGGAAGAGGAAGCAGTTGAAGAACGTCGGAATATGCGAAATATTTGGGTGACTGGCAGAAAAGGTTTAACTGAAAGGGAAGCAGCAGCCCTTATAGTAGAAGAAGCCAAAAGGATTCTGCAGCAGGATTTAGCTGAAATGGGAGTGCAATGGAATCCATATTCCCTTTTAAATTCTAATACACACTCATTGACCAGCAGTGAGCCAGAAGTAAAGGAACAGAAACTTACACCCCAAACTAAGAGATCTTGTAAAAGATTAATATCAAAGAAAAAAAGTAACTCAGTGTTTAATGATTCTTTTGCTAAGCATTCACCAACTACAGTGCAAGATTTAGTTAAATGTGGAGAGAATAGAAATTCCTTTTATTACAAGTTACAGAATGGGAATCAAGAATCCCAAGTACATTCCATTTCCAGAGCAAGAAAACGGGCTTCTTTGAACAGAAGTAAAGAAAAGCTAGTAACCTCTCTGAATGAGGGGAAAAAAAGCACTAAGAATGTTGTTCAAACTCTCTTATTTGAGAAAACAAAAAAAGGATCTTTGAGTTTCAGTTCAGAAAAGATGAGTACTGCCTCTCGATCTTGGAAGCGTGGTAAGCATCTAACACAATCCAGAGATAGTAGCCCTGTGAAAGACACTGGGATGTATAGAATTGATTTACAGGAACAAACTATGTCTAATCCTGTTTATTGTGAAGACTCAATTACCTTAGATGAGAAGAATATGGAATTTAGAAGTCCAGAGCCGTTTGCTAAAAATGTATCTTACTGTGCTGAGGGAAAATACAGCAAAGCATCATTCTCATCACAAACAGAACAAAGTTCAAAGAACAAAACAAAAACTAACAATATTCTTGTGGAACATTTTATCACAGAATCCCAGAGTAAAAAAGTGACTTGTCATCCCACTAGTACAGTTAGTGAAAACGGAAGAGCACTAGCTTTTGTTGAGTCAGAAAAAATAAACAAAGTACTGATGATACAAAGTGATTCAAAAACCCAGAATGTTTATGTAAAACACCATGACACCCATTCAATTAACCAGTGTGCAGAAAAACAGTCTGATAAACAAACAAACACTTATAACAAACAGAAAAAAATATTAGAGAGACAAATGCCCTGTGAAACAGGCAGTAGTTATATGAATAAAGACTCAAATGGTATTATCAAGTGTGGAATTATGAAGTTTAATGGTGAGGAAAATAAATCAAATAATTTTCAGGTATCAGGAGATAATATAAACAGCACTGAGATACTCAGTAGAATATATCCCCCAACTGGAGCATTTGGTAAATCAGGAGGCCAGCATGAGGATTTTCTAAATCCCTCTAAAATACAAGAAAAAACGGAAGCTTATGCAGCAAACAAAACTAAAAATAATTGTGTTTCTGACTTAGGTTTAGTTCTTTGTGAATTTGAAGATAGTTTGTACCTGGATACTCAGTCAGAGAAAATTATACAACAGATGGCAACTGAAAATGCCAAACAAGAAGGAGCAAAGGATGCCAACCTGGCAACAGAGACAATGCCGAAGAGTTTAGACAAACAGAGCTCGGTGATCTCTTTTCAGAATGAGATTCATATTACTTTTCCTGGTGAACGACATTCTCCAGGAGTGACAAATATAGATCATTTGGAGGATAAGACTGTAGATACTGTGAAACAAAGCACCAGTTCACATGGAGTTGATGTCCTGACTCCAGAAAGCTCAATTTTTCATTCTCCAATACTCTTGAGGGAAAATGGCCCTTGTTTTAAAAGGAATGAACTTTCTGTCACTGACTCTCAATTAAATAGTTTTCTTCAAGGTTATCAAACACAGGAAGCTTTGAAACCAGTTATACTACCGCCTCCCACTGGTGTAGAAGTAGAATGTCTACCAGCTCCTGAAACAAGTTTGAATTTGAGTGATAGCTTACTATTTGACAGTTTCAGTGAAGATTACCTAGTGAAAGAACAACCACCTGATACACAAGCAAAAGAACCCCTTTCTTCTGAACTAATGTCAAACTGTTTCAGTCATTCTCTGTGTCTACAACCAGAGGGTCAACTTAGAAAATCAAATATGAATGAGAATCAAGATAATCAGCAACAGTTGACTTGTTTCAGTGAGGAGTCTCTTATATTTTCAGAGTTGGATTCTGCTCAGATGGTTGAAGCTTTGGACAATGTAGATATATTTCCTGTCCAAGAGAAACATAATACCTCAGTGTCTCTTACAGCATTAGAACTAAGTGATCCAGGGACTGTCAATAATGATTATTCACAAAGAGAAATAATTGGAAGAGATAAAGATGAAAAGTCTAAAAAATCCAAATTAACTGAGATAGGGCAAAATAAATCGCTCATATGGTCAGGGGCATCGTTTGATTTAAGTCCAGGATTGCAAAGAATTTTAGATGAAGTGTCCAGTCCTCTAGAAAATGAAAAGCAAAAATTAGCCACTACAAACTTGTCTAGTTTAACAGGGGAAAATATGGAGTTAAATGGCAAACAAGTGATTTCAAATTTGGAGCCAAATCAAGTTCCGGGAATTTCATTTTTCCCTAATGTTGAAATAAAGAGCAAGATTGGAGCACTGGAGAACGGTGCCCTTCATGGTGAAACCTCATCCCTCTTGCCTTGGAAAGAGAGCTGTATAGTTGATGATAACGGACTCATTCCTCCTACACCCATCCCAGCATCTGCTTCTAAGCTAGTGGTTCCAAGTATTTTTGGAACATCTTCTGTAAAACTCCAGAAAATGCATAGTGTTTTACAGCTTGGTAAAAGTTACTCATTTGGCTCATCTTCAGATATTAA
Organism: Acinonyx jubatus; assembly: GCF_027475565.1. NCBI lineage: Eukaryota > Metazoa > Chordata > Mammalia > Carnivora > Felidae > Acinonyx > Acinonyx jubatus. The sequence continues at coordinate 66,103,896 of NC_069384.1, read as the reverse complement.
AAACCAAGATTTAAGTTCAGAGAGTAGAGAGGGTTTAAAAAAGGATAGACCTATTAGAGACACAAGTTTTTCACTGCAGTTGTCACAGGATGGATCGCAGTTAACTGCAGCCTCATGCAGCCCAGAAAGCTTGGCCATAATTGATGTAGCAAGTGACCAAATTCTCTTTCAAACATTCATTAAGGAGTGGCAGTGCAAAAAGAGATTTTCCATCTCACTGGCTTGTGAAAAGATCAGTAATTTGAGGTCTTCTAAAAATGCTGCTATTGGTGGTAGGTTTAAGCAAGGTAAGAATTTTTTCTTTAATTTTTCATATTTTCATGTTTATATGTAAAATAGTGAATTGGGATGAATGTACTAAATTTATTCCAATTTAATTAAAATTTCTTCTATATGGGTTTACCTGTAGAACAGCTTATTGTTCAGTGCAACTAGATTAATAATAGTTGCCATCTGGTATAAGTGATGGGCAACTCCAGGGTGTGAGAACTGAGCACTGAGAAAAAAGGTCAAGCTGGGATACTGAAATAATGCAGACCTCTAAGGCACTACTTATTACTGTGGCCCTGATCCGCTGTTATAGCTCTGGTCTAATCAGGCCTGTGTCTGCCTCTTTTTTTCAAAAGCCAGAAATCCCTAAACAGCCTTGCCACAGTAGCTCCCCACACTAGGTGGTCCAAAGGGAGTTCTATAGCAGTCTTGTCTCTCAGGACATGGACATAGTAGCCAAGCTTATTGCTGCTGCAGCCATCCCAGTTGTTGTGGCTGGTACATGGGCCAGCACTGGGATAGTTTTTGGCAGCTTGATCATTGGGTATATCAGGAACCTGGCTCTCAAACAGCAGCATTTCTTCAGTTCTATTCTGGGTTTTGCCATGTGTCAGGCCATGGTGCTAATTGTTGCCTTTCTTATTCTTTTCACTTTACGAGGCTTCATGGAGGTCATCTACCTGTCTCTGCTGCTTCAACTCCAGCCCATATCTGGTGCTGGAGTGTGCTAAGTTTTACCATTAAACGCAAAGTTTCTTTTAAAAAATCATATAAATTTGTATATTTAATACATAATATAATATTTTATATAATATATAAATGTTAGAATATAAGTTTGTAAAAACGAATATATTTTGAATATGGATCACCATTTTTGGTAGCTCATTTTTTATTAATCATCAGTGCTTATGAATTATTTTCTATTTAATTAATTAAAATAATTAATTTGTATTATATAATCTACTTAGATAATCACAAAAGTACATAGAAAATTGGCACTATATTTTTAACAATGTATGTTAACTATATTTTTCAATACTTACCTCAAGTAGACTTATAACCTTTACTGATATTCATGAATTCTATACCAAAATGTTGATCCCAAATCCTCACAGAGCCCTTCCACATTTCAAGAGAATTGAACCAAAGAATGCCATGCATGTATATTCCTGTCTTACTTCATGACAGTAAGGATTCTGTATCTTGGGGAATAGCTGTAGTCAGCTTGACGACCTGCTGTAGAAATCAAAGATTTGATCAGATTTCTTAAATCTCTGTATTTATGAATGAATTTGTTCAAAAAAGTTTGAGTATTTGTCTGATCTTCAATTCATGGAACACATGTTTTTCTTTTTAATTTTTTTTATTTGAGTATAATTGACAATCAATGTTATATTAGTTTTAGGTGTACAACATAATGATATGAGAAGTTTATACATTATACTATGTTCACCATGAGTATAGCTACCATCTGTCCCCATACATTGCTATTACAATATCATTGACTATATATATTCTTTATGCTGTGCCTTTTATTCCCATGACTTATTCATTACATAACTAGAAGCCTGTATCTCCCATTCTCTTTAGCCATTTTGCCCAACCCCCCACTTCCCCTTCCTTCTAGTAACCATCAGTTTGTTCTCTGTATTTATAGGTCTGATTCTGCTTGTTTGTTTATTCATTTATGTGTTTTTGTTTTAGATTCTATTTATGAAATCATATGGTATTTGCCTTTCTCAGTCTGACTTATTTCACTTAGTGTAATACCCTGTAGGTCCATCCATGTTTCAAATGGCAAGTTCTCATCCCTTTTTATGGCACCATAATATTTCATTGTATAGTATACCACATCTTCCTATTCATTTGTCTGTAGATGAACACTTAGGTCATGGAGCAAATGTGTTAATGACAAGTTTTATATATGTTTTGTGTTGACTAGTACTTTCCATTTTTCATTCAACAAATATAAAATTGAGCACATTCTTTGAGCGGTTAGAGGGGTAAAATTGTTCACTTAAATTTAACAACTGTGTGCCAGTTATTAGACTGGTTCTTGACCTGTATTTGTAAAGTTGGAGATCCATTATTTCAGAAAAAATGTTGACTCTGGATACAAAATTATACCTGATTCTTCACCAAGAAGTAAGATACTTGATTTTTTTGAAGTTTCTTAGTGTTAAGAATTTCTGAGTTCAGGAGTGCCTATGTTGGCTCAGTCAGTTGAGTGTCTGACTTCGGCTCAGGTCATGATCTCACACCTCATGGGTTTGAGCCCTGTGTTGGGCTCTGTGCTGACATCTCAGAGCCTGGAGCCCGCTGCAGATTCTGTGTCTCTGTCTCTCTCTCTCAAAAATAAACATTTAAAAAGAAAAAAAGAGTTGCTGAGTTCACTACAAAATTTTTATAGTATACCAGTGGTCTTTATTTGTTTCAGTTATAGCAATTCAAAATGTAGTTTTAAAAAATTTAGTTAATACCCACTTTAGTTATTATTATAGATATATTTTAAAATATCTTTGATAAATTTTTCAAAGTGACAGTTATCTTAATTGATGGGAAGCCTAGAAAGATCTTACATATACCTTAAAAAGACCATCCAAATAATGCATATTATGGGGATCTGGAAATTTTGCCAATCAAATAGTTTTTTTTATCATTATCATTGTTTTAACATTCAGTTTAATGGCTTTATTTTGAGATTTTTAACTATTTCACTTTTGATTTATTTAGTTAGCCTACCTCAGGAAACCCCTATTAGAGATGATGGAGTTCCTGTTAAAGGTTGTGATGACATCTTGGTGGTTGGTCTGGCAGTGTGCTGGGGTGGAAGAGATGCCTATTATTTTTCACTGCAGAAGGAACAAAAGCATCCTGGTAAGTAATCACTATTTGATTAAGTCACCATATAATTTTTAAGATAATCTCTATTAGGATAGTGCCTTTTTTGTTGAGAATAATTTCCTGATATTTACCTAGAATTTATTTTTAGGATTAAAAAAATGGGGGGGAAGTGGCACATGTGTACATTATTTCATATATTCATTAGAATGAATGTCTTAAGTACTATTCTTACTCCCCTCTACCTATCACATAGGCTACTAATACTATCTTTTCTTCTTGGAGGTAGTGGAGTGGAGCCTTAGGGACTCCCTGGATATCTTAGGGGATTGCTCTGAAGATTGGATCATACCAGTTTCTTTTCAGACTTTTTTCCTGTCATTGACTGTGTCTGGAACTTATCTAGTGACACTGATAAGCTGAACATATACAATAGTTGAATCATACAGCCTTTGTAGAAGTCTTTGGAATAGAGAGGATATGATCTAGAAATACCTTGTGATCTGATTACAGTTGCTGCATTACGTACCTGACATAATTGGTTTTAGACAGGAGCAAAATTAATAAGTAAACATTTTAAAGAATGCCATACAATGTATGTGTTCCTGAGTAAGCATGAAATTTTTTTCAGTTGTTTTGAGGGAAAATGTGTTATGTTGAGTACTTTTTTTTTAAGATGTAACACTATACGTTCATACTAAACCTTTTTAAGGAGTTCATTTAAAATTCATTTCAAAACACCCTTTTCTGTCTTTAACTCCTTATTCTGGGAAATGTAAATTTATTTTTAGAAATCTTCATATTTAGAATTGTCTCCCACCTAATTAAATAGAACAATATAAATTACATAGCATAAGCCTTAATTATTAGAATATGAAGCTTCGTGCTTGCTTTGGCAGCATACACACTAGAATATGAAGCACTTCATCTATATGATCAACATAACCTGAATAAGGTCATGCTGAGTTATTGGTTACATGGAAGTAAACCCTTAGATTTCTGAGTCTTTTTTCAGTCTTTTTAGTAAAGATTGCTGCTTCAAATGAATGCATGTAATTTTTGCCTTAAGCCTTTTTGTTTGTTTGTTTTTTAAAGAAATTAGTTCCAGTTTGGTCCCACCTTCTCTGGATCCAAGCCTGACTGTGAAAGACAGAATGTGGTATCTTCTGTCTTGCTTTCAAGAGGAATCTGATAAAGAACGTTCTATTATCATCTATGACTTCATCCAGAGCTATAAAATTCTTCTTCTGTCTTGTGGTATCTCCTTGGAACAAAGTTATGAAGATCCTAAGGTTTCATGTCTTATTTAATTTTTACTATACTTAAAAAAACTTTTTTAATGTGTAGTGTTAATTCTTAAATGACTTGGTATTTATTTAACTCCAACAATGAAGCTTACATTTTTCAGAGTAGTCATTCCTTTATCCAGTAATCTCATCCACCCAGAACAGAATGTTAGGCACCAAAATACCTCTATGTAGATAAAAACAGTGATTCCACAAATTCTAAGCACTAAAATTCATATCTTTCCTCAGAGATTTAAAAAAATTTTATTTTGGTTATGTTTTAAGTTTTCTGTGTCATAGTAAATTAGAAATGAAGTGAGAACTGTCAGATTTAAATATATGGTAGCAGGTTGTTTCAGATGTCCATGAGTATAGAGGCAGAAAATAGGAAAAATGTGTAGATAATAAGCCATCTAAAAGGACAACATTTAGGGCCATTTAGCATAGAGGCAAATGTCCATTCCCAAAATGCAATCAGGTAAGGACCCAACCACCTCATCTAAAGCCATTTCAAACATACCAGTTCTCCTACAGACTTTTTCCTTAATTCCATCAACCCTTACATTTCTAATCATAACCTCCATTAGGACTTCATTAAAAGGCTTTGGTTTTACAAAACTAGGTAGGGAAAGTGTTCCCCAACCAGGCATAACAACTCATTACCATAAAATATTCAGGTAAAGGAGATACAACTTCTTCACATAATTAAACATTCCAATTTACATAAGCCTATCAACGATTACATTTTTACATTTCTCTTAATCTAATTGTAGCCCAAATCAGGGCTTTACCAATGGGTTTTGGTACCAGAGTTCCTGGATCTTCCATCAAAGAGTTCTGGAAGCTTCTCTTTTCCACCTCCTGACAGTTTTACCTACGCTTGTCCTAAAGGCTTTGAGTCCCGAGGGACGGGTTGAACCAAGGTACCCCGGCCCTTTTATTAACTTGATTAATCTGCCTAACCACTGGTCAGGTTTCTCATTGTACCTTTTGCCTTCAAGCTTTTAAAATTTCTCCAAATTATGGTGAATAGAGCAGTCTTGTTTGAGGCCCTTTAATGTTGGGGGACTAACGGAGGGGGGGTTGCTTTGACCCACCCAACCTTTGGTGGTGCTTTATTAAAACCTTTATTTAATCCATCATTACCCATTTTATTCATCACATTTCTTGATAACCATCTAAAGATTTGCAGCCTTCTGGGGTGAGTCCTGTAACTCTCCCCTTTCTGTTTCCTCTTTCTCTTGCTCCTGTCAATATTTGCTTTATTCCCCTTATTTGTTAATAACCTTTTAAAATTTTCCACCCTGTTGGGAAGTCTCTTGATTCTGGCCCTGCCTCTTCTCATTCTCTTGTTAATAAATCTCAAGTTTTTATTATCACCTCTAAGGCCTATGAGAGGAAGTGAGGTGGTAATTTTGATAAGGCTTCCCCAACTGTCCCTCAGTTTTGCAACAGTACAGTTATATGGTTAAAGGTCCCCCTTAAAGCATTTACTGTGACCTGGATAATCTACTGATTTCAGTGGGTAAATATCCCAGTTATCATAAAGCAGTCCCATATGGCTTGCATATGAAGAATATCAGCTCCTTTATCTGGGGTGTTCCACTTGGCATTTATAAGAGAAAAGGAACAGTCTCCCTCTCAGGGTAAACAGACCTTACAGTGGCTTTTATCCGGTGTACCAGGCCAGCTGTTTCCTTGGCAACAACCTCGCATGTGTCTGGATCACATACACTCAACTATGATTATACTATAGTGAGCTGTGGGGTCTTGCATCAACCCTCTGCCTTTCGTTCTACAGCATCCAAGACCAGACCCTCCTCCTAAATTACTCTCCTAATCCATTTTAGTAAAGGTTCCTCAAGAGGCTGATGATAGTAGGTAGGGTGCCTGGGTGGCCCAGTTGGTTAAGTGTCTGACTTCAATTTAGGCCATGATCTCATGGTTTGTGAGTTCAAACCCTGCAAAGGGCTCTGCACTGACAGTGCTGAACCTGCTTGGATTCTCTCTCTCTCTCTCTCTCCCCCTCCCTCCCTCCCTCTCCCCCTTTCTCTCCCTCTCTCCCTCTCTCTTCCTCTCTCTCTCTGCCCCTCCCCCACTCACTCTGTCTCTCAAAATAAATAAATAAACTTAAAAAAAAAAAGACTGATTATTCTTCACACTGTATCCCCTAGTTTTGGTAGTTTGTAGGTATTGCCCTCCTACATTGATTACCTTAATGATGACCAGAGGTCTTAGGGCTACTTTGTGTTGCCCCTGTACAGATGACTTTGAGGCTACTGGCTAGAGCTCAGACCGACCCAAATCTGAACTTGGTTTAGCATCAGGGTGAGACCCAGCACTTTACTTTTATTTAGCTATTACAGATAACAGTAACCAGGAGATTGTATGTTTAGTGTGATTATTATTTTTTATTTCCTTATATATCTAATGAGCCAACTCCTTGGGGGTTAGGTCTACCATTTCTAAATTGCATTGGTAGCTTTTACCTTTAGTAACTATAGTGTAACTGCAATTTCACATCATGGGTCACTAGGTAGCATACAGCTATCAAAGGATCATAATCTCCACCCTTTTATCCTTTCTCTTCATAAACCATATGTTTCTGTGAGCCAGGCCCTTCTAGCAAGTTCTGCTTCTCTGACACCAAAAAAAAACCAAAAAAGTGTTCTGAGACCAATTCTTTTTTTTAATTTTTTTTTAATGTTTACTGATTTTTGAGAGAGTGAGAGAGCAAGCAGGAGAGGAGCAGAGAGAGGGAGACACAGAATCCAAAGCAGGCTCTAGGCTCTGAGCTGTCAGTAGAGCCCAATGTAGGGCTTGAACTCACAAACTGAAAGATCATGACCTGAGCCGAAGTCAGAGGCTTAACAGACTGAGTCACCCAAGCGCCCCTACTGAGACCAGTTCTGATGTGTTTGTAGGGTTTTCCCCCACACCATCAAGCAATGCTGGAAACACCAGCTGGGTATTCTACAACTCAATTCTGACAGTATCTACCTGGAAATAGCATCAAATTCCACAGGTTAAGGGTCAGTGCCACAGACTGCCCACTATCTTGAGGCCAGTTGCAAGCCCAAATTAACACATATGCTCCTGACCAACTGACTACAGACTGGAGATTCCAAGGACCCCCCCTTTCCGAGGACATCTGGCAAGGACTTCAGGTGCCAGTTGTAAATCCAGGTTGTTACCTGTAGTCTGACCAACTGGCTGTAAATGAGAGGTTCCTGTGACCTGCACCCTCTTCAGATTCAATAAATTAAGTAGAGTGACTCACAAAACTCAGGGAAACATTTAGTTACATTTATCAGTTTATTATAAAAGGATATGATAAATGATACAGATGAACATCCAGACGGAAGAGAGATGCAGGGTAAGGTATGTGGGAAGGGAAAGGGAGCTTCCATCCTCTGTCCGAGCACACCACTCTCGCCAACACCTCCAAGTTCCACAACTTCCAAGCTCTCCAAATCATGTCATTTGGGGATTTTATGGAGCCTTCATTACATAGGCATGATTGGTTAAATCATTAGCCATTGGCCTTCCAGGCGCCTCCCAGCTGGTCAGGGATGAGACTGAAAGTACTCACCCTCCAATCACAGAGTTTCCTCTGGCAGCCAGCTCCCATCCTTAAGTAACCTAGGGGCATTCCGAAAGTCACCTCATTAACATAACAAGAGACACCTTTATCTCATAGTTAAGGAAATGTCAAGGGTTTTAGAAGTTCTGTCCTAGAAATGCGACAGAGACCAATTTTAAATTTCTTATTATAATTCACAGTATCACACTCCCCTATCAAACTACATTCTTAAGCTACAGAAGAAGTAAATGAGTCAGGTAGTAATTGTCAGAATTATGAATAGGGCTTATATTTCCTAATTCTAATTTAGTTTTGATCTGCTAGATCACATAATTAGAAAATACAAGTCTAGTCTCATAGGAGAGCTAAAAATAGCAGTCATGATTTGTTGGATGGTCCTAGTGACAGGCCCTCATCCTGAGGGGAAAGCCCCCAGAGGCTTTCTAAAACTTTGAGTATGAAGTTTTAATGGTAAAACATTTATGTCTCACTTCTTATGATGTTGAAATAATTTTTAAAAACCTAAAACTATATAGGCCTATCTTTACTAGAGTAGCTTAACCAAAATCAACCCTTAGTGGAGAAGAGTCCGTCTACATTTTCAGAAACAAAGTTTTAATTATCTGAAGTGCTAGGATTTCAAGCCTATTTCAGAACTATATCAGCAGGAGCTGTATCACCATTGTAGTGATGAAAAGTTGTAAGTTTTCCTTCTTTGAAAACTGCTCGAATTAGTACCAAAAATGAGTCCTGGGACAATTTATAATTATCCTTTCCTCCTCTTCTAGAAAGACCACTGAATTGGTATTACATGAAAATGAGTGAGATTAGAAATGAGCATTTTCCCCTTTTAATTTAAGTGTGCACAAATGTCTTTGAACCCTCTCAGGTGGCATGCTGGTTACTAGATCCAGATTCTAAGGAGCCAACTCTTCACAGCATAGTTTCCAGTTTTCTTCCTCATGAGCTTCCACTCCTCGAAGGGATAGAGACTGGCCAAGGAGTTCAGAGTCTGGGGCTGAATGTCAACACTGAACATTCTGGGAGATACAGAGCCTCGATGGAGTCGATTCTCATCTTCAACGCTATGAATCAACTCAATTCTTTGTTGAAGAAGGAAAACCTTCAAGGTTAAAACGATGTTGCTGGCATTTTTGTGCTATTACAGACTGGTGTTGGTTTTATATTTAGACACTTTATCACAGGTCTTTATCACTCTTTATCACACTTTTTTTAAACTGTATTTATTTGAGAGAGAGACAACAAGGAGGAAGGGCAGAGAGAGAGAGGGGAAGAGAGAGAATCCCAAGCAGGCTCTGTGCTGTCAGCACAGCTGCCACCATGGGGGGCTCCCTCTCACAAATCCTTGAAATCATGACCTAGTTGTTTTCAAGAGCCAGAGGCTTAAAGGACTAAGCCACCCAGGCATCCCTCTTTATCACTTTTAATGCAAATTCTATGTCTGGATTGTCCAGCACAGGGGTCAACAAACTTTCCTTAAAAGGTGAGACATTAAATATTTTTACTTTTCAGGATGTTAATAAGTATTGCATAAGATACAAGGTATTGTGGTCAAATAATTTCAGACTTTCAGTTAATACAAAATTAAATAGTCTTTGCTTCAGGGCTTCTCAGAGCCTTTACTAAATTAACAGGCATCATGAATATCCAAAAGCAGTATATAAATGCTGGAACTCCCAATACAGTGTCTCTCAACTGTACTCTTTTCATAGAGTATCTTTGACACTAATATTCCAGAAAGCATACTGGAAAAAAATGATGTAGAATGACTACTCTGTTGAGAAGCATCAGTAGATAGAAAAATACTCTGATTCTTACTTTAGAAAACTTTTTCTTTACTCTTTGGTAAGAGCATTGGCTTCTTTGGTAAGAAGCCTCCATTTTTAGTTCTTTGTGCAAATGTGCATATCATGGAACCAGGAACATTGGAAATAATTTCAGGAGATTAACTCTTTCTAGTCAGTTTAGCAAATAAGTTTGGCTCTCTTACTCTTGCCAAGGGTAGAAACAAAAACATTATCTTGGGAGAAATGCAGTTTATTGTAATATATACTATTCACAAGATTGCCAGTTTTTCTGCCCTCTGTGTAGACAAAGATAGTGGTCTAGTGCTGAAGTAGAAAAGTGGGAAGTACTTTTATGCCTTTCATTGTTGGCCTGAGAGTGCTGCTTTGGAGACTGGATCTTGAAGAATTGCTTGGGTAGAACCTCTGAATTTGCCTAGAAAAATTCCATGTGATTTTAGGTGATGATGCTAATCCAATCGTTTAGCTGGTGAATTAATGTCTTAGTTTTCTTGTTTTTTCTTCCAGATGTTTTCTGTAAAGTGGAAATGCCCTCTCAGTACTGCTTGGCCTTGTTAGAACTAAATGGAATTGGATTTAGTACTGCAGAATGTGAAAGTCAGAAACACATAATGCAAGCCAAGCTGGATGCGATTGAGACTCAGGCCTATCAACTAGCCGGGCACAGTTTTTCCTTCACCAGTGCAGATGATATTGCTGAGGTTGTATCATGGGAATGCAGAATTTTAGAATTAAAAATGATGTGTGTGTTTGTGTATGTGTGTGTATTTCCTAAATGTGTTTGCCTAAATGACAAAGATCAATTTTAAAAATTTTAGTTATTGGAGAACTTTGGAAATAGAGTATTCTAGTGTCTAATTTATAAATTATATCTGTATTTATGAGTTTGGAAGGTAGTAAAGAAACCTAGAATGTATGCTCCATGAGATTTACCTAGAACAGAGGAGGTACTCAGTAAATATTTATTGAACAAAAGATCTATAGTGATGTTACATAACAGTGTAGTTGTTTCTCCATGAAGTTAGACATTTCATGAAGTCTCACTCCTTCCTTCTCCCCAATTTTTTTTTGGAGAACAAAATTAGATATTTTTCTCAGTTGTTAACGAAAAAGGGTATTTTGTGACTATTTGCTTTTTTTAAACCTACATAAGATTTTTATAAACTTACATACGTTTTGACACAGTTTATCCTTTTTTTTTTATTTTCAAAGTTTGACATTCTATTCTTTGGTCTCCCCACACTCCACAAAGGGTGGTTGGGTTGTTGTAGAGGGGTTACAAGTACCGGGTGGGTGCTTATACTCGATAGCATTGAGGTTCAGGTGTCTTACAGATGCAATTCAGTAATACAGCATATTGTAAAGATCACAGGCTTTCAAGCCAGTCTTCTTGAATTTGAATCCTGTCTCCTCCACTTAGTAATTAACTCTGAACCTTGGGCCAATACATTAACTCTTTATATCTCAATTTCTACATCAGTAAAATGGGTTATGATAGAAATACCTCACAGAGTTGTTGTGAGGAGTAAATGATGAATGTAAAACACTTAGACTAGTGCTCATCTCATAGTAAACATTCAATAAATGTTATATATACTCATATAAATGCCCCCTTTTTAAGCCACAGGGTTATGTTTTTAAAATAAGAGGAATTTTGCAGGGCGCCTGGGTGGCGCAGTCGGTTAAGCGTCCGACTTCAGCCTGGTCACGATCTCACGGTCCGTGAGTTCGAGCTCTCTGCTGGCTCAGAGCCTGGAGCCTGTTTCCGATTCGGTGTCTCCCTCTCTCTCTGCCCCTCCCCCGTTCATGCTCTGTCTCTCTCTGTCCCAAAAATAAATAAACGTTGAAAAAAAAAATAAATAAAATAAGAGGAATTTTGTTTCTCCTAACCACAGGGTACATTTGTATTGAATTAGTGGTGACTTTTTTGTTTATTTTTTTAATTTTTTTCTTTTGAGTTTTTTTTTTAATGTTTATTTATTTTTGAGAGAGAGAGACAGAGACAAAGTGTGAGCAGGGGAAGGGCAGAGAGAGAGGGAGACACAGAATCTGAGCTGTCAGCACAGAGCCTGACACAGGGCTCAAACTCATGAGCTATGATATCATGACATGAGCCAAAGTTGGCTGCCCAATGGACTGAGCCACCCAGGCACCCCTCTTTTGAGTTCTTTAGCTTACAACTCCCAAACTGACTGCACATAAAATTACATAGAAGACTTATCAAAAACATAGGATCTCTGGATTTCAGCATAAGTAGGCTTGGGGCAAAGACAGGAATCTGTGCCCTTGTGATTCAGATGGGTACTAAGGCCATAGGCCTAGACTAAACTCTAGGCCAGAATAAAAGACCTTTGATGTTAATGGCTTGTTCTTAGGTCTTCATGTTAAAATGGAAATTATATTTAAGGTAATCTGACAGTTTCACACATTGACTGTTTAATCCTTAGTGATCTGAAGTTGAATCTTTGACCTGGGAAGGATATTACTAATCATCTAGAGCTGCACTGTCCAATACAGGAGCCACTAGCCACTTGTGGCTATTTATATTTAATTTAATTAAAATTAAATAAAATATATTAATTCAGTTCCTTACTTGTGCTAGACACGTTTCAAATGTTCTATAGCCACATGTGGCAAGTGACTACCATAATGGGGAATGCAAATATAGAACATTTTCATTATTGCAAAAAAGTTCTTTTGGATGGCACTGGCGTAGAGTGGGGATCAGCAAACTACGTCTTGTGGGCTAGATCTGGTCTGCCACCTGCTTTTGTAAATAAAATTTTATTGGAGCACAGCCACACCTGTTGTTCATTTACTTATTGTCTTTGGCTGCTTTTGGTCTATAATGTCACAATTGAAAAGTTGTGACAGATAGTAAAATCTGCAAAGCTGAAAATATCTGTTTTCTGGCCCATTTTTGGAAATGGTTGTTGATTCCTAGTCTAGAGGGAAGCATGGGTTAGAGGAAAGAAAAAGGACTTTGGAGTCAGAGGACTATGGGTTCTAATTCTTAATTTTTTGCTTTTTGGCCATGTAATGTTAAGCAAGTTTCTCCAACTGTTTAAACTTTTCAAATGTGTCACAGAATTGTTACATATATTACATGTGATGACACGTGTTAAAGCATCTAGCATAATGGCCGACACAAAGTAAGTCCTCAATAAATATTAGTGCCTCTTGCTCTCATCTAGTTCAACTACCTCATTTCACAGATATATTCATTGAGACGTGGAGAGGTAATTTATGAAGTTTCCGCACTCAATTCTGAGGGTTTCACCAAAAACAGAAATGCAAGATGAAGAACCTTTAAAAACGTAACTTGAGATCTTTGAATTGTTTTAATTATGGTAGGTCTTTCCTCCTGGAATTGTTGATTTATTGCCACTTTAAATTAAGAAAAAAAAATCCCTGCCCTGTATAGGTCTAGTTTCTTCAGTGGGTGCTTATGAGCCACTCTAGCTATCATTATTGCTACGTTGGGTTAGCCACCTTCTCCTGACTTTTGTGCCCAAGGATTCTGAGTCTAGCCTTATGGTGGTGGAAGTAGTTGACTTTTTGGATCCCTTTCTACCTTAGTGTTCTCTGATTTTTGTGATCATATAATAGCCACAGAGCCTCCCATATTGACCCTCTATGAGGCCTAAATGGTTGAGTAGCCACGTTGGTTACCACATTAAGGGGTATTTAGGAGAGTTCACAGTTGTCAGAGCAATTGCTAGTCTCAATGTCAATAGCTTATTTATCACTTGTTCAGCACAGAGTATACATTCCCGTGTTCTTGACTGTTTAAAAGCCTGGCATTGGTATTAATCTGATAGTGCCTAAATTAGGGTATAGACATACTTGACGTACAGATTTTTATTGCCATTATTTATTAAATGTGATAATTTAAGATGTTATAAGAAAATCTCCAAAGCCATACTGAATTATATAGATTTTCTTAAATAACTTTAAAAAATGTTTGTGAATGTCAATGCTTGTGATTTAATTCTTGACTAAAGAAGCATTAATTTCTTGCAGGTTTTATTTTTGGAATTAAAATTGCCACCAAATGGAGAGAGAAAAAATCAAGGCAGCAAGAAGACTTTGGGTTCTACTAGAAGAGTGAATGACAATGGACGCAAGCTGAGGCTGGGAAAACAGCTCAGCACCAGTAAGGTGCTCTATGGGGCAGTCACAGGGCAGAAATTGAATTACTTTTAGCATTTTAGTGTCTTGAAAGAATGCTGACGAAAGCAAGATCCAGCATAGCCCAATATTTGAACTTATCCAGATAAAAACAATTTGGTTTGTGGTTCAACTGCCTGCAAAAACTGGAGACATTCCATCATGGAAAATCTGGACCATAATCTGATTTAGCAGTTGTGTCCTTCCTATCATTAAAACAGTATAATGGTTTATAAACTTAGATCTATAGACATTATTTAGTCATTGACATCCACTACTCTTGGACTTCTAGTGTAACATAATTTATATAGTTATAGGTATATGAACAAAGGTGTGGAAGAATTAAAAAAAAAAGTCCAGCCATTACAAATAAAACAGTTTAGAGGCAATTTTAGGGCAAAATAGTAAGTTTTCCATGAACTTCTTTTAAGAATCTAATCTACTAAGTTCTTTTTTTTTTTTTAAGTTTACTTATTTATTTTGAAAGAGAGAGTGAATGTGAGAGGGGCAGAGAGAGGGGGAAAGAGAAATGATCCAAAGCAGTCTCCACGCTGTCAGCGCAGAACCCACTGCAGGGCTGGATGGAACTCATGAACCGTGAGATCATGACGTGAGCCAAAACCAAGAGTCGGATAACCAGCTGAGCCACCCAGAGACCCCTCTACTCTACTAATTTCAAAGTAAAAGTACAAATCACAATCCATGGAAACTTTATGTTTAAGAGAGAAGAGAAAAGGCTTAATTTTACAGTTTTGCTGAACAAATTTTCAATGGAATAATAAGGGGTAGGAAATACAGCCACAACAGCCAAGGAGAAAGAAGTCCCCAGTTGCCATTCTGTAGAATTTTGACCCTAATATCATTAACTATGACTAACCTGCCCTAGGGAAGTTTCCACTGTTTCATTCTGTAACAAAACTTTTTGTTTTATCTCACTGGCCCTCTAACCTTCCAAGTTCCTATTTCTTAGCAGTTTACCAAAATTCTGTAGCATGGAAAATTCACAGTTTTGAAGATAAATGTCTTCTAACTTTCTTGACATGGAAACCATGAAAGTATTAGGGCAAAAGGAAAACAAAACAAAACAAAACATAAGAAACTTCCAATCACATGAAGAATAGAGAAGGAAAATACAGAGAAAGGATTCTTGGGGTGGGGCGAGGGAAGGCAGTTCTAGTACCTTGCTAAGTTGACATCTCATTGATTTTATTTTTAAGGTAGATCTAAATTGATATTACTCAGCATTGACATATTTGCATTTTATAATCTATAGTTGTTATAGTTTTATCACAGTGATTGTCAAAAAAACCCAAACAGTTAATTTTGAGTTGTAGATACAGGAGTTAACAAAATTAATTTTGAGATTTAAGAAAGTCTAGTTTGCTATGGAATTTGGAGAAGAATCTGATCTTACCTTTTTATATTTCTTTGGCAGGATGTTTTAAATAAATTAAAGGCATTGCATCCTTTACCAGGCTTGATATTAGAATGGAGAAGAATCACTAATGCTATTACCAAAGTGGTCTTTCCTCTACAGCGGGAAAAGCGTCTAAATCCTTTTCTTGGAATGGAAAGAATCTATCCTGTATCACAATCACACACTGCTACAGGTAATGAGAAATCTTAATTGTAGATAATAGCCAATTTTGAAAGAAAAACTTTTCATATATAATATTTGCTTATGATGACCAAGGAATTCAAGTGTTGATTATTAGATACTGTGAAGTTTCATAAACATTTATGAAACACATACTACACCAAAGCATGGATGGATACTAGCTACAGAGATGAGATGTAGTAAGATATAGTTCCTACTTTCAAGTACTATATAGAGTAACTGGGATGTCTGAGACTGTGCTTTGGATTAATATTTATTTGAGCCAGTGATCTTATCTAATTTCAGTCCTAGCCCTCTCCTGAACCTCTTAAGATTCTCTCCAAGTTGAATCTAAATAGTGCTGTGGAACATCTGTATAATAAATGAGTGTCTTATTTTACTGAATCAGAAAAGAGCTGTGGAGTACTTTGAGTGTCTTGTATGACTCTTGGGATAGGTAAGGAAAAAAGCATTCTTAGGCTAAGCCGTACAAAACTAAATATTTGCCAAATGCAAAGTGCACTGGAAGAAAGGGCAGGATTAATTCTTTCATTGGGGAGATAGTTTAGATTGGTGGTATAGAATTGGACTTTAATATCTAATTTAATATCTAATTTTTACATGGTTTGAATTCTGGTGCTGTGAAACTTTAGACAAGGTAGCTTGGTGCCCACGTGTCCTCATGTGTAAAACACAGTGTTAATAGTCTACTTCACCAGGTCATTCTGAGAATTAAGTAGGTTAATACATTTAAAGTGTTTAGTTCATGGCACTTTGTGCATGGCTAGTTATCAGTTGTTGCTGTTATTACAGATGGAGGCACCATGAGGAACTGCTCTTCTCTTTGCTTGCTTATTCTCTGTTCTAAATAAATTCTTTTCCCTTCTCCCCTATTTAGCTAACATCTGCCTTCATCCTAGCCATTTCTTGCCCTACCGGTATTTAAATTTCATTTTGAGACATATGCTAAGACATATCAACATATCAAAACCAATGTAGAGTTTTAAAGGTGTTGCATTTATTCATTGCATATAAAGCAGAAAGTAATCAATTCCTTTTGGTTTTCAGTCGGTTTGTATGGGTATTGTATGGAAACCAATTTGACAATAAATTATATTTAATTAATAAAAATAAATAAATAAGTGAATAAAGACTATTTTAGAAATACAAGCTTACCTAAGCATAGCAAAGCCATTTAATTATTAGAATTCATCTCCATGAAGCCAGATTCATGTTTTGTAATTTATTTTTGCCATCTTGTTTGTCTGCCAGTGTTAACCTCATTAATTCAAATAATAGACCTGAATAGTAAGTGCCATTATAGAAAAGAAGACAGTGTGCTGAGGCAGCAAGAGACTTAGATTCCTTCTTCTGGTTTTGGCTGGTTTTGTAACATTGAACAGGCCATTTAATGATAATAAGTACATTAATATCTACCATTAATTGAACACTAATTTTTGCTAAAAGGTAAATAACAAGGACATTTATCAGGGATTTATTCAGTAAAAGAATATCTGAGGTACTTAAAATGCCTGACTCATCAAAAGAAGATGAAATTATATATAGTAGCTAGTAGACAGCCAGTTACAAAGAAGAGTACATTTTAAAACAGAAGATTTTGTATCACTATATATGTATTATAAAAACTACAATAACACAATCAGTTACCCAGACTTTTTTTGAACTATGCTTATGTGTTTTAGAAAAATTCAATCAATAAGTAAACAAGTGTAAAATATATTTTGGGAAATAAAGGCTATAAACATTAAAACAAATTGCTTTCTCTTTCCTAGAAAATTCAGTAACCACCTGATTCTAGTCTCCAACCTTATCAATGCTACCGTTGATTCTCTTAATGATTAAGGATGGTGATGAAGAAAAGCAGCCAGCTGATGTCTAGAAAGTGATTTTCCAGCCACCGCTTCTCACTCCTGCATTTTCTACATTAGCTAACTCCTTGGGCCCCAGTTGTCCCTCTTCAGCATTCAGTTGCTCTTCTGCTTCAGATTCTGTTTTGTGCATTCCTGGGTTTTGAAGGCTTTGACAGTCATTTCTCCTAGGGTCCATTTGATTAGTCCATTTGATTACTCATTAATACCACCACTAACATTGTATAGTGCTGACACCTGGTATTCACTTTAGCGTAGGAATAGTTCAACTTATCAAATTATGGCTTATCATAGGATTGATTGTTTTCTAGAGAGCTAGGTTAATGTAACATATTCTATTGTTGACTCATATATTCACTTACATTGGGATTGGTCTTGTACTTATTTTTATCATTGTCAGACACATGAACATAATGAAAAATATTTAAATACAAATTTATTTTAGCGTAGCAATAATAGAACATGCATTTTAAAGATAATTCAGAAATGCCATTACTGTGAAATAAATGTCAGATCCCTCCTACTCCTCTCAATTTTATGTCTTCATTCTGCTTGATTTTAGGACGAATAACCTTTACAGAACCAAATATTCAGAACGTGCCAAGAGATTTTGAGATCGAAATGCCAACACTAGTAGGGGAAAGCCCACCTTCTCAAGCCCTAGGCAAAGGCCTACTTCCCACACACAGGTAGACGTTATTTCTCTGTATTTGTGTTAATATACTTTTGTGAGTATGAATGGTTCAAAAACAGCCATTTGGACAAAATAATGAAATTAGTTATTTTATTGGACAAAATAATGAAATGATGAATTTTTTGTTCTGGGCATACATATTTCTTTTTTTTTTTTTTTTTTTAGTTTATTTATTTTGAGGGAGAGAGAGTGTGCGTGTGCACAGGGAGGGACAGAGAAAGAGGAAGAGAGAGAATCCCAAGCAGGCAGAGCCCTTAGTGGGGGCTCAAACTCACAACCCCTGAAATTATGACTTAAGCTGAAATCAAGAGTTGGTGGCTTAATCGACTAAGCCACCCAGGCACCCTTGGGCATATATATTTCTATTCTAGGTGCTATCCGTTTAACATCCTGAGTCTGTCTATAAAGATGCTCGTTGATGGTGAAAGGCTGAAAACCTAGGCCACTAATTAAATCAATCAGCATGATGTGCTTTATTAACTCAGTCGCTAAAGGGAAGAGTTTTTTAATTGTGTCAGGAACATCCCCTCCTGCCCTCGCCATATACACCTGATGGAAAGAAACAGCATAGATAATTACATATGGTCAAAAGGATTTGTTGATTTGAGCTAAATATCAGTAATTGTTTCAGAAGCAGTTTGTGGCAGAAGCTGTTACAGAAATGTCTTACTTCCTGTTTAATTGAATATTTGCTAAAAAAGAAAATCTAGTAGCTTTGTTAAGCTTTAAAGTGAGTTTCAAATGATAAGATTTTTAAGTTTCTTAGATAGAACTATTGACTTTACTGAAAAATGAGACCTTTTTCATATATTTGAGACTGCTTCATGTCCAGCTGCTGATGTTGTTTTCATGACAGAGGAAGAAAGAAGACGAGTTGCAGCCTGAACTCTGGACACCAGGCACAGATGGAGGAGAGAGCCTCAGACAGAGGAATGCCCTTTTCAGTCAGCATGCGACATGCCTTTGTACCTTTCCCAGGTAAGGTGGCTGATGGTTTTCTGAACTTCTCATTGCTGTGGGAATGGTTTTCAAAGCACTGATATAAGCCTGCATTATGAATAAGACTCAGAAGGATGCATTGGTTGCTCCCCCTTTACTCTCTTCAATGTAGCCTGTTTTTCCCCTTTGTGTTGCAAGGTTGTCAGTCATCATTGTCTTCATGATCTGCTCTGTGGGAAGCTTCTGTGGTGTAAGCTTATCGGCAGCAGTCTGCTGAAACCATGTTTTCCAAGGTCATTGTAGACCTTTTGGCAAAGTCCAGCAGATACCATTAGTCCTTGTCCTCTTTGACTTCTGTACAGCTTTTGTACTGTTCATTAACCCTTACTTTCCTCAATTTCTGTCCTCCCTTGATCTCAAAGGGCACATTTTTTTTTTTTTTTTTGTCTTTCTGACTTGCTTTGCTATTCTGTTTCTCCTCCTCTTCTCCACACCACTGCTTCCTAGTGCAGGGGCTAGTCCCCAAGGCTGTCCTCCCAGTGCCTGACCTCTCCTCAGTACTCTAGTCATATACTTTTCATAAAAGGTTTAACTCTGGCTGTAAACTCTAGTCATAAAACATTTGAAAGTCACGATCTAACTCCTAAACATCCCTACTATTTGTATACATATTTGCTCTTTTATCTTTTGCCAGCTGTTAGGTCTGAGTGAGTGCATTCTGAATTTATTTTAATTCTATCAGAAACTTAATGTTCTAATGGTGAATTCAGGTCTATGATAACATAACCTGCTTGGTAATTTTCAGTTTTGCTTTAAGTATGAACTATCAGCATTATATCATTGTAACCATTTTTAAGTATTTAGCTCTGTGACATTAAGTACATTTGCCTTGTTGTATAGCCATTACCACCATCCATCTCCAGAACTTTTTCATCTTCCACAACTGAAACTCTACATCTATTAAAAAATAACTCTTCCCACCACTCCCCAGCCCTGGCAGCCACCATTCTACTTTCTGTCTCTGTGAATTTGACTAGTCTAGCTATCTCACCTATGTGAAATTATACAGTATTAGTCTTTTGGTGTCTGGTTATTTCACTTAGCATAATGTCTTTAAGATTCATCCATGTTGTAGTATATGTCAGAATTTCCTTTCTTTTTAAGGCTGAATAATATTTGCATGTATATACTTCATTTTGTTTATTTGTTCATCAATTTATTCTTAGCTAAACAATAAAATTGTGTTAACATGACCTTATTTTATACTGCTTTTGTTTACATTTTTTAAGTTTATTGAAATTAAAGATATATCGATTAAATCTGAAAATTTCTGTCACATATATTTAGTGTTTAGTCCATTTACATCTAAAGTAATTATTGGTGTGGCACCTGAGTGGCTCAGTCAGTTGAGCGTCTGTCTTGATTTGGGCCCAGGTCATGATCTCAGGGACATGAGATTGAGCCCTATATCTAAGCTAAGCATTGAGCTGGTGTAAGCTTCTCTCGTTCCTACTCCCTCTTCCCCTCCCCTGCTTGTGCTCACTCACTCTCTCTAACTCTTAAAAAAAAAAAAATTGGCATATGGTTGGTTTAAGTCTACTCTCTTGTTATTTGTGTTTTATTTATCTGTTTTTTATTCTTTTTTAAAGATTTAAGTGACTACTTTTTATTCTTTTCATTTTCTCTACTGTCTTATTAACTATCCTATATATTCTAGAGTTTACAATATGCATCCCATCACAAACTATCTTCAAATAACCTTATACTACTTCATCTGTAATATAAGGAATTTTTTCCATTTCCCCTCTTTTATAATAGGTTTTATTTCTATGACATATAAATTCTACTATCTAGCTGTTATTCTTGCTTGAAACAGTCTATAATCTTCCAAAGAAATCAAATAAAAAAGCGTCTCTCCTATCTGTCCATTTTTACCATTTCTTGCACTTTTCATTTCTTGGGGTAATTCAAGGAATCTTAAAGTACTTCCTCCAGAATACTTCCTTTAAGGTTTCTTGTAGTGCAGATCTACTGACAACGACTTATCTCAGCATTCCCATGTCTCTAGGTGTCTTTATTTTATCCTCACTTTTGAAAGATAATTTATTTTATTTTATTTTTTTTAATTTTATTTGAGAGAGAGAGAGAAAGTGAGTCAGGGATAGGGGCAGAGGAAGAGAGAGAGATAATCTTAAGCAGACTCCACACTCATCACAGAGCCCGATGCAGGGTTCAATCCCACGACTCTGGGAACATGACCTGAACCAAAATCAAGAGTCCAATGCTCAGCCAACTGAGCCACCCAGGCGCCTGAATGATAATTTTATTCAACATAGATTTATTGGTTTACAGTCCTTCTCTTTCATCACTTTATATATTTCCACTAGCTTCTGGTTGCATTATTTCTGATGAGAAGTACTCCACCATTTTTCTTGCTCTTTTTCTAAGCATAATATAACTTTTCCTTGGATGCTTTTTCAATTTTATTTGTTATTCAATTTTAGCAATTTGATTTGGGCGCAAGTCTCTGGGTAGTTTTTCATGCTTTGCTTGTAAGACTTTTGAATTTGCTGAATTTCCTCAGTTGGCATCATTTTGCTTTTTTTTAATCTATGTGCTTATATTTTTCAGTAAATTTGGAACATTTTCAACCATTATTTCTTGTAATATTTTTTGTTCATATCTCTCTCTCCTTCCTTTCTATTAATCCAAATATACATATGTAATACCACTTGGTATTGCCCCACAATTCCCTGAAGCTTTCTTTTTTATTTCCCTTTCCTTTTTTTTTTCCTCTCAATCCTGTGCTACAATGCATATTTTCTATTGACTGTTTTAATGTTCATGGATCTTCTCTTCTACAGTGTCTAATTACTGTCACATCCTTCTGGTGGATTTTGCATTTCAGATATTTTTAGCTTTGGAATTTGTATTTGATTTCTTTGTCTAGTTTTTGTTACCTTATTGCATTTCATTATTTGTTACATCATTATGTTCATGTTTCTTTAAATTCCTGAACATTATCTATGGTAGCTATTTAAAATTCCATCATCTCTGTAATTTCTGGGTCATTTTGCTATTGATTAAAGACTCTCCTGGTCAGTTACATTTTCCTGGATCTTCATATGTCTGGTATTTTTTTTTTATTATTATATATTGGACATTACGGTTGCTACATTATTGACTCTTGGGATTTTGTAGTCTTCATTAATAACATTTTCTCTGGCAGACACTTAATTTACTTTCACATTCAGCTTGATCATTTTGAGATTTTTTTTAAGCTTTGTTAGCAAATGTTTAGAGTGGCCTTTACCCCAGGGCTAGATTAGTCCTGATTGTAAGGTGCTGCCTTGCTAGGGTCTGTACTTGGTGCTCAAGGGGTTAACAAGGTCTGTCCACTCAGTCTGGTCACAGCTTGAACATCTCTCAACATTCAAGAGGATGTTGTTCAAGTAGTTGTTCAGCTGACAGCTATGTGATGGTGGTTGTTTCTTCAGTAATAGTTATTCCTTTAGTATTGGTTCTTTGCCTGGTTTCCTGAACTATCTCCCTTCTTTAGTATTTGGTTAAAAGTCCAAAGGGATTACTGTGCATATTTGTGGTGCTCCTCTTATGTACAACTCCTTTCTCCAAATTTCTACAAATTCTAGCTCCCTCAGTAGGCACAAACTCTAGTCTCTGCTTCCTCATCTCAGAGAGATCATAGTGCTTTGTTTCATCTTTCCTTCCCTGCAATGCATTCTGGTAAGTTCCTCTTTTCAGAACCCTAAGACACTTGCATGACTCACCTCATCTTTTCCCTCCTCCCTACTTCTTAAGGATTGTAGTCCTGTACTAAGTCCAACATCTGAAAACACTTATTTCATATATTTTGTGAGTTTATCTTATTTATGGCAGGAAGGCCATAAAAGTTGTGGTCATTTGTTTTAAATTATTACTTATATACTTTTGAATTGTTTATTTATTTACCATAGTTCAGAAATAAAAATGTATAAAATCAAAATATATTGAGTTTTATTTCCTTCCCTGTCCTAGTTGTCCTATTGTCTGCAGCTCTTCATATAACCTCATTCATATATGTTTCTTACATGTCCTCATTGTATTTTTTATGCAGATATAAGCAAATGTGAATATATAATTCCTTCCCCTATTCTTACACAAAAACAAGGATTCCATATACACTGTTGTATGCCTTTCTTCACTTAATGTTTTTATACTGAAGAATTGTGATGATCAGTAAATAATTTTGAACATAAATCAGTTTAATCTCTGTGCAGGTAATCTGTGTAGCAGAAAACTGTGGGTTTGTTTGCTGAATCATAGAGTAAATCTGTTTAATTGGTAGGTATTGTTGAATTGCAATTTAATGGGGGAGAATAACCATTTAGTTCCCAGTAACAATATCTGAGTGTTCCTTTCTTAGCTTTGCCACAGAACGTACTGTCCGACTTCTGGATTTTTGCAATTTAAGTAGAGAAAAATTATTCCTTGCTATAGTTTTAAATTGCATTTCTTTTATTGTGAATGAAGTCAAGCATTCTTTAGTATGTTTAAGGTTCTTTTGATTATTTCTGTGAACTGCTTGTTTATATTTTGTCTTGTTCTTGATTTGTAGCATGTCTTTTTTATAATATGACAATGAATCTTTTGTGATATCAGTTGTAAATATTTTTCCTACTTTTTTTTTTACCATGATTTTTAAAAAAAGTTTATTTATTTTTGAGAGAGAGAGCATAAGCAGGGCAGGGATAGAGAGAGAGGGGACAGAAGATCTGAAACCTGTTGAGGGGCTCAAACTCATGAACCATGGTATCATGACCTGAGCCAAAGCCAGACGCTTAACTGACTGAGCCACCCAGGTGCCACTATACCACTATTTTTTAAATTTTGTTTTTGCCATGTGTGTCTAACCCAGTTATTTCTATTCCATAGGTAAACTTTCTGAATCCTCCAAGTCATAGAGGATTGTTTCCATTGAATGTTTCTCTCCAGCCCACTTAAAATGTGCACATATTACAAATCAGTTTCTTCATTCATTCATTCATTCATTCAACAACCATTTAAAGGATTTTCTATAGAATGAAAAGGAAAAATAAGTATCCCATTTCTAATGGCTCTGTGCTACGTGGGAGAGGCATGGAAGAACCATTTTAGATTGTGTATCAGGTGCTGTGGAAACACTGAAGAAAGCACTACTATAGTGGTTAAGTGGCAGAGGTCAGGGGTGGCTTTACACATAATACATATACTTGAAAGCCAAACAGAAAAATTATGATCTAAGTCACAGAACTGAATTGCATCATGTTAAAAGCAAGATTTTAACCTTTGGACACATATCTTATGGTTCTAGGTTAGAACTAAATTTCTGTCTTCCCGTTCAATTCTATAAAACCTGGATTTATCTTTGTACCAACTTTTCTAAAATAATTTCTGTTTCAGGTGGCTTAATATTAGCTGCAGATTACTCTCAACTTGAACTGAGGATCTTGGCTCATTTATCTCATGATCGGCGTCTCATTCAAGTGTTAAACACTGGAACTGATGTTTTCAGGAGTATTGCCGCTGAGTGGAAGATGATTGAGCCAGAGTCTGTTGGGGATGATCTGAGGCAACAAGCAAAGCAGGTGATTTTAGTGAGCATGTTGAACATAAATGGGAATTTTAATGATTAAAAAAATTTAAAAATTGCCTTGATCATTTGCAGTGGAGGAATGATTTCTCCATCTTGGATCTTTCAAATCACATTCACCTGAGCCTGTCTCATGGTATTCATTATACTTTCCTCAATAGAGTCAGTAAAAAGAATCAGGTAGATTTAGTCTGAGGCAACTTAGTGTGAGGAAAGCCATCTGCATTAGTGGTAGATATTGTGGTGGTGGTGGTAGTTGTTATTTATGTATATTTGTGTTTGGGGGGGTTTCTTTTAGAGAGAGAGGAATCGTGAGTGGGAGAGCAGGGTAGGGGGCAGGGAGAGAAAGAGAATCTTTTATTTTTTTTAATGTTTATTTCTTTTTGAGAGCAGAGAGAGAGAGACAGAGCATGAGCAGAGGAGGGGCAGAGAGAGAGGGAGACACAGAATCCAAAGCAGGCTCCAGGCTCTGTTAGCACAGAGCCTGATGCGGGGCTCAAACTCATGAACTGTAAGATCACGACCTGAGCCGAAGTCGGACACTCAACCAAGTGAGCCACCCAGGTGCCCCTGAGAAAGAGAACCTTAAGCAGACTCCGCACTTAGCCCAGAGCGTGATGTGGGCTCACTCCCACGACCTTGGGATCATGACTAGAGCCAAAATCAAGAGATGCTTAACCAACTGAACCACCCAGGTGTCCCTGTGTGTATGTTTTAAAAATTTCTTTGTAGTCTGTAAGCATTCATATTTTCATCTTTATTTTCACAGGTGCTTTCTAAATGTTTACTGAAAAATAAAAATTGAGCTGTAGATTATAATTAATAACATAGCTTTTTGAGGCCTTTGGTTAGCTAATCCACATGTGAAATTTTACACTGTCCTTGGACTTTTCAAGTGGGTCCGTATTAGTTCCTGGCCTGGATTAACATTGATACTTTTTTTTTTTTTTTTTTTTTTTACCTCATGGCCTGTGGGAAATCTGATGCCATTTTTGAGAGAATAGGATTGCTGGCTGAGGCAAACGAACATTACTCCCACCTTTAAGATCCTATGTGTTAGTTTTACATTTATACTTCTAGTTACTCGCAACTATAATTCTTGACTCACTCATTAGGCATGAAACACTTCCTCTCAACATTGCCTATTTAGCACCAGCACTTGTTTCTTCCACTTTAAAAAATTTTTTTTAATGTTTATTATTTGTTTTTGAGAGAGAGAGAGTGCAAGCAGGGGAGGGACAGAGAGAGACGGAGACACAGAATCTGAAGCAGGCTCCAGGCTGAGCTGTCAGCACAGAGGCTGATGTGGGGCTCAAACTCACGAACTGTGAGATCATGACCTGACCTGAAGTCGGATGCTTAACTGACTAAGCTACCCAAGTGCCCCTCTTCCACTGTTTAGAAAGCCAGCTTTGCCCTTTCTATTTAAGAATCTCTTCTGGGGTTCTGCATTCAGCAAGAATCAAACCCTAAGTAAAATAGGTAATGTTCCAGTATTTAATATTAATAATAAACCCATAAAATAGGTATTATTATTATTCCCATTTTATATAGGAGTAAACAAAGGCACCAAAAGTTAGTAATTTACTTAAAGTCATACAGCTGTAAGTGGTGGAGCCAAGATAAGTTCAGAATGCCAGAACTTAGACATTCTGTCTCCATATAAACACTCATGCACTGATGATATCTGCCTCTATTTAATAGGTTCTTACATGACTTAATGGTGTTTATGCTATGTCAGTTTTTCTTCCTAAGTCACCATGCACTGAACTCCTTGGCTCTGGCTGAGATCTCAGAAAGTGCTGTGTACTTTCTGAGTTTAAAAAAAAAAAAAAAAGTAGGAGTCACAATAAAATACAATGTAAAAACACCAAAAAGGGAAAGAAAAAAGAAGGTAAAAAAAACCTCTCTCAATTTATTTAAAAAGATAGGGGGATGCCTGAGTGACTCAGTCAGTTAAGTGTCCAACTCTTTGATTTCAGCTCAGGTCATGATCTTATAGTTCGTGAGTTTGAGCCCTGCATCAGGGCTCTGCACTGACAGTGCAAGCCTGCTTGGGATTCTCTTGCTCTCCCTCTCTCTCTGCCCCTCCCCTGTTCTCTGTCTTTCTCTCTCTCTCTCTTTCAATAAATAAATAAACATTACAGGGCACCTAGGTGGCTCAGTCAGTTAAGCGTCTGACTTCGGCTCAGGTCATGATCTCATGGTTCACGAGTTCAAGCCCTGCATTGGGCTCTGTGCTGATAGCTCAGAGCCTGTAGCCCACTTTGGATTCTGTGTCTCCCTCTCTCTCTGCCTCTTGCCTGCTTGCTCTCTCTTTCTCTCAAAAATAAATGAACATTAAAAAAATGGAAAAAACAAAAACTTCTAGCCATCCTATCACATTAAAAGTATTTTGGAATTCTGATAATCATTTTTTGCAAGTTATCTTCTAAATTATATTTAATGACATTTATATTAGCTTGCTTTATATCAGGAATTTTCCTAAACACTTATAAATAATAACTCCATAATCTTCACAATTCATGATACAGGTATTACTATCTTCATTTTATGGATGAAGAAATCAAGTTACAAGACTTTAGGTAGCTTGTGTAAATGCTGGAATTGGGATTTGAACCCAGGCAATATTCATTATTAAATTACAGTGTCCTTACTGACCTATTTAGACCATCTCCTTCCATTACTCCCAAAATTTCCTCAGGAATTCATTTAACCCAAAAGAATTCTGCAATTGTGGGATTTCAGGTGGTGGTGAAGCGGAAAGCATATTTATTTCCAGTGAAGTCTTCCCTATTTTCCAACCATGAAGCCACCACTTCCTACTCTATTAGTCCTATGCAAGGGCCAGGAGATGAATGTTTGTAATGCTTCTCTTTCTTGACTCCTGGACACTGCTTTAAGCAGAAGTTAATATGGTATTATGGGAGCAGAAAGCCGCTCTGAAGACTACTGGTTAAATAACAGGAATAAATCTTCCCTTTTAAATCACTAGTATTATTTTCTTAAAACACACACATATTCACATTTATTCATATTTCCCCCTTCCTCCCTACCCGAAAGTATTCCTAAAAGGCAGAAAAGAGAAAAGATGTTCACTGGATGTCAGGTTCTATGAATTTAACCTACCAAAAACAGATCTAATCATTTTTGACTCACTATGAAATAAAAAGTGGACCAAATTTCAAGCCTCATGAACCTTTTATATTTGCATGTTATGTAGTGATCACCTTTAATTTACTCACTGAGTGTAATGACTTCTTTTCAGATTTGCTATGGAATCATTTATGGAATGGGAGCTAAATCTTTGGGAGAGCAGATGGGCATTAAAGAAAATGATGCTGCCTGCTACATTGATTCATTCAAATCCAGATATACAGGTAGATAAACCTGGAGTGCCAATTATCTTCTAGATGCTATCCTTCAACTATCTTGCCATATTAATTGAAAAAAATTAGTGTTAGAAAATTTTCTGTTAACATTTCTATTACTCAAAAGTTTTGTTAGGTATTATTAATTAAATAACATTAACCTTATCATTACTAAGATGGGCTTTTTTTTTTTTAATAAAAGTAGGATCAGAAATGGAATAACAAAATCCAGTTGATGTATATGCTACTATGTCATTGTGAATATCTCATAAAGCCTTGGAATTGCCCTGTGCTGTAGGTTTAGATAGCTTTAATTCAAAACAGTAAACCATTGATTAAATGTACCAGACACTATGAAAGAACAATTGCTGTTATAGAGCAGTTTGAGTATTACCATTTTAAATTATCTTTTCTTTTGGCATTTATTGAAGTACAATTTACATACAGTAAAATTCATTCCTTTTAGATGTGATTTGTATGAATTCTGACAAATGCACAGAGTTATATAATCTGCATCACAACCAAGATATGGAACCATTACCCTTTCACCCCAGAAAGCTATTTCATAGTCCTTTATAGTCAACCTTGTCCTCAATCCCCAAAAAGAATTTATTCACATATGACATGATTTTGTACATAGAAAATCATATGAATTCTACAAAAACAACTACTAGAACAAATAACTAAATTTAGAAAGGTCCCATCATACAAGGTCAATTTGTAAAATTCAGTTGTATCTTTATGAGCAATAATTAGTGAATGAAGTAAAAATAAAACCATTTCAATCACATCAAAATACATGAAATAGTTGGGATAAATCTAACAGTATGTGCAAGACTTTATTGAAAACTCTGAAACAATCCTGAGAGAAATTTAAGAATACTTAGATAAATGTGAGGGTTACCATGTTAATTTATTAGAAGGTACAATATTGTTGTGATGACAGTTCTCTATAAATTGTTCTATGGATTCAATTTAGTTCCAATCAAAATTTCATTAGACTTTTGTGTAGAATTTGACAAGCTTATTCTAAATTTATCTGGAAATTCAAAGGGCCTGGAATAATGAGAAAAATCTTGGGAGGAAAAGTATAATGTTGAATACTAACACCCCCTGAGTTCAAAATTTATTATAAAACTACAATAATCAATATAGGCATAAGTGTAGACATGGCAAACAATGGGTCACAATAAAGTGTTCAGAAATAGACCTATATATATATGTGGTGATTTGATTTTCAATTAGGTTGCCATGGTAATTCAATGTAGGAAAGATGATCTTGTCAACAATTGGTTCTAGAACAACTGAATACTAGTATGGAAAAAAAGTAACTTCAACTTTTATCCCATACTTTATTCAAAAATTAGCTTGATATGGAGCATAGACTTAAAAGTAAAATCTAAAACTACAAATCTTCAGAAGGAAAAAACGGGGAAAATTCTTTGTGACACTGAGGTAGGCAAAGATTTCTTAGGTGATAATTACACTGAATTAACCATAAAAGATAAACATTGATAGATGATACCATTAAGAAAATGTAAGGCATGGTGCCTCGGTGGCTCAGTTGGTTAAGCGTCTGACTTTGGCTCAGGTCATGATCTTGTAGTTCATGGGTTCGAGCCCCATGTTGGGCTCTGTGCTGACAGCTCAGAACCTGGAGCCTGCTTCAGATTCTGTCTCTCTCTCTGTCTCTCTCTCTGCCCCTCCCCAGCTCACACTCTGTCTCTCTCTCTCAAAAATAAATAAACATTAAAAAAAATTTTTTTAAATAATAAAAGAAAATGTAAGGCAAACCACAGAAGAGAAAATATTTGCAGTTCCTATTATCCAACAAAGAACTTGCATCCATAATATGTAAAAATTCTTACAACCAATAGTGAGAAAGCAAACAATCCAATAAAATAAAGGTCAAAAGATTTGAAAAGACTTTTCTCAAAAGAAAATATATGAATGACAACATCAAATATTATTGTTATTAGTCATCAGGGAAAAGCAAATGAAAACCACAAAGAGACACCATTACAAAAACACTACAATGGCTAAAATTAAAAACACTGTATCCCTTTTACATTGCTGGTAGGATTGTCAAATGGTACAACCACTTTGGAAAACAGTATGGCTCTTTCATAGTTAAACATACAGATAATTATGTGCTCCGGCAATTCTACTATTGGGTATTTGCCCAAGAAAAATGAAAACAACAAGAGAAAGACTGCTATGTGAATGTTATAGCAGTTTTATTCCTAACAACCAAATTGTCTATGAACAGGATCATGGATAAACAAATTTTGGTATATCTCTGCAATGGAATACTATTTAGCAAAAGAAGGCAGATTCAAATGAGAACATACAGTACAATTCAATTTTTATGAATTTTTAAGAATATGAAAAACCAAGATATTGTATCATAAAGCAGATCAATGAGTTTTTTGGCTGATAATGGGGATCTAACTATAAAGGTGATATAAATGTTTCATATCTTGTAGTGTGCATTCATTTGTTAAAATACATCCAGCTGTTCACCTAAAGTGCGTTCCTTCTGGGCACATGCACTCCAATGTTTATAGCAGTGCTAGCGACAATAGCCAGTGTGGAAAGAGCCCAACTGTCCACTAACTGATGAATGGATAATGAAGATGTAGTGTGTGTATACACACACACACACACACACACACACACACACACACACACACACTGGAATATTACTTGGTGATCAAAAAGAATTTGCAACAATGTGGATGGAACTAGAGTGTATTATGCTAAGTAAAATTAGTCAGAGAAAGACAAATATCATGACTTCACTCATATGTGGAATTTAAGATACAAAACAGATGAACATATCTGGAAGAGAAGCATATCTGGAAGAGAAGCAAAAATAATATAAAAACAGGGAGAGGGACAAAACATAAGAGACTCTTAAATACAAAGAACAAACTGAGGGTTGTTGGAGGGGTTTTGGGTTGCGGGGATGTGCTAAATGGACAAGGGAATTAAGGAGGACACTTGTTGGGATGAGCACTGGGTGTTATATGTAAGTGATGAATCGCTGGATTCTACTCCTGAAATCATTGTTGCACTATATGCTGACTAACTTGGATGTAAATTAAAATAAAATAAAATGAAATAAAATTAATATACAAATTTTAAAAATTAAGTGGGTTCCTTCTACTGTATATAAACTATACCTCAAAATTGATTTTTTTAAATTTTTATTTAAATTTCAGTTGGCTAACACATAGTGTTAGATTAATTTTAGGTGTACAGTACAGTGATTCAACACTTCCATACATCACCCTGTGCTCATCATGGCAAGTGCACTCCTTAATCCCTATCACCTATTTAACCCATCCCTACATTCACCTACCCTCTGGTAACCATCAGTTTGTTCTCTATAGCTAAGTGTCTGCTTCTTGACTTGCCTCTCTCTTTTTTTCCCCTTTGCTTGTTTTTTTTTTTTTTTTATGTAGTTCTTTCCATCTCTGAATATTTGAGAGCCTCTGACAGGAGTCAGTTAAGAGAATTTGTACAGGTGCAGTGTCTTCAGTCTTATCCTTTTTTTTTGCTCTTCACTCAACAATACCATAGTAATTCTTAAAGAGGAAAAGGGGAGAGCCTACTGCTTTCTGAAATTCTTATGCTGGTGG
This sequence comes from Acinonyx jubatus, assembly GCF_027475565.1. Classification (NCBI taxonomy): domain Eukaryota; kingdom Metazoa; phylum Chordata; class Mammalia; order Carnivora; family Felidae; genus Acinonyx; species Acinonyx jubatus. The sequence continues at coordinate 66,072,157 of NC_069384.1, read as the reverse complement.
TCAAATATCACCAACAGCTTCACTTGGCAGGATTTTATCCCTTTCTTTCACCCACAATCCCCTCAAATGTCTCTCCTGTACTAGCCACACAGCAGAAATCTTCAGATGAGGGGTTTTAGTTAGGAGACATTAATGTTAATTATTTAGGATAAGCAGAGCTGTGAGAAAGCAGAGATTGCATGTATGAATAAAGATATATCAGCACAGTCTGTATACCTGATTATGTTTTAAATAGCACGGAGAAAGGATGTTGAGGAGAGAAGACCTCTCTAGCTCAGAAATAGGAATGAACAGTTGGCCTACCTGGAGCAACAAATTCAATCTGGAGATCTGTAAGATGTAATAATGAGCCTATATAGCAGAGGATGAATCCTGGTATAGGGAATATGAATGTGTTTGAAAAGTACACCGTACATATTTTTTTTAAATTGTAAGAAGTGAGTCGTATATATTCCTAATGAAGTTTTTATTATTCTTGTATTAATTTCATTTAGGTCCTATTTTGATTGTAGCTTAGATGCTAACAAGTTGCTATTAGAATGTTTTAAGCCTGGAAGTGATAAGACCAAACAGTAAAAGAGGATTGATTAACACAACCAGAAAGAGCAGAAGAAGCTGATGAAAAGTAGCATAGAATAGTCTTAAGATCCTAGGTTTTAGTACCTGCTCTGTTCTGGAGTTTGGTTTCATATTTTTTGTTGGTGATAGAGTTAGATTATGTCATTTCTTTCTTTTTTTTTTTTTTTAGTGTTTATTTTGAGACAGTGAGCAAGCGTGGGGGAAGGGCAAAGAGAGAGGAAGAGAGGGAGAATACCAAGCAGGCTTGTGCTGTCAGCGCAGAGCCCAATGTAGGGCTCAAACTCACGAATGGTGAGCTCATGACCTGAGCTGAAATCAAGAGTCAAATCCTTAACCAACTGAGCCACCCAGGTGCCCTGATTATGTTAGTTCTTTTTTTTTTAATTTAATTTTTTATTTTTTTAAAATTTACATCCAAATTAGCATATAGTGCAACAATGATTTCAGGAGTAGATTCCTTAGTGCCCCTTACCATTTAGCCCATCCCCCCACCCAACAACTCCTCTAGTAACCCTCAGTTTGTTCTCCATAGTTAAAAGTCTCTTCTGTTTTGTCCCCCTCCCTGTTTTTTTTTTGTTTCCCTTCCCTTATGTTCATCTGTTTTGTCTCTTAAAGTCCTCATATGAGTGAAGTCATATGATTTTTGTCTTTCTCTAATTTCACTTAGCATAATACCCTGCAGTTCCATCCACATAGTTGCAAATGGCAAGATTTCATTTTTTTTGATTGCCAAGTAATACTCCATTGTATATAATACCACATTTTCTTTATCCATTAATCCATCAATGGACATTTGGGCTCTTTCCATACTTTGGCTATTATTGATAGTACTGCTATAAACATGGGGGTGCATGTGTCCCTGCAAAACTGCACACCTGTATCCCTTGGATAAATGCCTAGTAGTACAATTGCTGGGTTGTAAGGTAGTTCTATTTTTAGTTTTTTGGGGAAACCTCCATACTGTTTTCCAGAGTGGCTGCACCAGCTTGCATTCCCACCAGCAATGCAAAAGAGATCCTCTTTCTCCGCATCCTCGCCAACACCTGTTGTTGCCTGAGTTGTTAATGTTAGCCATTCTGAGAGGTGTGAGGTGGTATCTCATTGTGGTTTTGATTTGTATTTCCCTGATGATGAGTGATATTGAGCATTTTTTCATGTGTCAATTGGCCATCTGGATGTCTTCTTTGGAGAAGTGTCCATTCATGTCTTTTGCCCATTTCTTCACTGGATTATTTGTTTTTTGGGTGTTGAGTTTGATAAGTTCTTTGTAGATTTTGGATACTAACCCTTTATCTGATATGTCATTTGCAAATATCTTCTCCCATTCTGTTGGTTGTGTTTTAGTTTTGCTGATTGTTTCCTTCACTGTGCAGAAGCTTTTTATTTTGATGGGGTCCCAGTAGTTCATTTTTGCTTTTGTTTCCCTTGCCTCTGGAGACATGTTGAGTAAGAAGTTGCTGTGGCCAAGATCAAAGAGGTTTTTGCCTGATTTCTCCTTGAGGATTTTGATGGCTTCCTGTTTTACATTTAGGTCTTACATCCGTTTTGAGTTTATTTTTTTGTCTGGTTTAAGAAAGTGGTCCAGGGTCATTCTGCATGTCGCTGTCCAGTTTTCCCAGCACCACTTGCTGAAGAGACTGTCTTTATTCCATTGGATATTCTTTCCTGCTTTGTCAAAGATTAGTTGGCCATACGTTTGTGAGTCCATTGCTGGGTTCTCTATTCTGTTCCATTGATCTGAGTGTCTGTTCTTGTTCCAGTACCATACCGTCTTGATGATTACAGCTTTGTAGTATAGCTTGAAATCTGGGATTGTGATGCCTCCTGCTTTGGGTTTCTTGATTATGTGAGTTCTAAAATCATTTTGTTCCTAACTTTCTGAGTCTACAAAAAGTGAATGAAAGTTTATATGCAAAGATTTGATGATGTGATATAGTGTTAAGAATCATGGTGGGGTTTTGGTATATTTCATTATATTGAAGCTAGTGAATGAGATTAAGAATGGACTTTGGTTATAATTATTTTTGTATTTTCTTTGTAGGGATTAATCATTTCATGAGAGAGACAGTGAAGAATTGTAAAAGAGATGGATTTGTTCAGACCATTTTGGGAAGACGTAGATATTTACCAGGAATCAACGACAACAACCCTTATCATAAAGCTCATGTATGTTGAGATTTCTCTGGATTTTTAACTTAATATTTTAATGACATATACTTTTCAACCAAGACTAAACACTGCTAATTTTCCTTTTAGGAATCAGTAGCCTATTAATGGGATCTTCTGTTTCACTAAGGACTTTGAAATAATGGCACATGCCAGTATTTGCTGAATGTAGTCCTTACAGACCAATGTAAATATGAGTTCACTTAATAATACTTCAAATACTTTAAAGACGTTCTGTTTCAGTAAGCCACTTATTTTTTTAGTTTTGCTAATAAATTATAAATGTAATTCTTACATTTGCTAATTGTTCTTTGTTTCAGATATTGTATACCAATTTGTCATATCACACAAAGTTTCCGATTTTTTCAGATTAGCCCATCACTAAATTGTGGTTCATTCATTTTTGGCTCATTCTACTTGTTTATTTTTTTATTTTTTTGAGAGAGAGAGAGTGATAGCACACATGCACACATGCAGTGAAGAGGCAGAGGGAGAGGGAGAGATTGAATCTTAAGCAGGTTCCATGCCTAGCGGGAAGCCCCATCATGCCCTGAGCAGAAATTAAGTTAGACACTTAACCGATTGAGCCACCCAGGCTCCCCTTGTTTATTTATTTTAATAACACTGGCTCACCCAAAGTTATTAGGATTTCAAAATATTGAAAAAGGCTATTTTTAACACCATTTAAAATATTTATTGATGGTATTTACTAAAATTATGATTTAAAGTCTCTGAAATCTTTGGGACCCACAGAAGTATTCTATGCATCTGAACATTTAAATTTCTATTATAGTCCACATCTTCCTATTTCAACTGGTTATATTTTATCTTCTCCAATACTTCTGCATGTCAGTACCCACTATACATTGTATGTAATGAAAATACCCAGCCCCCCCACAGTGCTAGACTTCTGTCTGGAGCTAGAAACCTTCAGAGCACTAATGTTCTTAAGGACCGTGGAAGAATAGATGGCTTTTTGTTACTTCTTCACTCTGTAGCCTACCATATACACAGACATCAAATATTTATCAGGCTTTTACCATCTCTCTAAATGAGTTGTCCCTCAGGAGTAGATAATTTTCTACTGGTCAGATGGAGCCAGCTAGTGGAAGGCTTTAATGGCAGGCTGAAAATTTTAGACTTGATCTAACAGGAGTTATATTTCTTGGGATTTACATGATTAAAAATGGCGGATAGATTTATTGATGTAAATCAACCATACAAGTTTTTGAAAACTAATATTTTTGTACCTAAAGATGTGAGGGTAAGACTTTACATGCCAAATCCTTAGGAGTTAAAGTTCTGATTCATTATGTTGTTGCTGAGAAAAAAGAAAATTCCAACGCTCAGAATTACGAATAGATATAACCAGATTTAATTTTTGGTTTGCTTTGGTTTGGCTTCACTTTTTGTTTAAAATTTTATTGTATTGAAAAATATACATAGAGAAAGTACAGGAAACAAATGTAAATTTTAGTAAATTATCACAGAACTACACCTGTGTAACTACCACTCAAGTCAAATAGAATATTGTCAGCACCTTAGAAGGTCCCTTGATGACTCCTACTCACTACCCACTGCCTCCCAGAAATAATCACTATCATAATCTAGCCCTATAGTTTTATATATTTTTGATCTCTATGTACATCATATGTTGTATTCTTCTGCCTATAGCTTCTTTCACTCAAAACTGCATAGGCGAGTCATTCATGTCGTCTTACATAAAGGTAGCTGTTTTACTTTATGATAGTATCTTTATGATTATACCACAGTTTATCCATTTTTCCATTGATGGGAATTTAGGTTTCCAGTTTGGAGTTATTATGGATATTGCTGATTTGAAAATTCTTGTCCAAGTTTCTTGGTGCACATATTTTTCCATTTATGTTTGGTAAAGAACTAGTCTTAGAATTGCTGCTTATCTTCAACTTTAGTAGATAAAGCCAAATTGTTTTTGATGGTGGTTGCAGCAATCTGTCCTCCTTTCAGAAGTGTGTGCAAGTTCTCACTGCTCTGTGTTCTTGCCAACATTTGCTATTAAGGTGATATAATTTTAGCTATTCTGTTGTGTTTAAGGTAGTATCTTGCAGTTTTACTTTGCATTTCCTTGAATACTAATGAGGTAAGTAACTTAACAAATATTTATTAGCCATTACTTAATTCTTTCTTGGAAAAGTGGTTTTTCAAGTCTTCTTTTTCATTTTGTTGTTGTTGTTGTTGTTGTTGTTGTTGAGTTGTCGGTCTTTTTCTTATATGTAGGAAAGACATAATGATTACATGTTGGGAAAATAGTCTCTTCCACACTGTATCTTGCCTTTTCATTCTTACTAGTAACTTTAGATGAGGAGAGGGTAATAATTTGGATTAGCCTTTAAATTTTAATTGAGAAATAACATGTGTAGTAAAGGGTACAAATCTTAACATGTAAAGTTTAACATGTTTATACCCATATAACCACCGTCCTGTCATGATATGGAACTTTTCCAACACCCTAGAAGGCTTCTTTATGTTCCCTCCAAATCAGTACCATCCACCTCCCACCCCAGCACACACATAAAACTATAGGTTAGTTTTGTATGAACTTGATTTTTATTTAAATGCAATCGTACCATGTGTACTCTTGGATCTGACTTTTTTCATTCAAATATAGGTCTGTGAGATTCATGAGTTTCATGTGCAGCTATAGTTCATGTCTTTATTTAGCTGACATAGTAGAAACATACCAACAATTTATCCATTCTAACATTTCATTTCTCCATTGGCAGACATTTGGACTCTTTCCAGGTTTTGCCTATCATTAATAAAGCTGCTATGAACATTCTCACATATGTCTTTTGGTGAACATATGTACCTAATTTCATTACTTTTAGAGTGGAACTGGTGAGTCATAGATTAAGCGCATTTATACTTTAGTATATACTGCCTAACAGTTTTACAGAGCAGTTATCCCCATTAACGTTGCCACCAGCTCTGTTTATCTACATTCTTGCCTTGGTTGATATCATTGGTCTTTTTAATTTTAGCTATTCTGGTAACTGTGTAATGGTACCTCATTGTGCTTTCAATTTGCCTTTTTCTGATGACTAATGATGTTTAGCTCCTTTTTTGTTTATGGCTATTTGGATGTCTTCTTTTGTGGAGGGTCTGCTTAAATATTTTGTCTTTGTTTGTTTATTTGTTTTGAGTTGTCTCTCTTTTAACTGATTTATGAGAGTCCTTTATATATTCCAGATATGAGCCCTTTGGTTACATGGACTTATCAGTCTTTTATATTATTATAGTGCTTTCCTTGATCTGCTTAAGAAAGCTTTCACTACCCCAAAGTCAAGATAATTTTCACTAGGAATTTTTGGTTTTGCCATATACATTTATATCTACAATCAACCAGAAATTGGTTTTGATGTATTATGAGAGACTGAGGGTCAAGGTCTTCCATCTCCCCTCACCTCAAGGATATACAGTTGTCCCTAACTATTTATTGGAAAAACGGAGCTTTCCCCCTACTGTTCTTCAGTGCCACCTTTGCCACAAATGAAATTTCTATATATGGATGTGTCTGTTTTTGGACACATTATTTTTGTCTGTTGTATTTGTTCATCCTTTGGACAGTGCCACACCGTCTTAATGATGCAGATTTGCCTTTTCTTGGTTCTCTGCATTTCCATATAACTTGCACAAGCAGCTTGTAAATTTCTATATAAACACAAAATCCTGTTGGGATTTTTTTGAGATTGCCTCGAGTTCATAGATCAAGATGAGCTTGATGGATATATTTATACACTTCAGTTTTCCAGCCCATGAACATGATATATCCGTCCATTTATTTAGGTCTGTAGTTTTTAAATTCTCTCAATGTATAATTTTGGGGAATTAGATTTATCTAGGTATTTGAAACTTTTTGATGCTGTTGCAAGTTGTATCTATTTTTGCTCTTTTCCTTCCTTTTTTACATTTTCTAAGCCTTTGTTGCTGGTACATAGAAATAGTTGTTTTTATTGTTGTTCTTTTCTCTAGAAGCCTTGCAAATATTGTAATTACTAATTCTAATCATTTATCTGTAGATACTTTTAGAAACTCTATCTTCCCAATTATTATCTGCAAAGTAGTTTTTATAACTACTTTTCTAAACTTTGTTCCTTTTATTACTTTTGTTTGACTTACAAGCCAGGACAGTGTTGAATACAAGTAGTGATAGTGAGCATCTTTACCTCTTTTCTGATCTCAGAGGGGAATTTTAAACATTCACTGCTATGTAGAACCTTCCTTTAGGTTTATTAGTGCCTTTGTCAGATAAAGTAAGCTCCCTTATATATTTGCGTGCAGGGCATAGAGGTTCTGTCATACCTGCTCACTTCTGCTCTTGTAGTGCAAATACAGTCATAGACAATACATAAATGGGTGACTGTGTGGTTGTGTTCCAATAAAACTTTATTTACAGAAATAGAAGCTAGGCCACATTTGGCCTGCAGGCTGTAGTTTGCTCAGCCCTGGTCTAACTGTCTTTGATGTAATCTGCCTTTCTTCTCTAGGTTGATTTCCATACAATATTTTTCTTTCTGTCTGGTTTACAGTAGATTTTCTGTGATAAACCTAAATTGCGTGTGTGTTTTTAATTTACGTGTTTCTCTGTGGATATGTGTGTTTGATTGATCCATTAAGAAGAGTGTTAGGACTTTTTCAATCTGTGGCTTGATATCTTTTGTTGATTTTAGAAGATTTTTAGTCATTTCTTCTTTAATTATTGCTTCATTACATTCTCTCCTCTCTTTCTGGGACTCCTATTATAAAAATTTTAAACCTTTTTTAAAAATTCCTCATGTTTCATTTCCTCTGTTTGGCTCTTTCCATGTTTATATTTCATCATGCTAAATTCTGAATTTTTCTTCAAACTTATCTTTCAATTTACTGATTTTCAATTTGCTATTGAACCCAACTATTAAGCTTTTCTATTCAAAGTGATATAGAACTTTTCCACAACTCCATAAGGCTTCTTTATCCTCCCTCCACATCAATACCATCCCCCTTCCCCCACCCTTCCATACACACACACCCAACTACAGGGAAGGTACTATTTAAGTGCTTTAAGTTCTGTTTTGTTTTTTTTTTCCTGGCTCAGATTGATTTTTTTTTTTTTAGTTGGAGTATAATTAATATATAGTATTATATTAGTCTCAGGTGTATGATATAATGATTCAACAATTCTATGCATTTCGCAGTGCTCATCAACCTAAGTGTACTCTTAATCCCCTTTATGTATTTCATCCTCACACCCTCCCCTCCGCCCCCGGCAACCACCAGTTTGTTCTGATTTTTCTTTGTTTTGTTTCTTAAATTCCACATATGGGTAAAATCATACAGTATTTGTCTTTCTCTGATTCACTTATTTCACCTTGTATTATACCCTCTAGGTCCATCTATGTTGTTGCAAATGGCAAGATTTCATTCTTCTTTTTTATGGCTAAGTGATATTCTATTGTATACATTACCACATCTTCTTTATCCATTCAACTATGGATGGACACTTGGATTGCTTCCATATGTCGGCTATTGTAAATAATCCTGCAATAAACATAAGGGTCCATACATCTTTTTGAATTAGTGTTTTTGTTTTCATTTGGTAAATACCCAGTAGTGGAATTACTGGATTATATGGTAGTTCAATTTTTACTTGTTTTGAGGAATCTCCATACTCTTTTCCACAGTGGCTGCACTATTTTGCATTCCCACCAACAGTGCATGAGGATTCCTTTTTCTCCACATTCTCAGCAATGCTTGTTCTTGTCTTTTTGACAAAATGCAACATCAATTCATAATAAAAACTGTCAACAAAGTGGATTTAGAGGGAACTTATCTCAGCATAATAAAAGCCATGTGTGGAAAAAACCCACAGCTAGCATCATACTCAATGGTGAAAAACTGAGAACTTTTCCTCTAAGATTAGGAACAAAACAAGAATGCCCACTCTCACTGCTTTTATTCAACATAGTACTAGAAGTCTTAGCCACAGCAATCAGACAAGAAAAAGAAATAAAAGTCATCCAAATTGGTAAGGAAGAAGTAAAACTTATTTGCAGGTCACATGATACTGTATATAGAAAACTATAAAGACTCCACCAAAAAAGTACTGGAACTGTTAAATGAATTCAGTGAAGTCACAAGATACAAAACTAATTTACAGCAATCTGTTGCATTTCAATACACTGACAATGAAGTAACACAAAGAGAAATTAAGGAAATAATCCCATTTACAACTACACTAAAAATAATAAAATACCTAAAAATAAACTAAACCAAGGAGATGAAAGACCTTTACTCTGAAAATTATAAAATGTTGATGAAAGAAATTGAAGATGACACAAACAAATGGAAAGATATTTCATGCTCATGGATTGTAAGAACCAATATTGTTAAAATGTCCATACGACTCAAAGCAATCTACAGATCAATGCAATCCCTGTCAAAATATTAACAGCATTTTTCACAGATCTAAATAATCCTAAAATTTGTGTGGAACCACAAAAGACCCCACATAGCTAAAGCAATCTTGCAAAAGAAGAACTAAGCTGGAAGTATCACAATCCCAGATTTCAAGATAATACTTCAAAGCTGTAGTAAGTTCTGTTATTTTTATTTTTCAGTTATAGAGTTTCCATTCTCTTATTTTATGGTATTTGACTTTTTGCTGAAATATTCAATTTCATCTTTTATTTTCTTGAATATATTTTACTTTGCTTTATAGTCTAATAAATTTGATAATAGTTTATAGTATAATTAAAGTCTTGAACTTGTATCCCTGTAGTCTGTTCCTATTGCCCTTTGTTTTTCTTAGTTTTCTACAAAAATAGATATATTGTCTCAACTCCTTTTATTGAGTGTCAAATGTTGTTTATGAATGACTGTGGGTATAATTTGAAGCTTGTATGATAATGTTACCTTTATTCAGAAGATTTATATTTGCTTTTGGCAAGAGATTAGAATGACCAACAATATAGGGTTACTTTGATCTAATTTCAGGAATAGAAATGATTTGAAGCAAGGATGTTAAGACCAGACTATTTCTAATTTATCTTTTTCTTAGGGTGTTAGTTTTGAAGTGGCAAGTTGATGGTTTACTAGCCCTCCTACTTCATGACCCTTGTTTGTTCCCCAGACCCCTCAAAACCATTAAGCTCTGCTCAAAGATTCTTTCAGCTGCCTCTTCTGGAAACTGTTGATGTCCCTGAGAGAAATGGTGGCCTCCAACGCCAGGGTTTTCTTTCTCTCTTAGTTCTCTAGGTTCTATAATTTTTCATTTCCTTTTTAATCATCTGATTCAAAGAGGTGTTCTCCATGCAGCTTTTCTGGTTGTTATCAGTGGGAGGGTTTGTCCTAATGGACTAATCTCCTATTACCAGAAACCTATATTTTTTATGTACATGAGAAAACCTTGGTCATGAGGGGACTGAGATTGTAAGACACAAAGCTGAAGACTGCCAAGTTTTTTTTTTTATTTTAGAAGAGAATCAGGGAAGTATAATATCATGAGAGTGAATTATATATCTTAGTTTTATTTTTATGCTTGCTTATTCACAGTAAAAACCACCCAAAAATTTCAATGGCTTATAATAAGAAGCTTTATTTTTAATTCACACTAGACTTAAGCTCTTGGTTGACTGTGGCTTTACTCCATATTTTCTTCATTCTGGAATTCAGAATGAAGGAAAAGTCTCTGGGATAAGCCTTTTTGTGTGTGTGTGTGACAATGTTGGGTAGCTCTTAAAACTTCTTAGATGGGGCTTATGTCAATTTTAGTCACATTTCATTCAGCAAAATAAATCAAGGTCAACAGTTTAAAGTGAACAACACTTGAAATTATATGGCATTGGGTGGGGCAGCAAGTAATAGCAACAATAACACAGTCCACTACACAGAGGAGTCAGTAGAACTCTGAAATTTAATCATTCTTAAAGCAATGACAACTGAATGGGTTTAGAGTGGATTTGTCAGCATCTGATGAAAAAATAATTTAAAAAAATGTTTAGGGACACCTGGGTGGCTCAATTGGTTGAGCATCTGATTTCGGCTCAGGTCATGATCTCGTGGCTCATGAGGTCAAGCCCTGAATTGGTCTTGCTGCTGTCAGCTCAGAACCTGCTTCAGATCCTCTGTTGCCCCCTCTGTCTGGCCCTCCCCTACTCATGCTGTCTCTCAAAAATGAATAAACATTTAAAAAAAGTTTATCTCTTTAATAGGTATTTACTATACTAGGAGTTGGTTGTAGTCCAGGTAACAGGGAACTAGAGAATACATCTCAAGTTACATAGATCCGTCCAGTGTGTAGACCCTTCCCACTTTCTGAGAGCTTTTGGGACAGTAGGCATGGTATTCATGGATAGGTTCTACTTTGGATATTAAACCAGATGTCCATCCCTGCTGCCTTAGGATCATCACTTTTAGCAGCTGTGGTAGCAAGAGTTTTGGGTAAGTTCTAACTTAATATCTAGGAATCTAGGGTCTGCATTTTTACTAGCAGCTAATGATTAGCTCCAGCAGCTCATTAAAAAGCTCTGATTCATACCAGAGGGCTCCTGACCTGCTGGGGCCAAACCCTACCTATGACCAACAAACCACTGATATGGGGAATGTGTTTGGAACATTCTAACTCACATCACAAAGAATGTATTCTACTTATATCTGTTTAAGATTAACAGGAGTTACTTTTCAAGGAATAGGTCTTTTAGAATGAACAGCTAGAACATTGATGATATATGTTTATAAAATAATTTTGAGTTGCTAAATACATTTTAAGTGTAATGCAGTTTTTGATTCTGAGTGTTGAAGATTTCTAAACTGAAGCCATCTGACCTTCTTCTGTTTAGTCTGTTCTCATGGGGACGATAGTCCAGAATCTAGAGCCCTGGATCATTCTAGTTGCTATTCTTAAGATGCAGTTTAATAGTTGATGTCTTGGGTCACATCTTGATCTAGATTTCCAGTCTGGTTACAAATGTAAGCACTGATCTGTGGACACTAAAAGCAGGTATGAAACAATGTTGGTATATCTAATGGAGCACCTGTTATTGTTACTGTTTTTCATAGGCTGAGCGTCAGGCCATCAACACAACGGTCCAAGGTTCAGCAGCTGATATCGTCAAAATAGCCACAGTTAACATTCAGAAGCAGTTAGAGACCTTGCACTCAACCTTCAAATCCCATGGTCATCGGGAGGGTATGCTCCAAAGCGACAGAACAGGTTTGTTCACAAACGAGGACCCTGCTGTAACATTAAGATTAACGGTATCAGAAAAGACAAAGGGAGGTATTTTTATATATTAATTCTCAGCATTTTTCATGCATTTTGATCTCATGATGTTTTTACACTCTTAGAATTACTAAGGGTCCCAAAGAACTTTATGTAGGTTATATATAGTAATATTTACCATATTAGAAATTTAAACAGGGAATTCAAAAACATATATTAATGTTTAAAAATAATAACAAATAATAAACTCACTACATGTTAGCATAAGTAATATATTTTCATAGAAACAACTACATGTTCTAGAACAAAAGAAAACTGGTGATATTTACGTTTCTGCACGTCTCTTTAATGTCTGGCTTAAGAGAAGACATTTGGATTTCTGCATTGGATTCAGACATTTGGATTTGTTGCAATCTCACCTGCCCTGTAACCTCTGGAAAACCCTCTATAGTCTTGGGTGATAATGTCCCAGTTTGTGGGAGACGGATGGGTTTCCTAGGATGTGGGACTTTTAGCAGTAGATCCAGGATAACTGGTCCCTTTGTTGTACTTATGAGAGAAGGAGGCTGGAAAAGGAAAATAACCTGAGTGTTATTATGAAAATAGTTTTGGCTTTGCAGATGCTTTGAAGGTGTCTTAGGGATCCTCTTGTCCCTAGATAACACCTTAAGAATATGTTGATTTTCCAATTCATCACCTTCCACGTTCTCTCTCAAGTCTGGGAATATATTCTGAGCTGACTTCCTTATCACAACATTTCTTTGCCAGTATTGTTGTCTCTTCTTGTTCTCATTTTACTAAGTTCTCTCCTCGTTGCTTGGATAGATTATTTCTTGTTCTAACAAGTAGATTCCTTTCTCTGTTTGTCCCATGTCCATACTTTTGCTTTAAATACCATTTCAGTGTGATTGAGATTACCAAACCATGACTGCAGCCAACTTTTAAATTTTCCTGGGAAGAAGTTAAGGTTTTGGGCATAAAGGAGAAGAATCAGTTCTATTGGAGATGGGGCAGAAAATGTGAGATCAGCTGTTGAGGATGGAATTTGCTGTTTCTAGGAGAGACATATAAATATGTTATAGAGAATAATATAGTCAGTTACACAGATAATAAAGATGTTCATTTCTACATACAAAAAATACACAGATATGAAGACTTGCCCACCAAATGCGGATTGTTAATTTTATTGTCTTCTCTCTCCCCCATATATCTAAGGCTACTCGTTCAACATTTTGTGTGTGGGAGTCAATGTGCACACATACTGCACACACACACCACACACATTCTCTTTGTCTTTATAGAGAGAATATATGATCAAACTTATTTAGGGAATAACACTGTACTATGTGCTTTAGAGGATTTGGGAGTAAAAGTTATCAACCTCTTTACATTTAAACTCTAAAGAAAAGAAGGGAAGATATGATTCCTGACTGAAATATTTCTGTAACTTTTCACAGCAGAGTGATACACTATCTGAATGAGGATATAGACAAGAACAACAGCCTTTAGAGTGGGTGGAAAGCAATGTGGGTATGTCACTGAGGATACATCCTGATGCCATGCTGGGTTAAAAGTAGTGGTAGGTTAGTGGGATCAAAGGGAGCTGAACCTGAGGAAGCAGACCACACCAGGAACAGGGAGATCGTAGCATTCAGAGTCAGAAGCCAAATAACTAGGAGAAATCAAGAGAAGGAAGGTATGGTGACTAGAAAGCAGAAAAGCATCCTGACAACCAGTGGTGTGAGATAAGTGGGCCCAGTGGGGCAGAGCAGATTTCAGTTAGATGCACAGCCTCGCAGCCCTGATATGGAAGCATCTTGCCACAGCCTCATCTCCCTTTGTTCTCTTACCCTCTAAGAGCCACCTGTGAGAAAACTTGGGCTGCAGACAGTGACAGCTAAAGAATCCTCTCTGAGAGAAGCACGAGATATGAGGAAGATAGTGTTTGTGCTGCCTAGAAGGATCAGTAGGAAATTGGGGTGGCAGAAAGGAAGGACTGCTGTGAGCTATGGGCAAATGATTAAAGGCAGTTACTCTAAAGGTATTATTGTGGGACCTTATCTTAGTGATCACTGGGACATTATTTGTACCACCAGGCTCAGCTTGTTAGGAAATAGTAACTGAGTCTGATATAGTGGAGTTACAGGTTCTTTTGAGAGTCTACTGAAAGATCATCTCCACAGAAAAATGTACAGGTATAGACTCCTACATATAACTTCAAGGGATTCATACAGTCTCTGAAGTCCTCATCTGAACCCTAGGTTTAGAATTACTTGTCTACAGTGTTTGGTCCAGTTGGGAAAGCACCAGTTCTACCACAGTGACACTTCTGGCCATAAAAATGTGGCAGCAAATGTTCTTCTTATAATACACTGCCTAATGACAATACCAGTTCACTTTCCTGGAGCATGGATCAGGGCCCATACTACTCTGGTGCTATTACCAGAGTTGGTAGTGAGGGTGCCATGGAAAGTGAAGATGTAGGTTGTTTTATAAGAAATAAATTAGATGGCATTTGGAGCAGAGTTCTTCAAACTCCATTTACTGACTGTTAGATTCGTCCTTTATGGGAGGAAGTTGATGGAGATTTGAGTTTACCTGATAGGTCAGCAGTCAGCAAGTAGATATTTTCCTAGTAGTTCTAAATCTCATGTGTTTTAATCTCTTGATTAAAAATGCCCAGAGTTTCTCAAAATCCCTAAAAAATGATTCTTTTATGGTACAGTGACATGCTGATCAGTTTTATCCCTTTCTTCGTGGCACAGGATTGTTACCAAAAAGAAAACTGCAAGGGATGTTCTGTCCGATCAGAGGAGGCTTCTTCATCCTTCAACTCCATGATGAGCTCTTATATGAAGTGGCAGAAGAGGATGTTGTTCAGGTATTTTTGCAGTGGTTGTGTCCATTTCATAGAATGCTAAGACGCTGTAGATCAGGTTAAGATGCATGAGATTTCTGGAATCCTTCCTTAGTCCCAGGATGGGACTATATATATATAGCTATATAAATGTTGAGTCCCAAAGGGCTGAGAAAGAGCTAAGAGTGCTCGGTTTCATACTCCTATTTATTTTTATTTTTATTTATTTAATTTGAGAGAGAGTATGTGTGTGAGAGGGGGAGAGGAGCAGGGGTGAAGAGGGAGAGAGAGAGGGAGGGAGAGAGAGAATAATCTTAAGCAAGCTCCATGCTTAATGCAGAGCTCGACTCAGGGATCCATCCCACGACCCTGGGACCATGACCTGAGCTGAAATCAAGAGTCAGATGCTCAACTGACTGAGCCACCAGGTGCCCTTCATACTCCTTTTAAAAGAGACTTTTGATGCAGGGCTGTTTTCCTTTGGGAGAAGTTAGATGAGAGTTTGGAGCTCTGCCACGAGGGTTTAAAAACTTAGCATTCCCAAAGAAACTGATAGAGCCCTGCTCTTCAATGCAGACCAGTTTGGGATGGCTGGCTCTTTTTGGATTTTGAGTTTTAAGCACCATGAGGTGAAGAGCTCTAGTCTGGCTTATTGCCTCAGTGGGTGGGTTGGGAAACATTCTTTGATTGGGAGAAGAGTTTGTTAACCTCTTTTTTTTTTTTCTTGGTAGGTAGCTCAGATTGTCAAGAATGAAATGGAAAATGCCATAAAACTTTCTGTGAAACTGAAAGTGAAAGTGAAAATAGGTGCGAGCTGGGGAGAGCTGAAGGACTTTGATGTGTAATCGTATGGCTAAATCCTCTGGGGAAGCCTGGTGTAGGTAAAACTTACCCTTTCACCTATTTCAGGAAAACCAACTCTCAAATCTTGATGGACTTGGGATAGTAATTTTAGTGAGAGTTTCAAAATGTATATCAGAGTTTATTCTCTATAGCATAAAAAAAACTTTTTTGAGGCAAAATACCAAGCTTAACAATTATATTTATTCTCAAAGAGAATGTATGAAGTCGCCTTTTATAGTTCTGTGTGGCTCTAATCAGGTTCAGAACACATGACTGAAACATGCACTTAGCACTTTGGGTCCTCATCTGTCTGGTTGAGCATGATGGCTCAATGACTGCTGTCTCTGGGGCATTTTCAGCTCTGTCCAGGATGCAGACACTTGTGATGTAGACACCAGCAGGAACCATTGGCAGATAGGGATTTGGTTTCTTATATACCCCCATGCTTAGGCATTTTGGTGATTTTTCTCCAATATCAACTTAAGACTAGTGGAGCTGTATTTCTACGCAGCGTTGGCTAATAAATTCTGAACTCTGTAAAGAGGTAGACTCGATATGGGTGCAGTCTAGGAATGGATTTTCATGAAATGGTGTTTCTTCTTCCTTTTCCTTCCTCAGTTCATTCAATGAATGTGTTTGCAATACTTAGGTATTATAAAATAAGCTACACCTCTTCAAGAGGCATCCTGTTCTGTAAAATCAGATGTTTATACTACAGTTTAATATAATACTGCCAGAGAAAGAAGACACCCCTGTATCCATCTCCTACTGCCTCTTTCTGTGTTTGTGGCATGGTGAGAATACCCATGCTGAAGACATTATCTTTTATAATCAGTCAGAGGTGTATAACTGACTTTTTTGCTGTTGAAATAAAATGAATTTATAAGAAACTTTATATCGGTAGTTTTATTTTTAATTCAAAAAAATTTTTTTAATGTTTATGTATTTTTGAGAGACAGAGGGCAAGCAGGGGGAGGGACAGAGAGAGAGGGAAACACAGAATCTGAAGCAGGCTCCAGGCTCTGAGTGTCAGCACAGAGCTCAACACAGGGCTTGAACTCACCAACTGTGAGATCAGGACCTGAGCCAAAGTCGGATGCTTAACCAGCTGAGCAACCCAGGTGCCTCTCAGTTTTTAAAATTGTGTTTCATCTAAGAGTATCTGAAACCTGTGTTCCTAGTATTTATTCTAGGATTTGCATTGTTCAGTTTGCTCAACAACATCTGTGCACATAGGAAATGTTTCTTTTATTCTTTTTTTTTTTTTTCAACGTTTATTTATTTTTGGGACAGAGAGAGACAGAGCATGAACGAGGGAGGGGCAGAGAGAGAGGGAGACACCGAATCGGAAACAGGCTCCAGGCTCTGAGCCATCAGCCCAGAGCCTGACGCGGGGCTCGAACTCACAGACCGCGAGATCGTGACCTGGCTGAAGTCGGACGCTTAACTTAGCTTAACACTCTCCAGTTTCATCCTGGAGGCCGTATTTCATTCTTTCTCATTGCCAAGTAGTATTCCATTGTGTATATAAACCACAATTTCTTTATCCATTCATCAGTTGATGGACATTTAGGCTCTTTCCATAATTTGGCTATTGTTGAGAGTGCTGCTATGAACATTGGGCTACAAGTGCCCCTATGCATCAGTACTCCTGTATCTCTTGGGTAAATTCCTAGCAGTGCTATTGCTGGGTCATAGGGTAGGTCTATTTTTAATTTTCTGAGGAACCTCCACACTGCTTTCCAGAGCGGCTGCACCAATTTGCATTCCCACCAACAGTGCAAGAGGGTTCCCGTTTCTCCACATCCTCTCCAGCATCTATAGCCTCCTGATTTGTTCATTTTGGCCACTCTGACTGGCGTGAGGTGATACCTGAGTGTGGTTTTGATTTGTATTTCCCTGATAAGGAGCGACGCTGAACATCTTTTCATGTGCCTGTTGGCCATCCGGATGTCTTCTTTAGAGAAGTGTCTGTTCATGTTTTCTGCCCATTTCTTCACTGGGTTATTTGTTTTTCAGGTGTGGATTTTGATGAGCTCTTTATAGATTTTGGATACTAGCCTTTTGTCCGATATGTCATTTGCAAATATCTTTTCCCATTCCGTTGGTTGCCTTTTAGTTTTGTTGGTTGTTTCCTTTGCTGTGCAGAAGCTTTTTATCTTCATAAGGTCCCAGTAATTCACTTTTGCTTTTAATTCCCTTGCCTTTGGGGATGTGTCGAGTAAGAGATTGCTACGGCTGAGGTCAGAGAGGTCTTTTCCTGCTTTCTCCTCTAAGGTTTTGATGGTTTCCTGTCTCACATTCAGGTCCTTTATCCATTTTGAGTTTATTTTTGTGAATGGTGTGAGAAAGTGGTCTAGTTTCAACCTTCTGCATGTTGCTGTCCAGTTCTCCCAGCACCATTTGTTAAAGAGACTGTCTTTTTTCCATTGGATGTTCTTTCCTGCTTTGTCAAAGATGAGTTGGCCATACGTTTGTGGGTCTAGTTCTGGGGTTTCTATTCTATTCCATTGGTCTATGTGTCTGTTTTTGTGCCATGTTTCTTTTATTCTTAATCAGTTATCAGAAGAGCTCTTTTATATTCATTAACTAGAATTTTTTAAAAGACAGTTGCTTTATAAACAAAGTGCAATATACTATTACACAAAATACTCAGATATGCCTTTTGGGGGATGAGAAGGAATGGGCAGGAGATGGCACAGATAAGAGGGAAATTATAGCATTATTCTTGAGTTTTTTCTGTATTCACTTCCACCATCTTTCTCAGAGAGAAAAGTGGTAGTGCTGTCATTGTTCAGATGATCTTGAGATGCGGCACAAGAGAAGGCTCATTCTGTTTACTTGTGAGTATTCTCTAAATATGAGTGTGGATATATAGGTCATCTCCACCTGATTTTCTGCAGCATTTGCTCCGTATGTGTAGTCACATGCATTTTCTCTTCCTTTTGATTTATCAGCTGGACTTAAAACAAACAGCTCTTGCTTTGCATGACTCAATTATGCACAAATTCCACTTACCATAGTTTACTTAAGTAACACTAGTGCCCCTAATAACACAACTGAAATTTTAGTTACCATGGTATTATAACTGAGTAATTGCATAAAGTTCAAACGTCACTTTTCAGTCCACAAATCATTATGTAAACAACAGATGAGCACTGTGGTAAGCAGAATGCACCCCCCCATCCCCATCCTAACTCCTCAAACCTATGAACACGTTATATTACATGTTAAAAGGGACATTGCTGATGTGATTAAGTTAGAGATCTTGAAATGGGAAGATTATCTGGGTGGTTCCAGTATAAACACAGGCTCCTTATAGGAGGAAGACAGATGGTCAAAGAGGAGGATTGTGAAGATGGAAACAGAGTTAGACTGAGATTTGAAGACATTGCATTGCTGACTTTAAGGATGGAGGAAGGGTCCATGAGCCAAGGAATGCAGGCAGTCTCTAGAAACCGGAAGAGGCAATGGAATAGAAATGGATTCTCCTCTACAACCACCAGAAGGGATATAGCCCTACCAATTCCCTGATTTTAACCCAATAAGACCGTATCGGAGTTCTGACTTGCAAAAGTGTAAGATAATAATCTGTGTTTTTTTGTTTTTCAGTTTTATTGAGATATAATTGACAGAGCATTGTATAAGATTAAGGTGTACAGCATAGTGACATATACTGTGAACTGATTATCAAAATAAGTTAACATCCGAGGTGCCTGGGTGGCTCAGTCGGTTGGGTGTCCAACTTCGGCTATGGTCATGATCTCGC
Source organism: Acinonyx jubatus (assembly GCF_027475565.1). Taxonomy (NCBI): domain Eukaryota; kingdom Metazoa; phylum Chordata; class Mammalia; order Carnivora; family Felidae; genus Acinonyx; species Acinonyx jubatus. Next base: position 66,052,702 of record NC_069384.1, on the reverse strand, counting down.
GGTTGGTGAGTTTGAGCCCTGCATTGGGCTCTTTGCTGACAGTTTAGAGCCTGGAGCCTGCTTCAGTCTCTGTCTCCCTCTCTCTGCTCCTCCCCGACCCATGCTCTGTCTCTGTCTCTCTCTCAGAAATAGATATAGCTTAAAAAAATTTGTAAATAAGTTAACATCCATCATCTCATTTGGTTACCTAAATAAATAAATAAATAAATAAATAAATAAATAAATAAAGGTTTTGTCCTTGTGATAAGAACTTTTAGAATTTACTCTTAGCAACTTTAATATATATATTAAACATTCATATATTTTTGACTATAAACTTTTAGAATTTACTCTTAGCAACTTTAATATATATATTGCATATATAAATATATATATATTTAACATTCATATATTTTTGAGAGAGACAGAGTGTGAGCGGGGGAGGGGAGGAGAGAGATGGAGACACAGAATCCTAAGCAGGCTCCAGGCTCCAAGCTGTCAGCACAGAGCCCAACGCAGGGCTTGAACTCACAAACTGCGAGATCATGACCTGAGCCAAAGTTAGCTGCTTAACCAACTAAGCCACCCAGGCACCCCTCTTAGCAATTTTCAAATATACAGTCTAAGAGTGTTAACCATAGTCATCATGTTGTACATTACATCCCCAGTACTTATTTATCTTGTAACTGAGGTTTGTACCTTTTGATCACCCTCATCCAATTGCCCCCTTTCCCTACCCTCTGCCTCTAGTAACCACATTTCTGATCTCTTTTTCTGAGTTTGTTTTTTAAAGATTCCATATATAAGTTCTATTTGTGAACATATGTTGAATTTTGTTAAATGCTTTCTCTGCCTCACTGAGATAACTATATGATTTTTTTTCTTTCATTCTGTTAATGGAGTGTATCACAGTATTTATTTGTGTATATTGAACCATCCTTACATCCCAGGGATAAATCCCTCTTGATCATGGTGAATGATCCTTTTAATGTGCTGTTGAATTAATTTGGCTAGTATTTTATTGAGAATTTTGTGTCAATATTCATCAGGCATATTGACATGTAGTTTTCTTTTCTTATAGTGTCTTTTTCTGGCTTTAGTATCAGGATTATGTTGGTCTCGTAAAATGAGTTTGGGAGTGTTACCTCCCCTTTGATTTTTTGGAAGAGTTTAAGGATTGGCATTGTTTAAATGTTTGGTAAAATTTACCAGTAAAGCCATCTGGTCCTGGGCTTTTTGTTTGTTGGGAAGTTTCTGATTAGTAATTCAATCTCCTTAATAGTAATTGCTCTGTTCAAATATTCAGCTTCTTTCTGATTCACTCTTGGTAGGGTGTATGTTTCTAATAATGTTTCCATTTCTTCTAGGTTGTCCAGTCTGTTGGAATATAGTTGTTCATAGTAGCCCTCTTATAATTCTTTGTATTTCTTTGGTATCCATTATAATGTCTCCTCTTTCATTTGTAATTTTGTTGATGTGGGTTACTCTCTTTTCCTAGGTAAAGACTTGTCAAAATTTTTTAAAATCTTTTTTGGTTCTCTATTTCATTTATTTCTGCTCTAATCTTTATTATTTTCTTCCTTTTGCTAACTTTGAACTTAGTTTTTTCTTCTTTTTCTAGTTTCTTGAGCCATAGAGTTAGGGTGACTATTTAAAATCTTTCTTGTTTTTTAATATAGACATTTATTGTTATGAACTTCCCTCTTAGAACTACTTTCACTGAATCCCATAAGTTTTAGCTTCTATTTTTTGTCTCAAATAACACTTTTATTTCCCCCTTTAATTTCTTCTGTGATCCACTTGTTGTTCATAAGAGTGTTTTTGATTTCCATGTATTTGTGATTTTTCCAAGTTTTCTCCTGTTATTGATTTCCAGTTTCATATCATTTTGGTCATAGAAGATATGTGGTATGACTTCAGTCTTCTTGAATTTGCTAACACTTGTTTTGTGGCCTAACCTATGGTCTATCCTAGAAAGTGTTCCATTTGTGTTTGTGAAGAATGCATATTCTGCTGTTGTTGGATAGAATATTCTGTATATGTCTGTTAGGTTTAGTTAGCTTAGTTTATAGTGTTGCTCAAATCCACTGTTTCAGATTGATTTTCTATCCAGATTATCTATCCATTGTTGAGAGCAGAGTATTAACCCCCAACAATTGTATTGCTGTTTATTTTTCTTTCAGCTCTGTTAGTTTTTGCATTATATCTATATAGGTGCTCCATTGTTGGGTGCTTATTTACAATTGTTATATCCTCAATGGATTGACCCCTTTATTGTTGTAAAATGACCTTCATTTCTTCTTTCAGTTTTAAGTTAAAGCCTATTTGGGGTAAGTAAGAGATAAGTATAGCTACCTCTACTTTTTTTTTTTTAATAATTTGCTTGAAATGTCCTTTTTCATCCCTTTATTCTCAGTCTGTATGTGTCTTTAAGGTTAAAGAGTGTCTTGGAAGCAGCATATCATTGGATCTTGTTTTTTATCCATTCAGCCATTCTGTAACTTTTTCTGAAAATGTAATTGATTTACATTAATGTAACTATTAATAGGTAAGGACTAACTATTGCCATTTTGGTAATTGCTTTCTGTTTTAAAGATCAATATATTGTTCCTTGCTTCTTATCTTGCTATATTTTTATTTTTTTATCTTCTGGTATCACTATGCTTTGATTTCTTTATCATGTTCTTTTGTATAATTACTACAGGTCCCCTTGTGGTTACCATGAGGCTTACATAAAATATCTCAAAACTATAACATTCTATTTTAAAGTGATAACAACTTAGCTGCTATAGCATTCCTAAACTTTATACTTTTACTTCTCCTTCCCCTCCCATTTAAGGTTATTAATTTTATACTTTATGTATTTTTTATACTCTGCATCCAATAACAGATTATTGTACTTTGGGTTATTTTTAGTATGTTTAATTTTTTTTTTAACTTTTAAACTAGAGTTGTAAGTTAATTATGCACTTCTATTACCATATTATGGAACCTAACTTTGACTATGCATTTACCATTACCAGTGATCTTTTTCACCACCGTCTTTTGTTTTTATAATGTTAAATTAATTTCCTTTTACTTCCACTCAAAGTACTCCCTCTAGGATTTCTTGTAAGGCAGGTCTGGGAGTGATGAATTCCCTCAGCTTTTGTTTGTTCAGGAAAATCTTTATCTCTTCTTAATTTTATAAAGGACAGCTTTGCTGGGCATAGAATGCTGTTTGACAGGTTTTTCTTTCAATACTTTGAATATATCATCCCATTGTCTCCCATCCTGGAAAGTTTATGTTGAGAAAAGTGTTCCCTTGTATATGTCTATTCTCTTTCTGCTTTCAAAATTTTTGCCTTTGATTTTTGACTAATAATTGTCTCACTGTAGCCCTATTGAGACTCAACCTATTTGGGATTCATTGGATCCCATGGATCTGAATATCCATTTCTCTTCCCAAGTTTGGGAAGTTTTCAGCCATTATTTCTTTAAATATATTTTCTATTCCTTTCCTTTCTTCTGGTTTTCTTATAATGTGGACATATGGGTTGTGTCCCATCATTCTCATAGGCTTTCTTCACTCTTTTCCACTCTTTTTTCTTCTTGTTCCTCTGAGTGGACAACTTTAAGTATCTTATCTTCCAGGTCACTGATTCTTTCTTTTGCATTTTCAAATACATGTTATTGAAGCTCTCTATTGAACTACTCACTCCAATCATTGTATTTTTCAGCTCTTGGATTTCTGGATTTTTTTCTTTTGATAGTTTATATTTCTTTGTTGAACTTCGTGTTTTGTTCATGCATTGTTTTTTTAGTTTTGTTCAGTCATCTGTGTGTTCTTGGAGCTCATTAAGCTTTTTTAAGAGGATTATTCTGAACTCTTTGATTTCCATTTATTTATGGTTAGTTATTAGAGCTTCATTAGTTTCCTTTAGTGACGTCATATTTGCCTGATTTTTTGTGATCCTTGATTCTGTTGGTCTCTGTGCATTTAGGAAGCTGTTTTATTTTCTACACTTTAGAGGTTCCCTTTTGTAGTGATAGTTCTTCCCAGTCCACATGGTTTGGTATTCTGGATGTGTCCGCTGGTAATGTCCTTGGGCCAATAGGACTTGTTATCAGGGTCTATCTTTGGGAAGGCCATTGCCTATGATTTGAGGTTGAAGGGCAGGGGGATGCTGCTGGCTGAGAACAGTTGATAGGACTACTGGTTTTGTTCCCTGCTCTAAAGAGGCTATAGGATGGATTTGGTAGTTGTCTGGGTTCTCTACTCAGGTTTTCTACATGATTGGGTCTAGGTACTCTACTCAGCAGTAGGTGTGGTCATGAATTAGCTTCACCATCCTGGCAGGTCAATAAAATGTCCCCCAAGGCCTGCACTGCTCATTGTTCGGGGACCCAGATCAGGCTAGACTGTACACTGAATGTCTGGCCAGACAGGGCTATTGGTTTTGCTATGCACCTGGAGAGAGCCAAAATCTGTGCTTTCTTTTCAAGTACCACTTTAAGTATGGGTGTAGTGTGGGCTCTGCAGCTTTGTATGTACTCTGTTAGGTCCTCTGGTCAGAGATGGTGGGGTGGTGGTGAAAGCTGGAACAGCAGCAGCTGGGGCAGGAAGTGGTTTCCCTGTCCAGACAGGACCTTATACGTGCCCCAAGGCTGGTAATGTTCTTGTTTAGGAATCAAATCAGACAGACCTGCATGCTAAGCTCCCTGGACAAGTGGGGACACTGTCTTGGTTCTGAAGAGACCAAGGTCAGGTCTCCTGGTCTTGGTTCTTTACTCAAGAACCTGGAGTTCCTGGTCAGGTTCTTTACTCAAGTGCTATTGTAATCAGGACTGCGGATTGGGCTATGGAGTGTCCTGAGTGCTAAGGCCAGGCTTCCCGGTCGGGCAGGGCTGGGAGCTATGCTCAGCAGTGGGCAAGGTTATGAAGTAGCTCCCACGCCCAGGCAGGGCTGGAGAGCCAGCTCCAAACAGTGTCCCAGATGATCTATTCCAGCTATCTCGTTAGGCAAGTCCACAAGCTATACTCAGCAGTGAATGAAGCTACGAATTAGCTCCTCTACTTGAACAGAGCAGCAGAACTGCATCCAAGTAGCCTCCTAGGAGTTGAGGTCAGGTTTTCTGGTAGCACGAGGCTGGGAACCACACTCATCATGAGTGGGGTTTTGAATCATCTCCCCTCATTGGGCAGAGAGGGGTAATTGGCTCCAAGGCTGGCAAGGCTCCTTGGTGATCTGTGCCAAGTTTTCTGGCAGAATGTTGCCACTGGCTTTGCTCTATGGATGATCAGATACGCCTGCTGGACTCTGCACTTGAACATGCTGGGCTATGCATCTTTTAACTCTTCTGGTCAGGCTTTCTCATTGGGCAGGGCTGGGAGCTACATTGAACAGTGGGTAGGACTATGACACAGCATCCTTGTCCTGGTAGTGGTGGGGGACAGTAGTACAGTGGTGGGGGAAGGGGGTAGACCAGGCTTCAGGGCTGGAAAGGCTCTTTGATTAAGGTCCTAAATCAGGCAAACCTACATCCTTCTGAGTTCCCTGGTCAGACTGTACCACTGTCCTGGCTCTGCAGATGAGCATAGATGCTATTTGTGACTTCTGCTTGAGTGCTATAAGTAGGACCTTGGTCTGCCAAGATCTGAGTGCTGGTTGTTATAAGTCCCTCCCTCCCTCTCTGTCACAAATTGATTTCCAGTGATCAAGCCCTGCAGATTCCCCTGAGATCCCCTTGAGACAAGACTGGAGTGAGCCAAGAAGCAACTCATGCTGCCAGGGGAGCTGGATGTCCACCATGGGCTCTTTTCCCATTGGAGAAACCATAGGCTTAGGGGAGACTTCTTGGTGTCATGCTGTGCTGATCTGGAGGAGAGGCAGTGTGGTCCATGTAGCCACTCCTTTTACCTTTGTAATGTGGTCGGCCTCAGTCTTTGGTGCAGGGGGTCCTTCAGTCTCAGCCCTGTGTTCGAGGATTTTCTCATTGGTGTCTTGTCCATGGATACTTATTAGTTGTTCTTGTGAGGGGGAGTACACTTGGGAATGATCTATGTCACCGACTTAATTGATGCCATTCTTCAGTTTGTGTTGTTTTAAGCCAGAAAGTTTGTGGTGATTTGTCATAGCACTGATAGGACATTAATACATGATCATGATGAGTTACCAGTTACATCACTTCTTTCAAAGTCTGTCCGTGATTGGCCACTGCATGTCTGTCACTGATTTTAGGTACAGACAGTAAAGTATGTAGCAGTGTTCACTCCTTGTCTCCCAGTGTGAATTAGTGTGACATTTTACAAAAAAGGGTAATCAAAAGAGGAAATTGGCTAATGAAGATGCAAGTACACCAGAGAAATGAAAAATGACAACACTTGAAGTGAAGTGCAAATTAAACACAGAGTTATAGAATAGCTGACTAGAAATACTGATATTCATGCTATCCAAGATGCTCTAGATGTGCAACTTGAAAAATTTAGTGAAGGCAAAATTATCAGTATAAACAAAGAAAATGGTTGTGACAAAAAGGATACAGATGTTCTAGAAGAAGTGATGACAGCAGAAAACATCATTACTTGTATAAATTTACTGTAATTCCATTGAAAGTCTCAAGAGGATTTCCATTTTAGATAGGTGCTATCCTAAAGCTTAACTAGAGAAAAAAAAATCAATACTTACAAACTTGAAAAAGATCAAAGATATCTATCAGATATTAGGACAGATTATAAGGATAAAATAATTTAACAGCTTATTAGGGATGCAGAAATAGACTAAATTACTAGGGCAGACTAACGAATTTAGAAAACATGAGGCACCTCGGTGGCTCAGTCGGTTAAGTATCCAGCTCTTGATTTCAGCTTGATTTCAGGTCATGATCTCAGTTCATGAGGTTAAGCCTCACATCAGGCTCTGTGCTGACAGTGCTGAGCCTGGTTGGAATTTTCTCTCTTCCTCTCTCTCTGTCTTTTCCCCATTCTCTCTCTCTCTCTCTCTCTCTCTCTCTCTCTCTCTCTCTCTCCCTCTCTCCCTCTCCCTCTCCCTCTCCCTCTCAAAAACAAACATTAAAAAAAGAATTTAGAAAGCGGACTTTAATGTAGATGGGAAATTATTAAGATATCATTTCAAATTAGTGGTAAAGGATGTCATTCAAAAGAAGGGGTATAGTGATATATTATCCATTTGTTAAAATATCTCTTATCTCAAAACTCCAGATAGATTAAAAACCTAAATATAAAAACTAAACTATGAAATTAAAGAAGTTATGAATTATTTTACAAACATAAAGACCTATAAAACACAGTACAAAAGTCATAAAGCTAAGAAATTATAAAATTTTATTACATTAAGAGAAAATCCTCAATATGAAAAAGGGATGACAGACATCTAAGACCCAGAACAGTATAATCCAGGGCCAGGGCATGATAGAGAACCCAAAAGGCATCCAGAGCCTGGATGAGGCTGAGTTAGCAAGTGAGGACCACAGAGCCCTTCTCCAAACAGGAGAGGAAGCCACACATTCACTATTGTACTTCAGCACAAATCAGTGAAAGGCGCTTAAGTGTCTGGAACAGACCAGCCACTATTCTAGAATGAATGATAGAGGACTCACAAGGAAATACAAGAACCACCACCCTTCTTCCCTTGCCATGAGGTCACATAAGACTTCCTTTAAACCCAAAAGGCAGTCTTGCAAAAAGGAAGAGGAAGAGATTGTCTGAATGGCCTTTGGAAACACTCATGGAAAAATCAGCTATATAAAATAAACAGGCTAAATTAATTTCCAGAGTTGTAATAAAAACAAATAATAGAAAAGTGGTCTATAAAGTCTCACTCTCTCTTGCCCTTCTGGCCCCACCTTCTAACCACATAAAAACCACAAGCCATCTTTTTTTCTTATTCTCCGAAGCTGTTTTTGACCAGTTTGGGAGCTACTGATCTCCCCAGAAATCTTTATGTGAGTGATAAACGTTTTCATACACTCTTAGGGTGTGTGTGGTGGCATCAGTTTCAATATCCAAACCAAATGCTGGAGAGGGCTTCAGTCTTCTGTAGGGTGGCCACAACAGAACTATTCAGAGAATATAGTCAAAATTACAAACAAGTCACAGAAGACAGAATAAGTGTGTCTAATTAAACACATAAAAAATATTTAATTTCACTAATCAGAGAAATTATAATAAAAAGAGTAAGATACCATTTCACCTTCCAGATTGTGAAAAAATAAGATTAATATTGAGAATAGATGAAAATGTAGGCAAGCAGGAATTCTTACATACTGGTGAAGAATAGTTTAATTGGAAACATTTATTTAAGAGGTTTGAATAAGCATGCCCTTTGAGGTAATTCCACAGTATCTTCCCTAGAGAACTGCTTGCAGATAGCAAAATGCATGTGCAACGATGTTTGTTGTGGTCTTAGTTATGGTGTCAAGGGATTGGAAAATATCTAAATGTTTACTATTAGAGGAATGGTAACAAATTATGCTTTATTGACACCATGGAATAATATAAGTTAAAAAGAATGAGTGATATCTATAAATACTGACATGGAAAGGTATCTAAGACATAGGTACATGAGCAAGCAAGTTGCAGCATAGAAAAACATTTGGAAGGAAACAACAAACTAATAATAACTGTTATAGAAAAAGGTAGGCGGTAACCAAGGGAAACTTTCACTTTCTTTTGTCTATTTATTATTTGGTGTGATTATAAATATACATTCATGTATTATTTGTGTAATTAAAACTCATTTTTATTTTTTTAATGTTTATTTTGAAAGAGAGAGCACGAGTGGGGAGGGGCAAAGAGAGAGGGAGAAAGGATCCAGAGTAGGCTCTGTGCTGACCGCAGCGAGCCAGATACAGGACTCGAACTCACAAACCGTGAGATCATGACCTGAGCTGAAGTCAGGCACTCAACCAACTGAGCCACCCAGGCTCCCCAAAACACATTTAAAAAATTTTTAAATAGTGGTTGGCTTCCCAAACCAGTTCAGAAAACTATTCTAACCCATAAAGCAGCTACCCATTTGCTATGAAAGGTAGAAGACAATGTCATTGAAACACAAATAATTTGACATAATTGAAATAGTTTTATTTTTATAATTTTATTTTGAAGTAATTTCAAACCTAAATAAAAGTTTCAAGAATAGTACCAAGAATCCCACTCAAGTGAGTTTTGTGAATTGCTGCAATTATGTTTTTCATAGCAAAAGGGTCCGATCCAAGATTACATGTTATACCCAGTTACCATGTCTCTCTAGTCTCCTTGAATCTAGAATATCCATCCAGGTTTCTATAGTTTAAAATTTAATTTTTTCTTTATGATTAAGTAGTTTTTGTGAAAATACTTTTGAGACTATGTAAATATCTTGTTCCTTCATTACATTTTAACCCACTAGTTATAGCATCCACTGGTTTGTTGCCCCTAATTTAAAGTGATTGACAGTAATTTTAAAATTCTATCACATTTATTGGTCGACATTATATTGTAAGGAAGAGCTTTTCCTTCTAATTAATTAACATCAGTGTGGACACATGGGTAGCTATTTTATTCAAATAGTATTATTAGTTTTGATACTCAAATTATCCCAGTTTGACCTGTGTGGCCCCTTTGAAGTTGGCTTCTGTGTCCTTTTGACACATCCCCATCATTCTTTGAATACTTGATTTTCTAGAATAAAAAGATGTTTCAGCCTTGAAATCAGCTATCTCTTGACAAAACCCCAGTTCCTTTTAGCAGAGAATAGTGTTTAGAAATCAAATTCCAAGTACTACATGTGTTCAATGTTCCTGGGGTGATGTTCCTAGTTCTCTCAGTGTTCAGAATTAGGATACACACACACACACACACACACACACAACACACACATTTACATCACAGGTATGTATGTATGTTTGTACATAAAATTCTCACTGATAGTTCCAATTCTAATCCAATACTACAGGATTTATTTTCACATCTCCCCCCCTTTTTTAATATTTATTTATTTTTGAAAGAGACAAAATGCAAGTCGGGAAGGGGCAGAGAGAGAAGGAGACACAGAATCTGAAGTAGGCTTCAGGCTCTGAGCTGTTAGCACAGAGGCCAACGCAGGGTTAGAATTCACAAACCATGAGATCATGACGTGAGCTGAAGTCGGGTGCTTGACCAACTGAGCCACCCAGGCACCCCTCATATTCCCTTTTATTTGTACTTCTCCATCATTGAGAAACCTGATTCTTGTAGCCTCAATATATTTGTTTAATTGCTCCCTCCTTTATCTCCACCTGCTGGACTGCCTTCTGTCCTGTGCCTACCTCTCACAGGCCATCATTACTGTCATGTCAGCCACCTCACTCTGATTCTGTCTTCCTCTGGATTGTCACACTCACCTGCTACTGTGCACTCCTTGCATGGGGCTGTCATCAACAACTTAGGTTGGTTGACTTTTGGACTGAATGAATGGAAAAAAAGGAAAGGAGGAGGGAAGTCAAATCAGTATTTTAAATATTGAATGCATATATGTGAAGCCTGACTGATTGTATTTCAAAGAAGATAAGGATACTTTTGAGAAAATTCTGAAGGGGGGGGGATGCCTGGGTGGCTCATTTGACTGAATGACCAACTCTTGATTTCGGTTCAAGTCATTATCTCACGATTCTTAAAATCAAGCCCAGTGTCGGGCTCTGTGCTGATGGTGCAGAGCCTGTTTGGGATTCTCTCTCTCTCTCTCTCTCTGCCCCTCACCCACTTGTGCATGCTCTCTCTCTCTCAAAATAAATAAACATTTAAAAAAATTCTGAAGAAAAGACAACATTTGGATTTTACATTTCTGTTTTTACATTTTCACTATTTATTGAAAAACATTTCTTAGCCTATGGTTGGTTGATTGATTTTTTTTTCCATCTTTATATGGAGCCAAAACGAGGAGGGAAGTTGTGGTAATAGGAAAATTTTCTTGAGATAATTAGTATTATTACTAAGAGTAAGATTAGTCAGCTAAGGCCACAGTATAGATAAATATAAAAAAGTGCCTGAAGAGGAATTAATTGTGCAGATGAAAGCCAGAAGGGGAAGAGAGCACTGTCTTTCTAGGGGACTTTTGGAGGTTGTGAAGTTAATGAATGTAGTGATATAAACCCATAATGGTTTATGGGTTTTGCCTGAATGGGATTAAAGCCTGAGCTTTAATGAAGCCAAGAAGTAAGGTATGAATGTTCAGTTTGTAAATACATCTTACTCAGCCTCGGTTTTTTATTCTGCATCCTCACCAAACTTAGTTTTACTTGTAATTCACCAAAGGTCTAATCGACATCCTCAAAAATTGACTGTAGAATCTTCCATAAAAAAGTTACACAACTCCCCAGTTTGAAATTTGGGGAAATTTGGGGTGGCTATTCTACCCTTTGGGATTTATAGACTCTAGCAAAATCTATGAGTTTGGAGAACCTATGTTTAGTCTTTTTGTTTTTTACTTCAAACAAATGTGTTGTACATGCTCCTCCTCTCTGCCTTTTTAAAACAATTATACTTTGCAAAACCATGGCTCAAAGTGTTGCAAATGAAGGTCTTACCTCTGTCCATATTTAATCTTGGCAAAAATGTTTAGTAGTGCATGACATCATAACATAAGAGCATCTATGTACAAACATATACAATTTTATTGATATTTCTACAGACTACAAGAATTTTAAGTATAGTCACAATTGCTGAGTGCAACAGAAAAATAGTAATTTGTCATTTTCTGAAAAGATGCAAAAGTTCTGAAGATGAAAGAAAGATACATCAATGATGTCATCTGTTTCTTATTTCCTAGAATAAAACATCACATAATTAAGTACTAAAAATTATAGGTTATTAGAGATTTTGATTCTGTGTACACTTGTCCATAACCACCACCTAGTTTATATTTTCTGGCTTTGCAGTTAAGAAGCATAGGCCAATACCAGAGGGAGCAGTATGAGAGGAGAGAACTCTCAAGTTTTCTCATTAGGTATTATTGCCTTGGATAGGCAGACTCTCCCTTTTTAAAGGTGAAAGCAGTCTTTCAGGGCACAGATAGTGAGTTACAGACACTCTTCTCCCTTTAAACATGAATCCAATAACCAAGAAAATAAATCCAAGTGGCCCTGGGAGCTAAGCCAGCAATCAAAAAGGAACTGCTCTTCCTTCTTGCTAAGATCTTGTCCAACTATGCAGAAAAGGTACCTAGTACCTATGTCTCCTCCAAATGAAGAATGAATAATAAATTTGGACCTGATTTAGTAAATGATTGTTTTAATTTCCACTATCCTATTACTAAGAATTAGTTTCCACTTAGCTTTACATACTGTTGAATTTCTTATTTTTCTTCTGGTGTCTTGTGATGTCACATGTATAAGACAATCAAAACCTAGATGTTTGAATTGGAATAATTAATGGCCAGGTCACATGGGAGAAAATCACAAAGACAGACTTATTTAAAATTAATGGGGCCTTCCCTGGCCAGAAATTTGCACAGAACATTTGTTTTGGGTTTCAACACAATAATTATCAATCCAGACAACACTATATCTCTTACATGTTGTCTTCCCTGACCCATCAGAAGTGGGGCTTGGATACCAGCCAAGGTAGACAAATGTTTCTTCCTTAATCGGCCGTAAAGCTGTGTTTGTCAACGTTGGCTAACATTGGAACCATGTTGAGGGCTTTCAAAATTACACATGTTTGGTTCCCACTCTGAGAGATTTTGATATAACTGGGAATTTTAAAAGCTCCTTAGGTGATTCTGTTGTACAGCCAAGGTTGAGACTCAGTTCCCTATGTGAATACATAAATAAAAGCAGCCATCTGTGCCTCTGGTTTCTCATCCAAATTTCTTCCACTTAACTCTGGCTCCCATGTCCCTCCCCACCCCAACCCTCTTGTACCAAACTGGCACTTCCTCTCACTTTCCCAAGTGTTCTGTATTTTGTCCTTTTAGGGCTATTTTGTATGCAAATATGTACACTAAACTTGCTACACAACCACTACACTCCCTGGAATGAGCCATCCAGAATACATGACTTACCAGAGTGTTTCTGGCACCTGGATCAGTGTGTATGTGAAGTAGTATGTAGTCAGTAATGGGGTTGGTGTAATAGAGGACATAGGTGAGGAAGCTGTGAAGGCTACCACTTTTCTCCTGAATCACAGCAAGTCCTGATAGAAGTGTCTGACTCCTTTCAGCATTGCCGTCTCTGAAAGTGGTCAAGTTCTAATGTCTTTCCATTGGGCCAGACTTAATCACACAGATATACTGGTGGGTTGTCCCAATGATCCTAAACCAAGGAGAGTATTTTTAGCTTACTTTTCTAGACCTGCTTCATTTTTCCCTTCTGCCAAACGTTTTATAACTATTTCAAAGAGCTCATCTTCATCTTCTTCAACCAGCCTTGGGCATAATCTATTTTTTCTTTCTCAAAGTCCTGGTAATCCCTTAATACAAATAACAGATAGATGGTACATTTAATATTTGACACATGGGTCACATAAAAAGGGACTCCAACAGTAAACCTTTTCCTCTTATAATCCTTTAAGATCTTTGAGGAATAGAAAACTGGATTCTGATTTAACTTGAGAATCACTCCAAGGCTATAAAAAGGTTTGACAAATTGTCTTTGTGACTAAAGTATAAGAAAACATCTCCCTCAGTTCTGTCACTATTCTTCCAAAGTTAGATAATGACCCCAATGGTGATTGGGGCACTGAGTCTGAGTCTCAAGTATAAGAAGGAAAGTCAGTAGTCCTGCTTTTGTAGGGGATTAAATTACAAATCAATCATCCTCCCCTCCATACAACAAGGTTAATGGATGATTTCATGGTAGGGGTTATTGCTCACATTATTAAAACCAGGAAAACAAACACTTATAGCTTCTTATTGGTGAATAGAACACAAAGACCCATTTTCTTGTGGGACAGTAAGAAGGGCTTATCTCCTGAAGGATTCATAAGGAGATGAGGTCAACTTAAGAGGCTGTGGTTTTCAAATTTTATCTTCTGATGCCCCCATAGCAGATATAATTTTGATGACTACTAAGGCTCAGTCATTTTTTCTATCATTGTCCAAGTTACTAGGAGTATTTTTTTGTGTTCCAAGATAGAGGCAAGACATTTAAATAGTAGAGAATAGAGGTGTAAAGAATTACATGGATCAACAGTACTCATTTTCCAAAGATGATGATAAGGTTGTGGTGGTGGTTGTGATGGTGTGTGTGTGTGTGTGTGTGTGTGTGTGTGTGTGTGTACGTGCGCGCGCGCGCACACATGTCAGTGTAACAGAACGGAAATATTCAAAGAGAAAAATCACATCCACATTAGATTCTTGTTATTGCTGTCTCTTTGAATTATAAAAATAATTCTGATGCAGTAAAACCTCATTGATTTGTATTCCACTAATCAGGAGTTTGGGAGATGAAGTTACCCTTACATTAAGAAAGGGTTTATAAAAATTATATTGAAAGACATATTTAAACGACTTAAAAGAAGTTATTCGTTCAAGCATTTAGAAGCACCTGTTTATTTCCAATTGATGTGCTAATTATAAACGTTTTATCTATTCATTAGAGCCAGAGTTTTAAGCACTTCTGTAAAATGCTATATTGTTCTTTTTCGTGTTTTCTCTGTATGCTTAAAATATTCTGTAATTGTTATTTTTCACTGATTCATATAAGCTTTCTCAAAATAGTATTTTATTGCATATGAACCACACATGTAATTTGGGGTGTAATAATTTATCTTCTTAAGTTATGGTATTTAATTTTATACAAGACATATATTACATAGTCACATTTAATCTGTCTTTAAATAATGTAGAACAGTGGCTCTCAACTGGGAGCAATTTTGGCAATGGCTGGAGACATTATTTTATTCTGGGGTTGCTACTGGCATCTAGTGGATAGAGGCCAGGGTTGTTGCTAACCATCCTACAATGTAAAGGGCAGTCCCACAACGAAGAATTTTCCATTAATAGTGACATTGTTGAGAAACCCAGATGTAGAACAAGTTAAATACAAACTTACTGAGGCCTTCAGAGACAGTCATTGAATTTGATGCCACTTTGGACTGAATTTCATTGTTCCTAAAATAATATTTTGCTCTTTTAGTTTTTTTTTAAGTTATAGAAATGATAAAGTATCTGTTCAGAAAATCAGAAAAGTGAGTTCTTAAAACTGATGGTACAAATAGTGTACTGCAATATGGCTGCCAATGTTTTCTAAACTCTGATCTCAGGTTTAATATTTTTACGGTATAATCTTATGTATCATGTTTGTATTTCCAAGTTCTGTTACTCTAAGGCTGTTCTCAGGAATGGTGAGATTCATGGAGAAGTTTTTTTGAGAAATTCGGAGAATCCAAGGACTCTGAGAAATGGTTTCTTGGTATACATTTTCTGACTCTATCATCTTTGCTCTTCTCAAAATTACTGAGAGCATTTAAAGAAAGTACCACTTCAAAAAAAAAAAACCACTAATAATAAAAAAAAAATCTAAAAAATACCTCACAAATAAATACTATTTTGGGCTACTAAAATAACTTGGACTGCAGGAAAATGTGAATTCTTAAACACAAATGCAAATCCAGTAATACCTGGAATAATCAAAATTCAGTAAGACAGACCCATTAATTTTTTAAAAATATTCTTTTCAAAGGAACAACATATTACAGGATGGGTCCTGGAATCTGCATGCATTCATTTTCTATGACTTTTAACTTCCAGAATCATGTTAAATAATGATGGCAAATGTATTCATTTAGCCTCTAGTAGTTCACTGTTAGAGTTATGACAGAGAACGTTTATCATATTAAGGATATTCTTTATTCCACCTTTAAAAGAGTTTTAAATAAGGAATAGGTGTTTGGTGTCTACTGACAGTTTGTGGCTTATAGCCCAGTGAGTGACAAAATTATTGATTTTTGTATAATTAAACTCTCTCTGTATTTCTGTTGTCCATGATGGTGACTAAGGCCAAGATAGCAAAAATTTTATAAAGATTTTCAATAGTAAGTATTGAACCAAAAAGTATTTACTAATGAAAGCCCTTGTTAGTCAGAAATGAAATAAATCAGAATCCCTTTCCCAAAACATTAACTGAGGTTTTACTGAATCATACTGAAGAAAATGACCAGTTTGGTCTGTGAGTGTCAGGCTGCAAGAGCACCTTTGGATTGAAGACCCCACTGGGCTTGAACAGTAATATACTGTGTAATTGGCAGACAAAGATACAAATGGAGCCTTAAAAATATATCACTTTAGAAACTGAAACCAGAGTGTGTGAAATCAGTTCTCAAAGCTAACTGCATTGTTCCTATAATCTAGTTTCCCCAAACGTATCATCAACTCCCCTACAGAGCACGAGCCAGACTGAAAAAATGCTTTGAGGTGACCGAGCCCTACCTGGTTTATGACTGAAAATAGCAACTTGTTCTGGAGATGATAGAAATGGAAATAATTGTGCTAGGAATGATTTAATATACTGGTAATAATTATGACTGATAACTATGATGATGTAAAATATTATGGAGAGAGAAACATTAATCAGACTCTTGCCATAAGAATTCAATAATGTCATAGTATAATGAAAATTATAGATGAGAAGAAAATTCTGGTTTTCTTTTCTTTTTCAGTTGGGTATGGCAAATGTACTTGAAATACACTGATATCTTCTAATGCAGATTTTTTAAATTGTCAGGTGTGGCCCAATTTATAAAAATAGTTTACCATAAATCTTTTTTTCTTCTGTCACAACATGCTTGTTTTTTTTTTTTCTTTTCCTCTTAAGATGTTAATTTATCATGCAAAGATTTTTTTTCATTAAGTGCATTAATGCTTTTGTTTGTACAGGATTTTTTCAAATCAGCAGGACTCCCCGTAGTTCCTAAATGTAAATCCTTAGCAAATGACATGCCAAGATGATAGCTCCATTCCACGCTGGGAAAAGGCAAATTCAGCCATGTCTTGGGATTTTAACCAGGTTTCCAGCCTTTGGGTTATACGGTGTCTCTAATAAATTTCCCTTATGATAACTTCAGATGGACTGTAATGGAACATTTTGTAGAAGAAACTGGCTTCTAGCAAGTTGAATAGTGATGCTGGGAATAAATTTGGTTTCCCTGAATAATGGTTTCTCAAAGCAGTCAACAGCTTCTTTAGAAGTTTAGAATTGGTACCATTTCTTATCCTTATATTTCAGCATTAACTGCAAAGAAAAATAGTCACAATAAAATGCTTTTAGAAGTCTTTAAAAGTACTAATCAAAGCAAGTTCATACTGAGCTAATCATGCATATCTAACTAAATTGCAAAATTTATATAACTTCATTTTTTGAAATAAGGTGCATATGAGAAAGATTTTTAAAAAATAATCAAGCTGTAAAGACTCAGCTGATTTTCAATGATTGAAGCAAAAAGTAGTGTGTGGATTCTTGCTTCTTGTGCCCCTCACCTTTTTTTGCTTGAGAGGGAATCATGTAATGTACCTAAGCACCTTTCTAGTAGCAGGTGCACAATACAGATACGATGTATCAGAGCCAATGAATAATTTTCTTTTAAATTATCTCCTAAGGTAAAGCAGTATTACTATAGTATTTAAAAACATTTTTCTTCCAAATACTGGGGGAATTACAATACTTATAATGAGATTCAAGCCACCTTGGCTCTCACACAGGATTACTTACGGTGGCATCTCTGTTTGGGTTTTCTCGTGGGGGACCTGAATGTTTAAAGCTATTGCTGTGTAAAGATGCCTATATTAAGCAGTTTACCTCGTGTGCATGTTTGGAAAATGCTTCCGCACTGGTCATCATGCCTGCAGTTTTCTCCTCCAGCTCTCCTAGCCTCTGTCCTCTCTCATCAAGTGCGATCCGGGCTCGAGTCAGCTCTCCCATCACCCCTCCGGCTGCACCTTTCATCCCTTCTATACCACCTGGGCCAGGAATGTGTTGTGCAAGGCTGCGCGATGCTTTTCCTGCTGAAGCTTCCCCAACTGGGAGTTCAAGCCATAGCAATTAAAAACACATTGTCAGTAATTCAAATAATTATAATCAAGCTTATCACCAAAGTACTTACATTAAATTCTTTCATCATAATTCTCACATAGAGAGAGGTATGCTTGGTTCTATCACAGACGTGTATTTGGAGATGTTAGCATTTACCCACCTATGAAAGAGATTGAGACTGCGAGGTAACTGTGTTGTTACTGCCTGTCTTCGTGTGTATGTGTATGTGTGTATGCGGGTTCCATGCAATATGGCATCACTGCCCTTCTTGACATTGCTGAATCAGTTGCTCACAATATAGGCGATTTCATATTTAACCCATATTAGGATAGTTCCAATCTTAGGCCAGTTCATTTGTTTAAACTTCTGCCCAAGTCTTCGTTCCTACCATCTCTGCTCATCTTGCTGTCATCCTCTGTAGGCCTCAGTTGTTACTGTTTTAAATTGTGTGTTGGGGGGAAGTAAAATACTAGAGAACAGGGTCTATGCCTGATGGACACGAGCATACATATGTTGAAATTCTGTTCCTTTATAAAAGGATAATAGTTTCTCTACCATTTACAAAGTTCAGTTTAATTTGAATGAATTTTAAGGAAGTTTTTTATTGAAAGACAGCTATCTTGGTAGAAATTTGGTGAGCATTCTCAAGGATGTAACATTAGGCATGGAATTAAGATCTATTTTTTTTTAACAAGAGACTTACTGAGACACAATTCACATACGTTATATACCACAGTTCAGTGGTTTTCAGTGTACTGACAGAGTCATGCAGCTACCACTACTATCTAATTTTAGTACATTTTCATTACTCCAAAAAGTTTAAACTCTGTGCCCATTAGCAGTCACTCCCTGATCCGTCCTTGTCCTAGTGCCTGGCAACCACTATATGCTTTATGTCTGTATGGATTTGCCTATTCTGGACATTTCATGTAAGTGGAATCATATAATACGTGGTCTTTTTTGTCTTCCTTCTTTAACTTAACATGGTGTTTTCAAGTATCATTCATGCTGTAGCATGTTTCAAACTTCATTTGTTTTTATGGCTGAAAAATATTCCATCATATGGAGGCATCTAGATCTTCTGCTTGGTTAAAAGTTCAAGAGAAAAGGAGTTTTGATCTGCAAGACTAAATAGTGGTGAGATATTCTGGAAAACACATTTTTCTTTCTGAAAATGTTCCCTAGTATCTTTCTACTCCTTTTCAATTATTGTTTGTCAGAGTTTCACTGGAAGAATTTTAAAGTAATTTATTCTGTAGCATTGATAAGCCTTGTGTTCTGGATAAAGAATCTGTTTCCCAGCAGTGGTTTCAAGGTAGCAGATCCATGAACATTTTTTCCAGAATTCAGTAACTGAGTATCTTCACCTGCCTCGTGCATATGATCTACTTGCAAATGACATATTTATTAGCTTACTAATTATTTGTATGAATTGCATGCAGTATTTTTATTAAACTATTTCCTAATATTAAGTAACCGATTTTATTCATATTTGGTAAAAAATATTCAAGATACAGAAGCAAAAAACCCTAGTCTAGAATTTGAGATCACATATTATATTAAGTTACACACACACACACACACACACACACACACAGAAACAGGTCTTCTATTTTGTGATACAGCTTCATAATCAGGAGTTTACTCACAGAGCTCTTCTCTGTCAAATGTCTGTCCACTTCCACCAAAGAGTCCCTTGAGAAAGCCTCTATTTTGAGCTTCTGGTGTCTCTATGGGAATAAACAAATCTCCTAGCATGTCCTGTATCAAATTCAAACAAAAAATCATTAGAGTAACTAAAAATAAATTAATAATAATAATAATAATAAAACATTGTGGAATGTTAAAGCACATAATGAAAAGACAATCTGCTTTCCATATATTTTCCTGGTGATTTTTGCTTTCCTCCCAGTTTTCTCTCTGGCATTTCTTTCTCCACCTCCTTTTCCTTCTCTTCTCCTGTAATTGACATCTTTAAATTTTCATTTTTATGTCCTCTTCTCTTCTCCCCTTTACAGTTAGTTAGAAAGCATGAGAAGCAATATATTTACCCTAGGATTAATCTCCACCTGATCAGTGACTCACAATCTGGACTGCTTTTCCTTTTTCAATTACTATAGCCTCTTTCCTGTCTGAACCCCCTTCCTGAACTAAGCATGGACTAACCTATGAAGTAGGAAGCCTCTGGGAGTATGTGGAGGAAGTTTGGATTTATTTTTATATGAAGTACAAAATTAGGAAATGATTCAAGATAAATGAGTCAAAATAGGCAGCATAGTGAGACACAGTTGTTTTCAATATCTGATGTGCTTTAGAATGACTGGAGAAATACCTTGTTAGAAATACAGGTGCTTGAGCTTCATTTCATACATATTAAATCAGAACCTACATAAATGTTCTTTGGTTATCTATATTTTTAGTGTGCTCTTCAGGTCTTTCTGAAGCAGACCAAAATTTGAGAATCATTGGTATGGAGGAAGGAACTTCAACCAAAAGTCAAGAGATGTGTGACCTAATATCAGTTTGTCCATGAACCTGCAGCGTGACTCTCTCTCACCTCTTCTCACCAGACCTGCACTCTTCCTCCTGGATCCCTTCTCTTTGGAAGTGGCAGCACCATTTACTTAGCCAGAAACCCAGGGATAATTATTAATCCCTTCCTTTCCCTCACTGCTATATCTAATAACCTTCCAATCCAACTGATTACACTCTTACTATTAAATCTGCTAACTTCTCTCCATTCTCACTGCTAGCTCCCTTATTTTAAGCCACTGTTATTTTTGGCCTTAATTATTAAAAAAAAAAAAAACACCTCCTAATTGTTCTCTCAAATTCTTCAAAACTATATGTAACCAGAATATTAGTTTTAATAAACAAATTTGCTAAACCTTTTCCATGACTTCCTGTTCCCCTTGGGATAAATGCCAGATTCCTTAAGGAGCTTACAGGGTGCTCCAAGATCTACTTTTGAATAATTCCCCAGTACTATCCCTCCACCCTTTTCACTGTCTAACTCTGCAGTTTATTGGCAGTTTCCTGAACCTCTGGAATTTTTGCATGACACTACTCTGCCGAGAATATCATATCCTTTTCCCTTCCCAGCCACCCATCCCTATAGATGACTCTTATTCATCCTTTACAACCTTGTTCTAACTAGCCCTCCCTGCTATCCCATAACCCAGGGGCCCCTGTTCCATGTCTCCTCAGCTCTGGCACAGCCACATATAGACAGTCTTTTTCTGTCAGACAGAGTGCGGTGCTTGTCTGTTGACTTATCTTCCTCCACACTAGCAGGTAGAGACTTGTATCTTAACTAGAACCTAGCCAAGTACCAGGCATATGGTAAACACTCAACAAGCATTTGCTGAATAACAATAATAGGAACATTATTATTTATTTTTAAAACATACTATATTCCAGGCACTGGGCTCAGTTCTTGACTTAATTCTCATGACAGTGTTCCAAGGCAGAGCATACAGGTCAGTTAAGCAAAATTCCCAAAGTTATACAAGTGGGCAAAATACAATTTAAATAGTTCAGAGCTTATACTTTCAACCTCTCTATTAAAATGGATGGGTTTTAGTTTTCTGTTTTGTAAAATAAAGGGGTTGAACCAATTAAATCTCTAAGATGCTCTTTTGTAACCACTTTTAGGTTATCTAAGGTTTTGATAAGCTTTTATATTTATTTTGTTTCAAAGCTCTGCTCACTGCTATGATAAAACACAAATGCCCAATACTAACCCACAGGATATGTATTTATTTTGTATGGCTCTTAAAATTCAGACTTCTTTTTTTAAAAAGTCCATGAACTCCCTGAATTGTATGCAAGATTTTTGCGTACACGTGCATAGTCCCCACCTTGGAGGGAGAGTTTATAATCTTACAGAGGATTCTCCATAGTAAAAAAAAAAAAACAAAAAAACACAATAAAATGACCAAACAAAAACTCAACCATTAATATGTATGATCTTTGCATATTCCCCATCAGTCCCCCTCTTTCTTTCTTTCTTTTTTTTTTTTTTCTGTGTATAACTACACCCACACTAAACTTGACAGGGTCACAATGATGAACATATATTCAAAACATCTAGGGAAGGCATATTTATTGCCTGCCCCAATAATATTTAGCTATTAGATATCTCTCTCATTCTCTTTTTACAACCATATCCAATGTGTATTCATAAATGTGCCTGACCTACCTGTAGATTATCACACATCTCTTGGCTGTATGTTAACCGCTGAATTTCAGTAGGAGAGACGAGGTATAACGCTTGGCCTTCATTGGTAAAACAAAATGTCCGTGCTATCCTCATGTCTGTCAGTGGCAAATAATTAACATCCAACATTGGGCGAAGACTAGGTAGGCTGAATGGAAAAAAGCAAATCCACATTTCATATTCACATTGTTAGAAGCTTTCATTTCTCTGTGTAAAATGTACAGTTCCTTACGTAAAAACATTTATTTTTATACCACTATTTAATGTTTGTTTCTTTTTATTCTCTTGAAGTCTCTGGTAAAAAAACTAGACTTTCACATAAAATTATATACACACAAAAAATTATGGGCCTGGTTCTTTCTCTTAATCCACACAGATACTTAGCAAATATGTTTGAAGGGTGGATTAAATGTAGTGGCCAGCAATTTCAGAATACACTCTGCAGCATTTCACAGGTTCCTGCAACCAAAGGTTGCAGTCTTTGGTTATGGGAGAAACATCACCACTAGAAAGTACTTGGTCTACAAAACTCCTGAGTCTGAGGAGGTTATGCACTGATGAAGACATGGAATGGATCCAGTTCACTGTGCCTGGCCATGGAGTGGCTTTGCTCCCCATTCCTCTACTCCCTCTACACACAGGAAATAAAAATTACCTATGACTTAGGACATCTGCACTGAAGGCATGCTTAGTAAATAAACACGGTTAGGGCTGTACGGGAATGAGAATAAGTTATAAATAATAGATCAGAATTAGGCATATCTAAACGAATACCACTCATCTCCAGTGTCTTACCAAATAGCTATAATCTTATCCTTATGTGGTAGCCCAAAATTTTGCTTAAATATTCATCAGAATGTCCCTTTGAGGGGCGCCTGGGTGGCGTAGTCGGTTAAGCGTCCGACTTCAGCCAGGTCGCGATCTCGCGGTCCGTGAGTTCGAGCCCCGCGTCGGGCTCTGGGCTGATGGCTCAGAGCCTGGAGCCTGTTTCCGATTCTGTGTCTCCCCCTCTCTCTCTGCCCCTCCCCCGTTCATGCTCTCTCTCTGTCCCAAAAATAAATAAACGTTGAAAAAAAAAATTAAAAAAAAAAAAAAAAAGAATGTCCCTTTGGATATGGCCACAAGAGCCAGTTTTGCAAACTACTGAAGAAACTGGTCTCATTGCTTTTAAATCACACCTCTAATACCAAAAGGATAAAAAGAGACTTGTCATTAAATCTCCAGCTTTCAAATTGTTCAACTGATTCTGGTGTGCAGGATGATTTTAAATTATCCCAGATCATAAAACCAGTACCTTGAAAAAAACGTACTTATTTCTCTTATGAAAGTAGTTTGTTATTACAAGTTAAGCCCTAGAACTTTACAATATAGAATGGGATCTGAAATGTGCACAGTTGGAAAAAGCTTTCCATGAGGTTCTGGCACTATGTCGTCCGATATGGTAGCCACTAGCTACATATGGTTATTGAGCAGTTGATATGTGGTTTGCATGAACTGAGGTATTCTGTAAGTGTAAAATATGTACTGGATTTCAAAGACTTAATATGTTATGACATTTCAAGTAATTGAGGTCTTTAGGCTGTGAGCCAAAACAAACCCGGTTAAACAGACTTCCATGCTAGATTCTGTCAAATTAATGGGCGGCGGTGGGGAAGGGATTCCAATGGACTTTTCTGATAAGCTACATTGTTTATGTAGCGTAATAAAAGTAAGCGAAGAAAACAAAAATGGTTTAATTACTTCAGGTTGGAAATGGCAAAAAGTAATTTACTTGCTAAGAACCAGGAACCAAGTGCTTTTAAAGTTGAAAAAATAGATTTTTTTCTGTGCAGGGACACTTTATAAGGAAATAGTATCACGTAACTAACAATGGTTTTCACTAAAAGCCCAGTTTGAGAACACATTTATAGATAAGACTCTTGTATCCCTTTCTACTACTTTCTAGGTTTGGGTACATTAGCATGTAAGCAATCAGCTACCTGCCAACTATCAGAAAACTAGGTCTTGAGAAGAATGGACTCAGTAGAGTTAATTTCTGATAGGATCTGGAAATATCTAGGAAAATACTTAGCATGGGAAGATGATCAAAGTCAGGAGCATGCCAATTTGAAGGATTTAGTTCTTCAAGCTACATATTATATATATTACTAAAATCATCCCAAGGTAATTTCCTTCCAAATATTTTTGAGATCCTCAAGAACACATGAAGATTTTCCACTAGGACATAATTAATATTAAAGTAGCCATTACCATGTAAAGCAGTTTTTACATAGAGCAGAGGAAGACAGAGATAGTATCTTAATTCTCCTGTTGCTATGACTCCTGCTGTTTTTTAAACTCTCTATTTTTCATTTTTCAAGCAATTTCCCTCCTGATAAATGTAGATGGCAGCACATATTTATTTAAATGGAAATTAATTTTCAGATATACTCAGTATCATTTGAGAAAACGAGACTCACTAAAATTTTGCAAAAACAAGGTAAGTAATCACTATCAAACTAAAAATTTCAATTGTGACAACAGTTTAACGTCTTTTAACTTAAAAGAAAAATTTTGAGTGACCAAATGTGAGCTTGGGGAGGAGAGGGTATGTGTGATACACATTTTTTTTTTTCCCTCAAAACTAAGGCATGTCTAGGAGTTAAGTCGTCATTTTCAAACAAGACTGGAATCATTTTCATGACAAATACTGAAAAATAGTTTGAGAAAGAGAAACAGAAACAGAGAAACAGAGACAGAACCAGAAATATCTAAGAGAATGAGTAGACAGTAAATGATTTTTTTAATTTTTTTTAAACTTTATGTAGCTACTTTTCCTTGGCTTACATGTCTCCTCTATTAAAGAAAATCTAACAATGAAAACACTCTCGAAAGCCAAGTTTTGCTCTTGAACTACTTTCCTGTCCCTCATCTATCTTTTTACCACAAAGTTTCCTGAAAAAATAATCTATACCAGGGGTTGGCAAACATTTATTAAAGAGTCAGATAGTAAATATTGTAGGCTTTGTAGGCCATATAGTCTAACTACTCAACTCTGCCTTGTCATGCAAAAGCAGCTAGACAATATGTAAACAAATGGGTGTGGCTGTGTTCCAAAAACTATTTATGAACATTGAAATTTTAATTTCATGTAATTTTCACATATTATGAAATATTCTCTTTGATTTTTTTCAACATTTTAAAATGTAAAATCCATTCTTAGCTTGCCAGCTGTACAATATCAGATTACAGGAAGGGCAGGATAGATATGGCCTGTTGGCTGTAGTTTGTCAACTTTTGATCTATACCACTGTCTCTTTCTCCATTGAAAATTTTGTTTTTGCCTCCACTATGCTTCTAAGATTTGTTTTGCAAGGATCACTAATACCCTACTGGTTGCCAGGCCAGGCCTAGTGTTTTTTCTTCTACTCAAATTCTTTGGCCTCTCTGCTATATCTGACTACCTCTTGACGTTTTCTTGGTGGTCTTCTATTTTTGTTTGGATACTCTTCTATCCTTTTTATTTCATGAAGTTATTCTTCTCCTTTTCCTATATCTCTGATGACTTCTTCTCAATATCCTCTGCTGGATTTTGTTTTTATTTTACTACATATAGAGATATCCCCAAGTTTTTGTACCCAGATCAGTCTATTTCTCCGTTCTTTTTATACTATCTTCTTTGATGATCTCATTCACTGCTGTAACTTTCACTAATGCATTTATATAGATGACTAACAGAGCTGGATCTTCCATATTTTTCTAACAGTCCAAACCTAAAATTGCTTGCCAAACTTCTGTGGGATCACTTAAAAACACCTCATATTCCAAGAATTCATTCTCAAATTTCTCATTTTCAGCTTTTCCAAATTCTCTTATTTCCTGTTTTAATGACATCGCTGCTACCCAGGTTCATTAAATATTTTCAGTTAAATTCTCTTCTAATCCTGTGATTTAATGGCCTCCATTACCTTTCACAATCAGTTTTATATTTAGCAAGTTTTCCTCAATTATCCCTCACATCTGTTTCCACCTTGCTTTCGAGATAGCTAAAACTTTAGTTCAGAAGACCATTTCAAGCTCTTCCTTTATATGTATTTCCCGATGTATAGCTAGAGAAAGTTAAATTCAGCTTTAAAAACAGTATTTCCTATTAACTGATTAATATCAAACTCATTAGCCTGCCATTACAGGTCCTCAATAATTTACCCCAATCTTTCTCTCCAGTTTACTTTCCTCCCAACATCTTGTATTTAATAACATATACCAACTATCTCGTGACTTTGATTCTGAGAACTTAGTTTGTGACTAGAAGATTCAATCCTATATTTCCTATGTTGGAATATACATGTTCATTGTGTTATCATTATTTGTGTATCTGTCTTATCTCCCCAATTTGATAGTAAGCTTTTTAAGGATTAGGACTATGTTTTTACTAATTTTTATATCTTTCATAGGCCTAGTATAATGCTTAACTGTCTCAATGATTTTTAGAACCAGGTGATGTATTAAAATGAATGACAGTGACTTCTACATAGGTTATATTTATTAAATGTTTGTTGAATTCATAAAATAACTAGGTAATTAATTTTGTGTCTCATGAATTTTATTCTAGTTTACTAACAGTATAATGAAATCTCTCAGCTGATAGCACATTGTTAAGGTTGTCAAAGGGCATAAACTTACAGTTACAAGATTAATACCTTCTGGGGGTCTAATTACAGCATGGTGACTCATAGTTAACAATACTGTATTGTATACTTGATTGCTAGAAGATTAGATCTTAAACTTCTCACCACACACACACACACAAATGTAACTATGTGAAGTGATGGATGTGTTAACTAATGTTATTGTGGTAGTCATATATATATATATATATATATATACACACACACACACACACATACACACACATAGAGTGAAATTACTATTATATATATATTGTGTGTGTGTGTGTGTGTGTATAATCATTGTGCTGTATACCTTAAACTTATACAGTGTTATATTTCAGTTGTAATGATGACTTTTAGTATACTGTTCAGTGCTGGTCTCACTTTTTCCTAGACTTGTAACCTGAGGTGATTTAAACTTTAATTTATTAACATATGTAAAATGGAGGATGCAAATAATACTTTGTTTTCCTATGTTCTACAGAAACCATAAGGATCAAATTAAATTCTGTATGTAAAATACTTATGTGGACTATAAAACATAGTAAAAGTAAGTTAATTTCTTTTCCTTATAGCTTATTCATTTTTGTATTTCATGACTAGCATAGTATATGGGAGGTACATATGTTCAATAAATGCTTGAATTGTGTGAATGACCAGAAAAATCAGTCTTTCCTTAGATTCCTTGAAATCAATTAAAATATATGTATTTCATTCAGAATGCAAAGCATTTTTAACAAAAAAAATTAAAAAAAAACAGTTTCTTCAAATTGTCAAACAATAAAACATTCACAAACATAATGAAAGAATGATCTCAGTTTGCTTCTTGATTGCACATTACACATATACTTTTCAAAATTGTACCTTATTCACACTGTTGTGATTACCAGACAATTTATAAAGAAGGCAAGTACCTCATTATCATGATATGCCCATTGGCACAAAAGCATGCCAAGCAGGCACTGTTACACATGACCACCACGTCTGCTTGCAGTATAAAAGATGTCTCCGTGATGTTATGAACATAAAGACAAGTCTGAGAAGGAAGTGAGAAGACTTTGGCTTGTTTTTCTGAGCAGATTACTGTATACTGATGATCTCCTGTTTCTTGGGATGGAGAGGGGTAGTTCATGATCAGCTTCCTTCTCCAAGATTTTTCATTTTCATCTATGTTGTTTGGATCCCTCCAAACTTCATATGACGGTTGCATTAATCCACCAGTTCGGTCCATACAGGAGAATGTTAGCACAGCTCCTTTCAGTGAGAGGAATGTACCTATAAAAACAATTTCATATCACTGGCATGTGAAATTCTTTCTAAAACAGCTGTTATTCACGGGCAATAAATGCTTTATATTATAATTATTTATAATTTATAGTGCCACAATATTGCAGTAATATACATAAATCAGTAGA
Source organism: Acinonyx jubatus (assembly GCF_027475565.1). Classification (NCBI taxonomy): domain Eukaryota; kingdom Metazoa; phylum Chordata; class Mammalia; order Carnivora; family Felidae; genus Acinonyx; species Acinonyx jubatus. The sequence goes on along the minus strand of NC_069384.1, from coordinate 66,024,455 downwards.
TTTGCGAGTTCATCAGTTGCAATAACTTGGAAACATAGAATGTTAGATCTAAAAGGGGCCTAAGACATCAACTTGTCAAATCCTTGCATTTTATTATTTATTTACTTTTAAGATTTTATTTTTAAGTAGTCTCTACACCCAATGTAAGGCTCAAACTTACCAAGATCAAGAGTCACATACACCCTACCAACTGAGCCAGCCAAGCACCCAAATCCTTTCATTTTATTAATGAGAAGATGGAGGCCCAGATTTGGGCCATGTCAGATGGCAGGTTGGTTGTTGAGCCTGGACTAGAATTCACATTTCCTAATTTCTAATCCAGTATTCTTTTGCTACACTATATAGTCTCCCTTAAAATCCTTTTTTTAAAAGCAAATTTTAGAACATTTATAATTTTCATTTATTGAAATAACTCCAACTGAAAAAATTCATGCCATCTGATTCTATTTCCTTATTTCTTAGGCTCATTTACTAGAAAACGGTTTCTTCTTCTGAAATTGAACACCTGGAATAAATTTCATGAAATTTTGACATATAGAGTTCATGCTAGCAATTTTGATTGTATTAGAAAAAAAAAAAAAACTTCCTTTGGCTCTTATGCAGGCTTATGCATGTTTATATAGAAAAGAAGTTTACTCACCTGGATTCTCCAAGTTTGAATATCCATGCCAAATTATTACCTATGGGCTATTTTTACCAGTCCAGGATATTATAAACAGGATATTATAAAACTTGGGAGGCAACTTGTGACAGATTGACTTTGGGACATTACCAGACTCCTGTAAGCAATGCCCAAGAGCCTTTTTTTTCCTTTGTCCTCTGACATCATGTAGAGAGAGTAAGGGGATTAACCTAGGCTAATATTGCCTCAAAAGTGTACATATGACAGACACTTGTAAAAGGAAGGATAATAAATATACATTCCATTTAAAGTACTTTATAACTTAAAGTGCTTAATCAAATTTAAAATAACGTATTTAGATGATTTAACATCCCAGTTGTGTTTTGAAATCCACTTTAAAAAGAAGAATTTTGCAAATGTCCTACAAGGGAACTGAAGAAGTTAGGAGAGCAGGGTTTGGGCACTTCATCAAGGAATAAAAGAACAGTTCTCCCAGTGTTCCAGAAGCTGGGGGGGGGGGGGCGGGGGGGGATTTCCAAAGCTATGACAAGTGATTTAATTAGAATTCATCTAGGATTCATTCTTCTATAAAGCCACATTTCCTTAATTACCTGTCATGGGATAACTCTTCTAATTATAAATATCTTAGCACCCTCAATTTAGAGATACCCTAAGGTAGGTTAAAAAGATAAGAAATCTACATTTTGGAAGCCATTTTACTTATACCTGATGCTTACAAACTGTCAGCATCAAAATGACAATTTCTCAATAATCTGCCCTTGCCAAAACAGCTGCTTTGTCTCCTAATTTGTGATAAAAAAAAATGCTTTGATTATATTCTGTCCATTAGGTTTATACAGGGTTTAAGTTTTTTCAAATATGTATTATTAATCTTTATGACTTGCCATTAATCTTTCCTAACTTAAAAAAAAAAACTTAAAGTCCAAATTGTAAGCCACTACTATTTCAGAAATACACTTCATTGCAAAGTAAGCTTAAATGTAAGGTCCTGTATAATAAGATCTTCACAGTCCAGTCTATGGTAAATAATTTACCACACAAGTAATTAGGACTTTCCTCTTGAAGGAGGTCTCACTGGCTGGAAGTATACCTTACTCCAGCTTTCCACAATGGCAGCCTACCCTACTACAACCTTCACTTATATTTATTGAGGACTTACTATGTGTTCTAGGTTCTGTTTTAGGGAATATAATAGTGAATAAAACAGAGATAAATCTCTACTTTCCTAGAGTTTATTTTAGATGATAGAGATAGACCATATATGATAACTAAGTATATATATTTGAGATATGAGACACTGATAAATACTAAGGAAAAAAATAAAGCAGGAAAGGAGATAAGAACTCTAGGGAAAAGGTATGATTACATTTTAATAGAGTAGAAGGTGTTACGGATTAAATGTTTCTACCTCTCCCCTCTCTCAAATTCTTAGGTTGAAGACTTAACCCCCAGTGTGGATGTACTTGGAGATGGGGCCTCTAAGGTTAAATGAGGCCATAGGGTAGGGCCATGATCTGATAGAATTAGTGTCCTTAAAACAAGAGACACCAGAGTTTGTTCACTCTTTCTGGACACAGAAGAAACACTATGAGAACACAGTGTACAGGCAGCTGTCTACAACTCAAAGAGAGAGCTCTCACCAGATACCAACACTGCTGGGACACTGGTTTGGGATTTTCAGTCTGCAGAAGTGTGAGAAAATAAATTTCTGTTATTTAAGCCACCCTCTCTGTGGTATTTTGTTACGGTGTCTTGAGCAGACTAATATAGAAGAGAAGGCTTCTTTGCTTCATACTGTGAGAATCAGGACTCAGGAAACCAGCACAAAATGCTGATATACTGACTACTGGTCAGATATCTGATTATCTTTCATCTCTGAACCAGGAGTCTTTTATCTTCTATCAACATTCATAAAACTGGAAACCTAACTTTATTAGCTTGCAAATAAAGTAAAATCTCAAACTCTTTTCAGATCTTGACTTTCTAGAGCAGCAAAGGGCAGACTTAGAGATGATGAGATCAGAGAGATCAGAGATGGATCCAGTTATAAAGGGTCTTGTAGAACACAGTAAAGACTCAGACTTTTACCTGGTATAAGGAAGATTCTGAGAATAGAGTGATGTAATCTAATTTTCATTTAACATGATCACTCTTTCTGCTGGCCATATTCCAAAGGGAGAACAGTTAAGAGGTTACTACAATAAATCAAGGCAAGGAAAGGATAAAAGTTTCTTCCAATCAGGTGGTAACAATAGAAGTGGTAAGCAATGGTCAGAATCTGAGGATACTATAAAAGTCAAGCCAACAGAATTTGCTAATAAATTAGATTCAGAGTGTGAAAGAAACAGTGGTCCAGGATGATTCTAATGTTACTGACGAGAGAAATTGGGAGGATGGAATTGTCATGAGCAGATGTGGTAATGAATATGGGAGAAAGGAAAGGAAACCAGGAACTCGATTTTGGACATGGTAAGTTTGAGACGATTAATCCAAGTGGATGTCAAGTAACTGGATATCTATGTCAGAAATTTGGAGACAATTCCAGACTATAAATAAAAAATATATAACCCATTAGATTTTCAATGGCATTTAAAGTCATGAGGCAGGTTTAAAGTCATTTTGTCCTCGAATGTAAATAGAAAACAGAAAAGGTTTGAGTCCATCTTTGGGCATTCTTATGTCTTAAGTCTAGTGAAATGAGGAGGAACCAGTAAAGTGGACTGAGAAGGAATGGCTACAAAGGTAGGAGGAAAAGTAGGCAAATATACTGTTCTGGAATCCAAGTGAAGTGTTTTTAAGGTAGGGACAACGGTAAACTTGGTAATATGTTGCTGATATGTCAAGTAATACATGGCCTGACAACTGACCATTGGATTGAGCCATGAGGTCAGTGGTGACCAGACAAAGGTTTTTATTGATTGGTATGGGAGAAAGCTTGTTTAGAATGGAGCCTAGAGAGAATGAAAGAATAAAATTGGAAATCGTGAATATAACAAAAACATTTCAAAGATTTTGCATTAAAGAAAAAGAAATGAAATGGAGCATTATAGAGGGATAGATTCAAGACAGAGTGTCTCTCTTTTATTTACTCATTTACTTTTAGATTTTAAGTAATCTCTACACCCACTGTGGGGCTCAAACTCACGACCCCAAGATCAAGAGTTTTATGCTGTACCGACTGAGCCAGCCAAGCACCCCAAGTTTTTCTCCTTTAATGGGAGAAAGAACAGCATGTTTATTTGCTGATCTAGCAGAAAGATAAGTATTTATTATAACTATAATTACACAATTAGGTATAAAGGAAACAGGAAAAGTTGCTGGATTGACTTTGAGTATACAAATAGAGAAGTTGGCCAAGTTGGGAGCTTACACAGTTTAGTCATAATAACAGGAGAGAATACAGAGACCATGGAGATATAAGCAGACAGGTTGGTAGATGTGGTGTTTGAAGTTATCTGCTTGTTTCAATTTTCTCAGTAAAAGAGGACACATGGTCATTAGCTGACATTGAAAATAGTGGAGGAGGTATTTGAGGTTTGAGGAGAGTGGAGAAAATATATGATTGAGAGTGTGGGAGAGAAGATATTACCCAGCAGCATAGGAACCTACTTGAAGTTATTGGTGATTTATTCCAAAATGAGACTATTTATTGTGGTTATGTTTTTCTCCAGCCATGTTCAGCTGCACAGGCATATAAATAAGCAGGGAGAAATAAATTTAACCAGGATTGTAATTAAGCTGAATTTGCATGTGTGATATTGTGATTTATAATAAACATTTATTTTGGTCTTTATTCTGTATCTGGCACTGAGCTGCTAAAACCTTTGGAATTTCCTCAAGGAGGAGAAAAACACAGGTGTCTTTTATTATGTTAATGAGGTGACTTTTGGATCTTACCCAAGGATAGGGGCTGGTTGCCAGAGGAACCAGCTGTGTTTAGAGGGTTGGTACCTTTAGTCCCATCCCTTCCCAATCTCCGGAGAGGAGGGGCCTGGAGATTGAATTCAACCAATGATCAATGATTTAGTCAATCATGCCTAAGTAATGAAGCCTCCATAAAAACCCAAAAGGAAGGGCTTTGAAGAGCTTCCGGGTTTGTGAACAGGTGTTAGTGCAGAGAGACTGACGCTCCTGGAGAGGGTATGGAAACTCTGTGTTCTTTTCCACATACCTTACCCACGCATCTCTTCCACGTGGATGTTCATCTGTATCCTTTCATAATAAACTGGTAAATGGTAAGTAAACAGTTTTCCTGAGTTCTGTAAGCCACTCTAACAAATTAATTGAACCCAAAGAGGGGGTTGTGGGAACCTCAGATTTATAGCCAATGTGTCAGAAGCACAGGTGACAAACTAGACTGGTGATTGACATCTAAAGGAAGGAGAGGGAGCAGTTTTGTGGGAATGAGTTCTTAACCTGTGGAATCTGACAGTTATCTCCAGATAGTATCAGAATTGAGTTAAACTGTGGGACACCGAGCTGGTGTTGCAAAGACCTGCTTCTTATGGGGAAAAACCTCTCCACATGTGGTGTCAGAAGTGTTGTGAGTGTGGAAGCAGTTTGAAAGAGGCACACAGAAGAAACACACAGAAGGAGGAAGCACTGTGTTTTTCCCTGCACAGGAGTAAAGAATTGTAGATTTTTCCATCCTAGCCTATGTAAAGTGGCATTTGTAGAATCAGCATCACCTGGAAGCTTGTTAAAAATGCAAATCCTCGGACCCCACCCCGGACCTGTTTAATTAGAAACTCTGAGGGTGGGGACCAATAATCTGTGTTGTAACAAACCCTCCAAGTGATTCTGATACAGACTAAGGCATAACTACAGGGAATGGATAACCTTAAGGTGCTTTTCCACTCTAAAATTCAATGATTGAGTACAGTTCAAATTTCCATATCATTGAATAGAATTTGCTGTCAAGACAACCACAGTAAATTAAAGTGAAAAGATTCCTTAAAAAAAGAGTTGGCTTTTCTTTATTGAGAGGTTTTTGATTACTGATTCAATCTCCTTAGTAGTTATAGATCTGTTCAGACTTTTTATTTCTTTATGATTCAGTCTTGGTATGTTATATGTTTCCAGGAATTTATCCACTTCTTTTAGGTTGTCTGGTTTATTTGCATATAGTTGTTCATAGTAGTCTCTTATGATCTTCTAATTAGTCTTTCTCTCTTTTCCATGGTTATTTGTAAAACACATTGGAAACCAGCTTCATAGTTTTCTCTATTGTATACCTCTTTTTTAAAAAAATACTTTTTTTAGAGCACTTGTAGGTTTACAGAAAATTGAGCAAGTAGTACAGAGAGCTCCCATATGACCACTTTGTCCTTTATTAACATCTTGTATTAATGTGGTACATTTGTTACAATTGGTGAGCTGGTATTGATATTAACTAAAGTCTGGAAGGAACAGGAGAATAATGACATAGAAAATTGGAGAAGACAGGTTCCCATTATATATCTTTAACTAGATGAGGAAAAGCTTTGCAACTACTTACTAACTAGATACCACATTATTAAGTTAAATCTATACTTATTTTGTAATTTGCCATCATTTTTAGTCTATGTCTGTTTGCTAAAAATGCTAAAGGACTTCCCTACAATATTGAGAGATCTGTTAAGTCAGTTCCAGAGAATGTTTATTTCTAAGCTTGTGAAATAGAAAACCACATTTTTTAGAATATCTCTTAAAAAACTGTCTTTCACTTATGGTTGTAAACTTTTGTACACAAGAGATAAATTTTCACCTTTAAACTTGTGAGGAATGCCTGGCACATATTAGGTGTCCAATATGTATAACGATTTATTGAGTTAAATAGTGGATTGAATTAATGTTTAATAATTCATTATGACCTCACTAATCTGGCTTTAACTCAACCAATATAAGAGAATTGTGCATATTTCCTTAAAATAAGGAATGTAGTAAAAGATGTTTTCTCATCGTGAAATATGTTTACAATTAAAATACAGTGATCCTAGCAGATTAACTTTTAAAATACAATGCATTTTATGGGCTGAATTGTGTCTCCAACAAATTCATGTGTTGAAGGCCTAGAACCCAGTACCTCAGAAGGTACAACCTTTAAAGAAGCGATTAAGAGGAAGTTGTTAGGATGGCCCCTAATCCAAACTGGTGTCTGTCTAAGAAAAAGTTAGCATACACAGGGAGACACTAGGGGTACATGCACACTGAAGGACAGCCATGTGAACACATGGCACCTTTGGTGATCTGCAAGCCAAGGAGAGAGGCCTCAGAAGAAACCAAATCTGTTGACTCCTTAATCTTGGCCCTCTAGTCTCCAGAAGTGTGAGAAGATCAACTTCTGTTATTTAACACATACACATACACATAAATACGTTTATCTAAATTTGCCACACTAGGAGAGAGCTGACTATTCCACCTACATTAAGTAAATATCTATAAGAATTTAGTACACCAGTTACACCAGTTAAGAAAACAAAACTCTCTCTAACCTGGCATATGATATATATGTATTCTTTTAAAATAAAATTCCTTATCCTATATATTAATAAAATTCCTTTTTTATTTTTTTACCTAAAAACTGTCTGAAAAACATTTCTTATCATACATAGGAAATACAAAGCAAAAGTTACTGAGAACAAAATTTTAAATGTTCAAAGGAATTGCGTGAGGAATCACATTCATCTCTTTGAAAAGAAAAAAAGATAATTCAAGTAGGAAGAAGATACTTTGCTTTAAGAAGAACATATGCTTTAGCAACAGTACTCATAACTTAGGTCAAATTCTTCAGGCGCTAGGATAAAAAGGAAAGAAATTGTGTGGTATGCTTTTGAAACAAGATGGAAAGTTTACTGAAGATTTTTGAAAGCTATGTAGTGCTTCTAGCTTAATTGTTCTGAATTTGTCAGGGATGATATGGGCTCTACTCTGGCCTAGAACTTCAGAGAAATACTTCATTAAATACTTTAACTTTTGCATTAAGGTTTTCCTTAGTGCTTTTCAGAAACTTTTTCCCCAAGGCATTGTTTAGGTGGGCAGTTATACAGTTTACTACCATAGAAATGATTATACTATTTTATCCTAATGAATGGTAAGTTGCTATATGACAAATGTTGGGGTAGTATATGATTTATGAAATTCTCAATAGTTTCCAACATACAGAATGCTTATAGTCTTCCAGATCAATACAAATTAATGTTATACATTATCTTATGTCAAAATGTGAAAAATAGCAATTAAGGAATAAAATAAGAACTCTTACCACTTGGAAATACCATGACTGGTTCTGTAAATCTTTGTTCATCTGCTGAAGGTAGGTTCAGGGAGATGATTAACACCATTCCCAGACTAGTTCCAACAAACAAACAAGGGGAGACTGTAGAGTCATTTTTCCGAGCAAAAGACTCCATGAAGTATAGTGCTGTAATTGCTTCTTTAGAATCTTTGTCAATACTGGAGATGCTCGAACTTCTAGAACGATTATAGGAATTCTCTCGGCTTTCTATGGATGTTTAGAAGAACAAAAATTAAGTTAGTGTATTTCTATAAGAAGTAAAGTCAGACTTCATACATGAAAAACAAAATTATGAGAGGGAAGTAGAATTTGGTTCCTTGTTAAATGATCTGGAAGACAGCTTGTCCAATTCACCAGCTTATTTTGATAATGAAGAGACTGAAGTCCAGAAGTATAAATCATAAACTTAGGCAGAGCTGGGACCAGAACTTAGGACTCCAAAGTTCCAGGTCACCATGTTTTTTCCCCTACATTACCTCCTCTATTAGTTGAAATTTTCTAATCTGGGGAAAAAATATTTAGTCTAAGTAGTAAAGGTTACAAGAATTTCTGGTACCATTTTAATTATGCTTCTGTATCTCAATTATTGAAAATATTCCTAATGATTTCTTGGCAATTCCCTCTTACGGACAAAATTATGACTACTTACCTGAAAGGTCACAAATGTTCTGTGGTGAATACATGTCCCTAACTAACACAATTTTTGGTTTTGCTATATTTGGAGTAACTATAGTTGTAAAAATTGGAGTATTTACCAAGGCCAAAGCACAAATGTCATTTCCCTGAACTACTTTCAGGTTACCTACCTTGAATCCAAATCCAGTTGTAACTTTTCCTAGGACCAGATCAGAAGCTATAGACTGTGCCATCTCATTGTTAATGGTAATCTTTCTGAGGGGGCTTCAGCCCACCTACAGGAAGCAGGATAGTTGCAAATTTTCCTGCTCATCAACACTCATACATGTGCACACTCCAACAAGCATAAACTCATCCTCAGTTAAAGGAATTCGAGGCAGGTTTTGTTCTTATAATTGCTCTGGAATACAAGTTCCTCATATTCCTTTTTTTCTACATATTCACTCCTTCCTTTATAGGTACAAGTGTGACTCATTTTTATAAAAAGAGTTAAATATAAGTTCCTTAGATTATCCTTTTTCTAGAAAAACAAATATAGTATTCCTAATTTCCCCCTTATATCCCTCAGCAAGTTTGTAAAAATAATTATTTGCAATAGAATTTAGAGATGAGAGGGAGCTTGGATATAATCTATATAACTTTATAGATTTAGAGACTGAGATATAGAGTTAAGCAATTTCCCCAGAATCCAGTACAAATTAGAGGCAGAAATGTCTGAAAGTCAAAATTCTCAACTCTCAAGCCAGTGATTAAGAGTGCTATTTCTATAACCTTTACATTTTGCTTTTATTATACAAATCCTAGCTAAAATGCTTTCAAAGTTTTTTCATTCATAGTGTATCAACATTCAAGGTTGTTACTCACAGACACCTATGAGAGAGATAAATTCATTATTTGCATGTCAATGAACCAGATTTAGTATGGTATAATAATTAAAATAGTTTTTAAATTAAAATTTTTGAATAATAATATAGGTCATTACTATCAAATTTATTGAGGGGTGGTAAATGGGGAATTACTTTATAGACTAGAATTACCATAGAAAATCTTCCTAAGATTTTTTTTTTCCATATCTTTCCCTAAAGTTGTCAGCAAGACAGTAGCCACTAAGTTAGAAGATTCCTTTTTTCCTCCCTGTCTAAAACTTTCTGGCCTTCTAGCTCTTATACTTTAATCCCTGCTCCGATACTCATTCCACTAATAAGCACTTAATCGTTTAAAAAACATATGAAGATGAAGATTGCAAACTTAAGAACTTAAGATCTTGCCTCTTTCTTGGTCACATTCACTTGACAGTTGAGGAAATTAGGGTTGCAAGACATTAAATAACTACAGATAGAGACACTAAAAGCTCACCATTGAGATGGAAGGAAACTCTGTTGCTGGGGGTCTTGAGAACAAATTAAAGCATAGGTCTCCCTTTGTACAAGAGAAGGTGTCTACCAATAAGCAGAGCCATCTGCTTTTAGAGATGAAGAAGGAGGTGTAGCGAGGAATGGATTTGGAATCATGGCCACAATTTGACCAATCTCTCAGTCACTCATTGCTGAGAGCTGACTATAGTTTTAAATATCTTTTACATGTAATTTATATCCCTTGCCCTCTAGCTCCCATTATTATGGTATATCAAATTTTAATTGTATCCACAAAAATTTGTATGTTTAACTTACCTTCTGCTGTGACTGGTAAAGAAATTTCCATGCAAGCAGCTGATTGTGCTTTCCGAAATGGTGGTCTTCCAGGACCCCAGCGATTTACTTTTGAAACATCAGCACTAGACAGACGTTTTCCAGAACTGCAACTCTGAGAGGTTGGACTTGTGCAGTGTCCGTTTACATGATCTGTACCAGGAGGAAGAAGGCAGCATAAATACCATAATTAAATCTTCATATATAAAGGAATCTGAATGTGTAGATTAATAAATGAAGAGTGATAATTCATTTTTTTCAAAACATACAAAGATGGCTAAGTCCTCACTATTTTAAGAGTTAGTCACATTTTCAGTAGTTAGCCAAAAACTTCATACGATTTTTATTAAACATAAGTTCATTTTTAATATTTGACTGTTAACATAGTTTAAAATTTATTGTCTCCATTAAGTATTTTATCATTTAATGGCAGTACAAAATAGGTTATAGTATTCAACTTTCTTTTGCATAATTTAAATATGCACCTATTTATATAAGTTTTGGAAGAAACTCAAGTGCTTGGAGTTTAAAATATAGAATGGAAGTATCTTACTGTGCAGTTGAAAATGGTACTTAAGAATAATGACTCTTAAGCCAGACTGCCTGGGCTCAAATCCTAATTCTACCATTTACAAATTATACAAATTATTGTAGTCCTCCATACTTTAATCTCCTTTTCTGTAAGTTGGGAATATTATCTACTTCACGGATATTTTGCGATAATTCATGTCACATGCCAGAACACTTCTTAGTATATGGTAAATTCTGAACAAAAATTATTATTGTCATTCTTATTCCAGACAAATAGTACTATTTACTTAGAGCTCATGAGTTTAGCTCTGTTGTGATAGAACTTAAAAACCTGTAAATAATAGTACTAAAAATAGGTCTTATTTTTTTTAATCCTGATATATAATATTTGAAACATCATCTCATAGTTCTGCAATATTCAGAATACATTTTAAAATGTGCTTTGGACATTCAAAGGGTAATAGAGTTAAATGGAGAAGAATCATGTTTAATGTCCATGTGGTACTAAGTGACCACTCCATTATAGCTTTTCTGTATTGTAGAATTTGAAAAGTGTCCATTTTCTGGATATCCTTGAGCTAGTGCAAGCATGACAATTAGGTCTTACCATTTATATGCATTAGTGTTTCTTTACTATTTTCAAAAAGGAGAGTTAACATTTATCAAATATTTAAATGCCAGACACTATATAAACATTACCCATTTAATTTTTTTGAGGGGGGGTGAAAAATGGGAGAGGCGGAGAGAGAATCTTAAGCAGGCTCCATGCCCAGTGATTGTGACACAATGACCTGAGCAGAAATCAAGAGTTGGCTGCTTAACTGACTGAGCCACCCAGGTGCCCTAACGCTACCCATTTAAGGTTAATAACAGCCCTACAGGGTAGATCCTTTATTATCCTGATTTTGCAGCGGAGGAAACTGAAGCTCAGAAAAAAGGGTTTGGATACTTTGGAAAAGTATCTAATAATATATAAATAGTATTCATGGGGGCAGAATTTGGATCCAGATTTTCTCAGTTACTGTGTATATACTTAAAAACTGGGCCACAGGGCCACTTTAAAATATTTTGGTAAGGGATAGAAATTTTGAAGACACATATAGTAGGGTTTAGGAGCAGCCTGTGTAATGTGTATTGAGATCCAAGTCTTTTGGGGCCAGTCATCTTCCGTATTAACACAGATTTCAGAAATCCCAGATCTCCCAGATGGAAAGACAGAAATATCCCTTGATGAGTTAGCCATAGGGAAGCTGAAGTCAAGAGCTCTACCCCTCCTGCACTATCAAATGTAGTCTTATAAACAGCAAAAATACTGAGAGCAACTTCTGGCACTAACAACATCTGACACAACACGGGCACTAACTAGAATGAATTAAAAAGGACAACTTTGGGGGTATAAATTGCAAAAATAAGCCATACATCTGTTGGAAAGAGTTGCCCCTTCCTCAGACATGATGTGTTGGTTGGAGGAAAAGTTGCTTTGTTAATTGACTTAATGTTGGTTTGCTTGATTAATTTGTTTTAGCAAGAAAGGAATTTATTAAAGGATATTAGGAAGTTCGGAAGCTCAGAGAGAAACTATGAGGTGTACTCAGAAGCTTGCAGCCCCAAACAATGTCCAACCACACAGGAGTTAATGTTTTACTTAAAAAAAAAAAAAGTCAGTGACTCAGCATTGATGATTCTGGAGCTACATGCTAGGAGCTGTGCTATTGCTGGCCTGGTTCAGCAGGACATCTCTGCCATCATAATCCCAAAACTAAGGTTTATATAATTTTTAATTTGTCTTTATTTTAGTGTTTTTTGACTGTCAACATTCTCTACTTTTTTGCTGACTTTTTTTTTTGAGGTTTTTAAGCTCTTATTTTTAGAATATTTTTTTCTGAAGAATTTTAAGCTGAAAACCTGGATGGACAGAATCTTAGTCTTCCCCTTGATGAGCTTAATTTTTATCTCCAGTTTTAATTTGATTCTTCTATAGCAAAATTTTCATGGCTATATTTTTGTTGTCAAAGTTAAAAATGCTTTGAATGAGCAAAGGTTTATATGTCTTGAGTTTAATGGTTAGTCTCTGAAATGCAAAGTTTCAAAGAGCTTCTTCCTCTTTATTTCTCAATAATTAACCATTTGTTTTTTAAAGTTTAACTTATAATTTGTTCATTTAAGTGGATGTTTAAAACTAACTTTACAGTTTTAGGGAAAATAATTTCTTACTGAAACCATTGCCTTAGGCTTTGTTGGTAATGAATAGAATGCTTTAACTTGAAATAACTATTATTAAAATTTCAGCTTCATTGAGGTAAAACTGACATATAAAATTGTAACATTTAAAGTATACATCAAGGGGTGCCTGGGTGGCTCTTTTGGTTAAGCATCTGACTTTGGCTCAGGTCATGATCTCACAGTTCATGAGTTTGAGCCTTGTGTCAGGCTCTGTGCTGACAGCTCAGAGCCTGGAGCCTGCTTCAGATTCTGTGTCTCCTCTTCTCTCTGCCCCTCCCCCACTCACACTCTGTCGTCTCTCTCTCAAAAATAGACATTAAAAAAATAATAAATTGTACATCATTATCTGATATATATACAAACTGGGAATGTATTCCCACTGTCTAATTAACATGCCCATCACTTTATTTATTTTTTGTGAGAACATTAAGTTCTCCCTTAGCAAATTTCAATTATACATTACTGTGTTGTCAACGATAGTCATCATGTTTTACATTAGATTCTCAGAACTTACTCATCTTATAGCTGAAAGTTTATACCCTTTTACAAACCCTTCCCTATTTTCCTACCCTCAGCTACTGGTTACCACTTTTCTACTGTTTCTATAACTTTTTAAAAAAATATTCATCATATAAGTGATATACCATGCAGTATTTGTCTTTGCCTGGCTTATTTCACTTCATGTAATGCCCTCAAGGTCCATCCATGTTTTTGCAAATGGCAGGATTTCCATCTTTTTCATGGCTCAATAATATTCCATTGTGTATATATACCATATCTTCTTTATCCATTCATGCATTTATAGGCCCTTAGGTTGTTTCCCTATCTTAGCTATTGTGAATAATGCTGAAATGAACATAGGACTGCAGACAGCCCTTCAATACCCTGTTTTCATTTCCTTTGGATGTATACCCAGAAGTGAGATTGCTGGATTATATGGTGGTTCTATTTTTAATTTCTGAGGAACCTCCTGTGTGTTAAGGGCCAGGGCTGGTTTGCACAAGCACACCCTAATGCTGCTGTTAATCTTTATCTTGAGAATGTATAGATCCCGTCTTCTCTCTGTTATTTCCCATAAGCAAGATATGTAGAAAACATGTTGTTCAGCATTCCAGGTCAGGGGCTCTAGGGCTGGCCAACTTGGAGTATCACCTTGATAATGCAAATGTCCAGGTGGTGGGTTCTGATATCATTGGAACATTTGCTGTGCAAGGAAAGGCAAAGCTACAGAGAATTCCTAGGATAATTGCTACACTATAAAAGTTTGCTGTGTTTAGTTTCCAGCAGCAGATGCTTTGTTCAGTTGGCCACTCCTGGGCTCCCTGTATGTAAGTGCCCCCAATAAACCTAGATCTCGATCACTGTTTCTGGGTCATTCCTTTGGTCTTGCTGGGTTGTCACCCACCTTTGGCTTAGAGTCTTCAGGAATGTGATTACACACCTCCATACTGTTTTCCATAGTGGCTGCACCAATTTACATTCCTACCAATACTACACAGGGTTCCCTTTTCTCCACACTCTTAACACACTTGTTAATTCTTTTTGATGATACATACCATAGCAGGTATGAGGTGATACCTCGTTGTGGTTTTGATTTGCATTTCTCTTATGATTAGTGATGTTAAACACCTTTTCATGTACTTATTGGCCATTTATATGTTGTCTTTGGAAAAGTGTCTATTCAGTTCCTCTGCCCATGTTTTTTTTTTTTTTTAAAGTAGGCTCTACATCCACCATGGGGCTTGGACTCACAACCACTAGATCAAGAGTTGCATGCACTATTGACTGAGCCAGGCAGGCACCCACCTCTGCCCATTTTTTTAATCTGAGTTTTTTTGCTATTAAGTTATATGAATCCTTTATATATTTTGGATATTAACCTTTTATCAGATATATACTTTACAAACACTTTCTCCCATTCAGTAGATTGCCTTTTCATTTTGTTGGTGGTTTCCTTTACTATACAGAAGCTTTTTATTTTTATGTAGTCTCACTACATCATATTTTTGCTTAATTTTGCATATATTTTCTTTGTTTTTGGTTTCAAATTAAAAAAAATGCCAAAACCAATGTCAAGGAGCTTACCATCTCTGTTTTCTTCTTGGAGTTGTGTTGTTAAAGGTCTGTGTTCGAGTCTTTAATCCATTTTGAGTTGATTTTTGTGCATGGTGTAAGATAGTAGTTTGGTTTCATTCTTTTGCATGTGGATGTACAGTTTTTCTAGCACCATTTATTGAAGAGATGATCCTTTCCCTATTGTATGTTCTTGGCTCCTTTGTTGTAAATTAATTGAGTCTGTGTGTGTGTGTGTGTGTGTGTGTGTGTGTGTGTGTGTGTGTATTTCTGGGCTTTCTATTCTGTTTCATTGATTTGTGTCTATTTTTGTGTTGATACCAAACTGTTGTGATTGCTATAGCTTTGTAATATAGTTTGAAATCAGAAAGTGTGATGCCTCTTTGCTCTTCCTTCTCAAGATTGCTTTGGCTATTTAGAGTCGTTTGTGGTTCTATGCAAATTTTTAGGATTATTCTATTTTGGTGAAGAATGTAATTGGAATTTTAAGGGGGATTTCACTGAATCTATAAATTGCTTTGGGCAGTATGGACATTTTAACCATATTAATTCTTGCAACCCATGAGTATGAAATATCTTTACATTTATTTGTGTCTTTAATTCTTAATATCTTATAGTTTTCAGTGCACAGATCTTTTACCTCCTTGATTAAATTTATTCCTAAGTATTTTATTCTTTTTGATACAACTAAATAGGATTTTTAAAATTTCTCTAATAGTTTGTTGTTAGTGTATAGAAATGCAACTGAGCTTTATATATTGATTTTCTATTCTGTAACTTTGCTGAATTTATTAGGTTTAGTATTTTTTTGGTGGAGGCCTTATGGATATATATATATATATATATATATACACATATATATATATATATATATATTCTGCAGATAGACAATTTTACTTCTTGTGTTCTTATTTGGATGCCTTTTATTTATTTTTCATGCCCTGGAGAGTATTTCAGTACTATGTTGAATAAAAGTGGTGACAGCGGTCTTTCTTGTCTTGTTTCTGATCTTGGAGTAAAAGCTTTCACTTTTCCACCATTGAATATGATGTTAGCTGTGCCTTGTCACATATGATCTTTATTATGTGAGGCACATTCCCTCTATTCCCACTTGGTTGTAGTTTTTGTTATGAACAGATAGTGAGTTTTGTCAAATGCTTTTTCTTCATCTATTGAGATGATGGATTTTTATTTTTCATTTGGCTAATATGACGAATCACATTGACTTGAATATTACCCTTGATCATAAGATCCTTTCAATGTACTATTGAATTTGGCTTGCTAATATTTGTTGAGGAGTTTTACATTTATGTTTAGCAGAAATATTGGCCTATAACTTTCTTTTCTTGTAGTGTCCTTGAAAAAATGAGTTAGGAAATTTTCCCTACTCTGATTTTTTGGAAGAATTTGAGAAGGATTGTATTAATTCTTTAAATGTTTAGTAGAACTCAGCAGTGGAGCCATCTGGTCCTAAACTTTTATTTGTTGGGAGGTTTTAAATTAGTGACTCAATCTCCTTGCTAGTAATTGGTCTGTTTGATTTTCTAGTTCTTCATGATTGTCTTGGTAGGTTGTATTTTTCTAGAAATTTATCTGCTTCTAGAATCTCCAATCTTTTGGCATTCAATTGTTAATAGTGGTCTCATGATCCTTTGTGTTTCTGTGGCATCAGTTATAATGTCTCTTTCACTTATGATTTTCAGTCTTGGTGAATCTGGCTAAAGGTTTGTCTATTTTGTTTCTCTTTTTTAAAAAATCAGCTCTTAGTTTCCTTGATCTTTTTGATTTGTGTTGTTAGTCTCTATTTCATTTATTTCTGCTCTGATCTTTATTTACTTTCTTCCACTAATTTTGGGTTTCATTTGTCCTTTTTCTAGTTCCTTGAGGTAGAAAGGTAGGTTGTTTTGTTTGAGATCTTTTTTGTTTTCTTGTGAAGGAGCTAAGTTGGCAGTGTAGAAGGAGGATCCCACGCTTGTCTCATCACTTGAACAGAGCTGGATAACTGTCAAATCATTCTGAATACTCAAATTGGTCTGAGAACTGACAGAATAAACTGCACAACTAGAGGGAGAGAAGAGGCCACTATTGAGGAAGGTAGGAAGTGCAGAGACCAGGTTTGGGGGAGAAATGGAACATGGGTGCTGTGGACAGGAAGGAGTCCTGGTTGCAGAGAAAGCCAAGAGAGAGTAGAGTGCACAGGGATAAGTATGAGGAGAACAATTTCCCAAAGCCATTGGCTGTGAAAATGAATGGGGCTGAATTTTGTGAAATTTTGCAACCAGGGGGCTGAAAGACTGGAGTTTTAAAGGTCTGTGGGCTTCTCTGGGACAGAGACCTGAGGATGCTGCCCTACTCCTGGAGCAAAGGCAGGAAAACAACTTCAGGGCAGATTGCATGATGTGAGGATCACCTAAGGGGCACAGGGAGAGCCTGTTCCTTCCCTGTGGAGCACATCTGTGAAAGGAGGCATTGCCTCTCTGGGGGTAAAATAACCAGCCAGCCCCATTTCCTCCTCCCAACCCTCAGCATAGGTGCAGAGATACCTGCTAAAGGCCACTAACCAGGACACTGGCTGTTTAGCCTGTGAGACACGAAACCATCAAAATCCTAGAGAACACAGATAGTAACTCCTTTGATATCAGCCACAGCAACATCTTACTAGATATGTCCCCTGAGGCAAGGGAAACAAAAGCAAAAATAAATTATTGGGACTTCATCAAGATAAAAACCTTCTGTTTAGTGAAGGAAACATTCAACTAAACTGGGAGGCAACCTTTGGAATGGGAGAATATATTGGAATGGGAGAGCAAATGATATATCTGATAAAGGGTTAATATCCAAAATCTATAAAGAACTTATCAAACTCAACATTCAAAAAATAAATAATCCAGTTAAAAAATGGGCAGGAGACAAGAATAGATATTTTTCCAAAGAAGACCTCGAGCTGGCTAACAGACACCTGAAAAGATACTCAACATCACTCATTATGAGGGAAATACAAATCAAAACTGCAATGAGATATCCTCTCACACCTGTCAGAATGGCTAAAATTAATAGCACAGGAAACAAAAGATGTTAGAAAGGATGTGAAGAAATGGGAACCCTCTTCCACTGTTGGTGAGAATACAAACTGGTGCAGCCACTTTGGAAAGCGGTATGGAGGCTCCCCCAAAATTAAGAATAGAACTACTCTAGTATTCACCAATTGCACTATTAGGTATTTACTCAAAGGATACGAAAATACTAATTGGAATGGATACATGTGCATCAATGTTTAATTTTTTTTAATGTTTAATTTTGTTTAATGTTTATTTTTAAGAGAGAGAGAGAGAGAGAGCAGGGGAGGGGCAGAGAGAATGGGAGACACAGAATCCAAAGCAGGCTCCAGGCTCTGAGCTGTCAGCACAGAGCCTGATGCGGGGCTTGAACCCATGAACTGTGAGATCACGACCTGAGCTGAAGTTGGATGCTTAACCAGCTGAGCCACCCAGGTACCCCTTGTATTCCAATGTTTAAAGCAGCATTGTTGACAATAGCCAAATTATGGAAAGAGTCCAAGTGTCCAGTCCTCTGAGTGATGAATGGAAAAGAGGAGGTGGTATGGTTAGGGCGCCTGGGTGGCTCAGTTGGTTAAGCATCCAACTTCGGCTCAGGTCATGATCTTGTAGTTCCTGAGTTTGAGCCCCATGTTGGGCTCTGTGCTGACAACTCAGAGCCCAGAGTCTGCTTCAGTTTGTGTCTCCCTCTCTCTCTGCCCCTCCCCTGATCATGTTCTGTCTGTCTCAAAAATAAACATACATTTAAAAAATTAAGAAAAAAGAAGAGGTGGTATGTACATATATATAATGGAGTATCACTCAGCCATTAAAAGAATGAAGTCTTGCCATTTGCAATGACATGGACGGAGCTAGAATGTATTATGCTAAGTGAAATAAGTCAGAGAAAGAAAATACCATATGATTTCATTCGTATGTGAAATTTAAGAAACAAAACAGATGAACTTGGGTGAGGGGGGAGAGAGACAAACCAGAAAACAAACTCTTAACTATAGAGAACAAACTGAGGATTACAGGAGGAGAGGTGGGCAGGGGTTGGGTTAAAAGGGTGATGGGTATTAAGGAGGGCACATGTGATGAGTGAGTACTGGGTGTTGTCTGTAAGTGATGAATCATTAGATTCTACATCTGAAACTAATGTTACACTGTACGTTAACTGGAATTCAAATAAAAACTTAAAAAAATCTAAAAAAATTCTTAGGAGGAGTTAGGATAGCAGAGAAGTAGGGGGGCCCTAGGCTTTCTTTGCCTCTCAAACACAGCTGTATTTCCACAGTTGGGGGGAGAAGCTTGGCAGTCTGGAGGTGCATGGATATGAATTGGGGGAGAGAAAAACAGCAGAGCTGCAGAGGGGAGGGAACTCTTTCTGTGGAGAGACAAAAGGGAAAGAAAGTGAGAGGGGTTGAAAAAGTGTGGCATCAAGTTAGCACAAGAGGAAAACCTCTCTGGACCATAGACTGGGGAACAAGAAGTACAGAGTATCCCAGTTCTCCTTTGCAAACAGCTTTTGGAGCTCAAATTCTGAGGTCTTGCAAGTGTGTGACTTTCTCCAGAGTGGTGGGATACATGGTCCTAGGGAGGAGGGAGCTGGCCATCACATACATAGCATGGTGTAGACATCTCCGGGTGCACTGGAAGAGAACAGTCCTCTTCCTGGAGTACTTTTGGAAGAGGGTTTATTGCCTCCCCAAGAAAAAAAGACCCTCAGGTGCCAGCCAAAGACCTTCCATCAGCAGGGTGGAGAGACTATACTCTGGAGGAGGGGAGTGGATCCATGCCATGCTGGGTCCTTTCAGATGTTGGGTTTGAATCCCAGCCATGTGCCAAGGAGAAGGCATAGAAGGTTGTGGTGCAGAGCAAGATGACTGCCCTTGTTATTCTGTAAGGGATGCTTGAATAGTGGAGGTTGGTCCAGGGGTGAGATATTGGGATGGCACCATTTTCCCACCCAACACCAACATAGTGGGACTTCAGAGAGCAACACAGCAGCCCCTAGTAGAGGGGGGAGCTGCTTACACCAAACCCTGTCCTTCCTTGCCTGGCAACTGTTTATTTATTGGGGCAAGACTGACTCTGAGTCCTGGGCCAGATAACTTCCCAGAGGAATTCTACCAGACATTTAGAGTTAATACCTCTTCTTCTCAAACTGTTCCAAAAAATAAAATGGTAGGAAAACATCCAAATTCATCCTATGAAGCCAGTATTACCTTGTTTCCAAAACCAGACAAAGACCCCACTAAAAAGAATTACAGACCAGTATCCCTGATGAAACTGGATGTAAAAATTCTCAACAAGTTATTAGCAAATTGAATTCAATAGTACACTAAAAGAATTATTCACCACGATCAAGTGGGATTTATTCCTGGGCTGCAGGTCTGGTTCAATATTTGCAAATCAATCAGCATGATACACCACATTAATAAAAGAAAGGATAAGAACCATATAATCCTTTGAATAGATGCAGAAAAAGCATTTGACAAAATAAAGCATCCTTTTTTGATAAAAACCCTCAAGAAAGTCAGGATAGAAGGAACATACCTCAACATCATAAAAGCCATATATGAAAGGCCTGCAGCTAATATCATCCTCAGTGGGGAAAAACTAAGAGCTTTCCCCCTAAGCTTAGGGACACAACAGGGATGTCTACTCTCACCATTGTTGTTCAACATAGTACTGGAAGTCCTAGCCTCAGCAATCAGACAACAAAAAGAAATAAAAGGCATAAAAATTGACAAAGTAGTCGACCTTTCACTCTCTGCAGCTGACATGATATTCTATGTGGAAAACCCAAGAGTCCACCAAAAGTGCTAGAACTGATACATGAATTTAGGAAAGTTGCAGCATATAAAATCAATGTACATAAATCAGTTGTATTTGTATATACCAATAATAAAGCAGCAGAAAGAGAAATCAAGAAATTTATACCATTTACAATCACACCAAAACCCATAAGATACCTAGGAATAAACCTCACCAAAGAGGTAAAAGATCTGTATGCTGAAAACTATAGAAAGCTTATGAAAGAAATTGAAGAAGAGCCGAAGAAATGGAAAAACATTCTACTTTTGTGGATTAGAAGAACAAATATTGTTAAAATGCCAATACTACTCAAAGCAATCTACACATTCAGTGCAATCCCTATCAAAATAACACCAGCATTCTTCACAGAGCTAGAACAAACAATCTTGAAATTTGTATGGAACCAGAAAAGATCCCAGATAGCCAAAATAATGTTTGAAAAGAAAACCAAAGCTAGAAGCATCACAATTCCAGACTTCAAGGTGTATTACAAAGCTATAATCATCAAGACTGTGTGGTACTGGCACAGAAACAGACACATAGGTCAATGGAACAGAATAGAGTACACAGAGATGGACCCACAAATCGATGGCCAATTAATCTTCAACAAAGCAGGAAAGAGTATCCAGTGGAAGATAGTCTCTTGAGCAAATGGTGCTGGGAAAACTGGACAGAGACATGCAGAAGAATGAAAGCGGACCACCCTCTATACCATACACAAAAATAAATTCAAAATGGATGAAAGACCTAAATGTAAGACAGGAAACCATCAAAATCCTAGAGGAGAAAACAGTAACCTCTTTGACTTCGGCTGCAACTTCTTACTAGACCTGTCTCTGGAGTCTAGGGAAATGAAAGCAAACATGAACTATTGAACCTCATCAAGATATAAACTTCTGCACAGTGAAATAAATAATCAACAAAACTAAAAGGCAATGGATAGAATGGGAGAAGATATTTGCAAATGACATATCAGATAAATTGTTAGTACCCAAAATCTATAAAGAACTTATCAAACTCGACACCCAAAAAACAATTCAGAGAAGAAATGCGCAGAAGACATGAATAGACACTTTTCCAAAGAATACCTACAGATGGCTAACAGACTCATGAAAAGATGCTCAATATCACTTATCATCAGGAAAATACAAAACAAAACCACAATGAGAGATGACCTCACACCTGTCAGAATGGCTAAACTTAACAACTCAGGACACAATACATGTTGGTGAGGATGCATAGAAAGAGGAACACTTTTGCACTATTGGTGGGAATACAAACAGGTGTTATCACTCTGGAAAAAAATAGTATGGAGATTCCTCAAAATACTAAAAATAGAACTATGCTATGATCCAATAATTGCACTACTAGGTATTTTTCCAAAGGATACAAAAATGCTGATTTGAACGTGTACATGCACCCCAATGTTTATAGCAGCACTATCAACAATAGCCAAATTATGGAAAGAGCCCAAATGTCCACCAACTGATGATTGGATAGAAAGGATACACACACACACACACACACACACACACACACACACTGGAATATTATTCAGTGATCAAAAAGAATGAAATCTTGCCATTTGCAACAATGTGGATGGAACTAGAGTATATTATGCTAAGCGAAATAAGTCAGAGAAAGACAAATACCATATGATTTCACTTATATGTGGAACTTTAAGAAATAGAACAGATAAACGTAAGGAAAGGGAAGGAAAAATAAGATAAAAATAGAGAGGGTGTCAAACCATAAGAGACTGTTTAATACAGAGAACAAACTGAGGGTTGCTGGAGGGGAGGTGGGGGGGATGGGCTAAACAGGTGATGAGGTTTAAGGAACACACTTGTTGGGATGAGCACTGGGTGTTATATATAAGTGATGAATCACTGGCTTCTATCCCTGAAACCAATACTACACTGTATACAAACTAACTTGAATTTAAATAAATAAAAATTTTAAAAATCCTTTTTTCTTTATGTGTGTTTATCACTCTAAGCTTCCCTTTTTACTATTGCTTTGGCTGTATCCCATAGATTTTGGTATGCTGTATTTTGATTTTCATTTGTCTCAAGATATTTTTAATGTTCTTTTTTGATATTTTACCTATTATAAGTATGGCTACCTTGGCTCTCTTTTGTTTACCATTTGCATGGAATATCTTTTTCCATCCCTTCACTTTCAGTCTGACGTGTTCTTAAAATTAAAGTGAATCTCTTGTAGACAGTATATAATTACACCTTGTTGTTTTTTGTTAAATCCATTCAGCCACTCTGGCTTTTTATTGGAGAATTTAGTCTACTTACATTTAAGGTAACTATTGATAGGTATGGATTCATTGCCTTTTTGTTGATTGTTTTTGGTGGTTTTATAATTGCTTTGTTCCTTCTCTTTTTTTTTTTTTTTGTTATTTGTTGCTTTTCTTGTGGTATACTTAGATTCTTTCTCTTACATGTATTCACTATAGGTTTTTGCTTTGTGGTTACAATGAATCTATAAAATGTTATTTAAGTTGCTTAAAACTTGTATTCTTTTTGAACATAAAATATTGTATTAGTTTTAGGTGTACAAACAGATTTATAATGGTCTATTTTAAGTTGATAATAGCTAGTTCAAATGTATTCTAAAGCTCTACATTTTTATTCTCCTTCCCACATTTTGTATTTGATGTCATATTTTATTCTTATTTCATATCTATTAGCAAATTATTGTTATAGTTTTTACAACTTTTGTGTTTTAGCTTTCATACTAGATTTATAAGTGATTTATTCACCCCCATTACATTTGATTATTCTGAATTTTACTATATATTTATCTTTACCAGTGAGATTTATACTTTTATATGTTTTCCTGTTACTAATTAGCACTGTTTTGTTTCAAGTCCCTTTAACAATTTTGGAAAGGTCAATATAGTGGTGATAAACTCCTTCAGCTTTTGATTGTCTAGAAAACTCTTTATTTCTGCTTCAATTCTGAAGGACAATTTTCCTGTGTAGAATATTCTTAGTTGGCAGGGTTTTTTTCTTTCAGCACTTTGAATATAGCATTTCACTCCATTCTGGTCTGCAGATTTTCTGTTGAAACTCTGCCAGTTGTCTTATGGGGATTTCCTGGTATGTAACAAATTGTTTTTCTCTTGTTTTTAAGATTCTTCCTTGCCTTTGACAATTATTGGTCTCTTTAGATTTATCTTATTTCATAGTTTCTAGATTTCCTGGATCTGGATGTCTTCATCATTTCCCAGATTAGAGAATTTCTCAGACCTTATTTCTTCAAATTTTTTTTCCTTTCACGCTTCTCCTTCTCAGGTCCTTATAATGTGAATATCGTTCCACTTGATGTTGTCCCATTCGTACCTTAAGTTATCTTGACTCTTGTTCATTCTTTTTTCCTTTTCTTCTCTGATTGGATGGAATCTGCTTTGCCTTCAAATCCACTGATCCTTCCTTCCAGTTCAGTCTGTTGTTGAACCTATTAATTTTTCCCGTGCAGTTATTGTATTCTTCAGGTCTGTGATTTCTGAAAGTTTGCTACCTTTTCATGTGTTTTGCCTCTTTGTTGAAATTCTCATTTTGTTCATGCATTTCTTTCCTGACCTTGGTGAGCATCTTTATTACCGTTATTTTGAACACTATCAGGTAAGTCACTTACCTTCATTTCATTAGATCTGTCTCTGGAGTTTTATCTTTATTTGTTTGAAATATATTCCTCTGTTTCTTTATTTTCCTTGACTCTATGTTGGTTTCTACACTATAGATAAAATAGCCACCTCTCCCGGATTTGAAGCAGTGGTCTTATATAGCATATGAATCTTATGATTCACCCTGGCCCAAGCTCTTGGTGATTTCTGAATCCTTTGTGGTTGTCCAAGAGGTTTTGTTTTTTGTTTTTTTGGTTTTTGTTTTTCTTAGTGGCTCTCATTAATTGAGAGTGTGCAAAGTTGCATTTCTACATGGGTATTTTCTCATTCATCCAATGTGTAGGAGTCACTCAGGTAGTCTGGATTTCCTTCAGAGGGAATTGCTGCATGTGTAGTTGTAGATCTGTGGAGTCCATGGAAGGAGAAGAATTCATCAGCCTCCTATATTGCCATCTTGGACCAGAACTCAAAATAACAATAGATTTTAACATTAAAATGCCCTTATATCCTGATTGATGCTGAAGAAGCAAACTGATACCTTGCCCTGAGCCATATCAAGTCCCACATAAGAGTGGGAAGAGAAAAAAACCACGGTGTATTCTGAGATAAATTAAAAAGAAAAAAGTTAATCTAGCTGTCCTCTCCAAAAAGATGAAATCTTGAGTTGCTGGTTTACTTTTTTCTAATGTTTCTTAACAAAAAATTTTAACCCTTGATTTTTGCAATACTGATGTTAACGACTATGATAATAATATGGGTAAAATGCCTCCCACTCCCACTATATGAACAAATTTACCTTAACCTTGAAAAGCTTGTGGACTTTTCATTTGACATACCTGTGTTTTATATTCAGTGAGCCAGTTCTTCAAAATCTAAACTTCATTTAATGGGCTTGCAAATCAATAATCACTTTTTCTTAATGCTTTTGTGTCTGAATCTTTCACAATGAGCTGTACATACAGTATGTGTTTTCTAAATCATACATAAAAACCTATAATAAGTTGAAACTGCTTTTGAGGGGTAAATCTCAATATATTGAGTTAAAATTATTTGGTTAAGAAAATTAAGACTTTTACTACTTTATATATTATTCAATGTTCTAACAGGCTTCCCTGGGTATTATAGCTTATACCTTCAATTTATTTTTTCTTCTAAAATAACTCTTAATTTTAAAATGTAAGCTCAAAATTCCCTCAGAGTTTCACCTTCATTTAGACAAAGAATGTTAACATTTTCTTTGAGTATTCTTCCACAATTAGTCTAAACATTTTTTCATTAGAAGTGGAAGCACATTAACAATATTTTGTACCTTTTTGTTTTTAAATTTCACAGTGTCCTGGAGACCATTCTATATAGATCTATGTAATTGTTTGTAAACATAGAATAATGGTTTATATGGGGACAAATTTTCCATTTTAGGGCTATATAATAATTGATTTAACGATTTTCTTATTAGGCTTTCAATCTTTTACTATTTGAAAACAAACTTTCATGAGAATAGTAATACTTCTTTACACACATATGTGATTATATCTGTAGGATAAATTCTCAGAATTGAAATTGCTTGGCACAAGAATATGCAATTTAGATTTTGATTGCAAAATGACTTTCAAAAAGGTTTAACCAATTACATTCCCTCCAACAGTGTATAAGAACTTCAGTCTTCCCACATCTTCACCAATATTTTACGTTATACAATTCTTTGGTATTTGTTGATCTAATTGGAAAAAAATAGTGTTTTAATATTTCTTTAATAATTATTGTTGGATATCTTTTTATTAATTTTAAAGACACTTATATTTCTTTATTTGGGAACTACCAATACTTTGTAAATTTTTGTTAGTGTGTTCTTTAACTTATTTTTATATCTGAGTACTTTGGACATTGTAGAAATTGGTCTTATCTGGCAAATTTATTGCAGAATGTCATTTTTCTATATTGATTATTCATACATAATCAAATTTATCAACCATCAGTTTTTGTTTGTTTTGTTTTTATATGGGTACTGAATTTTGTGCCATCTTTCACAAATATATCTTAACTCTAAGAACATTTAAAAAAATATCTTTTCCCATGCTTTATTCTAGCATTTTTATAGTTTCTCTCTATACATTTATATTTTTATTGTCTAGAACTTATTTTGGCCTAAAGAAATTATTTTTTCAGATGCTTAGTGAGTTGTCCCTATAACATTTATTGAATGACCTACTTTATCTCACTGATTTTAAATGTTACTTATTTACAACTATAAAATTTATATACACATTTGGTTTCTTTCTGAATTTTCTATATTGTTCTACTGATTGAACTTTTCATACATAAGTACCAAAAGTTGTATATTTATTATACATGTATGTATTATATGTATGAATTTTGTACCCAGCCATGCCACTGAATTCTAATGATGTGTTTATTAGTTTTTCAGTTGATTCCCTTGAGATTTCAGGTATAAAATTTATCCCCTGTAAGTATGATAATTTTATCACATTTTTTGAATATATATACATAATATTTTATTTATTTAATTGCATTTGATAGTACTTTAAAAGCAAACTAAATATCTACAAATAGTAAATCTTAGTTTCTGGATGTGTGAAAAAGCCATTGCTCTCCTTCATTCTTAGATGATAGATCCCTATTTGACAACTACATTCCTCAGCATAGGTTGAGACATAACTGACATACAATAAGTTGCACATGTTTAAAATTGAATAACACTATTCTGTTTCAGTCTTATAGTAAAAATAATGAATATATCCATCACCTCTCTCAGTTGCCTCATTCTTATTTGTAACCCCTCCATCCTGCCTCTCCCCATTGGCCCTATAGCCTCAAAAACCACTGATGTACTTTGTTACTGTATATTAGTTTGCATTCCATGGACTTTTATATAAGATAATCATACAGCTTATATTTGTTTTTGTCTTGCTTCTTTCACTCACCATGATTGGTCTGAGATTCTGCCATGTTGTGTTATGTATGAAGAGCTCATTTCTTTTTATTGCTGAGGAGTATTCCACTGTATAGGTATGGCACAATTTGTTTAACATTCACTCATTAATGCCTATTTAGGATGTTTCCAGTCATCAATTTATTTTTTAAAGAAACTTAAAAACTAGTCAGTTTTACTTACCCACATATTTACCATTTCCAGGGCTCTTCATTCTTGTGTATATCTAGAATTTCTTCCAGAAAGACTTCTTGCGGTTTTTCTTGTAGACCTGAGATTTTAGTGCTGGATCTTTTCAGCTTTTGCATGTCTGTAAAAGTATTTATTTCACTCATGTTTCAATGATACTTTGCTGAGTAGAGAATTCTAGATTGATTTTTTTCAGCACTTTAAAAATGTTCTTCCACTGTCTTCTAGCTTATAAGTCTGCTGTTATTCTTATATTTGTTTTTCTCTATGTTAATATATCTTTTCCCTCCTCTCTGGCTGTTTTTAAGAATTTCAATTGTGATGTACTTTGGCATAATTTTCTTCATGTTTCTTGCTTGAAGTTCCTTGAAGTTCATTAAGCTCCTTGGATCTATGGATTTACAGTGTTCATCAAATTAGGAAGACTTTTGGCATGACTTATTCAAACATTTTTCCTGTCCCCTCCTTTCTTTCCTCTTCTTATGTAAGTTGGAGTTAAACACTAGGTCACTTATTTTGGTTTATTCCTTTGTTTCATTTTGGAGAGTAAAAATTTGAGTTTAGTAATTTTTCTTTTTTTAGTGTCAGTTCTGCTGTTAATCCCATCTAGTGTATATTTATATAATCTCATACATTATATTTTTCATTTCTAAAAGTTCAATTTGAGTCTTTTTGTTTTCTTCTTAACATGCTTGTGCTTTCTTCAATCTCTCTGAATATATGAAGTATATTTATAATAGTTGGTTTAATCCTGTAACTTCTGGGTCAGTTTCCATTGATTGATATTTTCTCTTCATCATGGGTTGTATTTTCCTGTTGATATGGTATTATTGCCTGGAAGCCAGACGTTGTGAATCTTAATGTTATTAGGTGTTATTTGTTTCCTATTCTTTAGGTATTCTTGAGCTTTGTTCCAGGGCACAATAATGTTTTTTAGAAACAGTATAGTTTTTTGCTTCTTATTTTGGAAATAATAATATAATCACACTAAGTTGGTGATAAGTATATAAGGTAATATATGGATATACTGTATTTACTTATGGATAAGTAAAATGACAGTAACGATTGAAGGAATAAAAAGGTGAAATTAGGAATGCTTTGTTATTATAAGATACTTGCACTACCCATGAATCAGTATGCTATTTAAAGCTGGGCGTGGATCAGTTATAAATGTATACAGCAAACTCTAAGAGCAGCCACTAAAAAAAAAGTTAAAAAGAGAAGCATAATTGATATGCTAAGAAGAGAGGAAAAGGAATCATATAAAATGCTCAGTTTAAACTAGAAAAGAAAAAATGCGAAAAGAAAATAGGAGCAAAGAACAAGGGTAATGAATAGAAAACATTAATGACTATGGTAGACACTAATCCAACTGTATAATCACTTTAAACGTGAATCATCTAAACTAAAAGAGATTATCAGAGTAGTTCAAAAAACAAGACCCAGCTATATATTGTCTACAAGAAACCCAATTTAAGTATAAATGCATATATAGATTAAAAGTAAAGGGATGGAGAAAGATACATTATGCTAACATTAATCAAAAGATTAATAATAAAATATATGTATGTAGTCACTTGCTTCAGGATGGTGCAAAACATGGTAAGACCAGTGAACTCCATAAGCATTGGCTCACTGCCACACTTCATTTGCTATGACATGAATTCCTTGATACTGTGAGGATTACCATTATGGTGGATAAGGTATTCTGTAAGTCCATAGATGGTAGTTTTGGCAGAAGCATTGTATGCAAGGAAGACAGATCCATATCCAGAATAATGGTTATTCAAGTAAGAACAATATCCTGTCCCTTCCATGATGAAAATGGTCTAATGTAACCAATCTACCACCAGATAACCGGCTGATCACCCGGAAATGGTGCCAAATTGGAGAAAGTGTTGGTTTTTGCTGCTGTTATATTGGGCACTCAGCAGTGGTTGTAGCCAGGTCAGCTTTGGTGAAAGTCCATGTTGCTGACCCCATGCATAACCTCTATCCCTACCACCATGGTTACCCTGTTCATGAGCCCATTAGGTGCTGACAGGGTCAACTGGGAAGGACACCAACTGGTATCCACAGAATGGGTCACTCTACCCACTTGATTGTTAATGTTTTCCTCTGCTCAGGTTACTCTTTGGTGAGTATTCATATGGGACAAAAAGTTTCCTGTATACTAGCAATGGAATTTGAAATTAAAAACAGTAACATTTACAGTAGTACCTTCAAAAATAAAGTACTTAGATATAAATCTAATAGAGCATTTTTGAGATCTCTATGAGGAAACTACAAAACAATAAAAAAATTCTTTACTGATAAAAGAAACTGAAGAACAAATAAAAAGATATTCCATGTTCATGGATAGGAGGACTCAATATTGTGAAGATGTCAGTTCTTCCCAACTTGATCTATAGATTCAATAGTCTCAATCAAAATCCCAGCAGGTTATTTTGTAGATATTGACAAATTTATTATAAAGTTATATAGAGAAGCAAAAGACCCATAATAACAGAATATTTAAAGAGGAGAACAATGTCAAAGGACTGGTGCTACTCAACTTCAAGACTTACTATAAAGCTAAAGTGATGAAGACAGTGTGGTATTGGCAACAAAATAAACAAATAGATCAATGGGGAACAAAATGGAAAGCCCTAAAATATATCCACACAAATGTGTAGTCAACTGATCTTTGACAAAGGAGCAAAGGCAATACAATGGAGCAAAGACAGTCTTCTCAACAAATGGTGCTAGAATAGCTGGACACTCGCATTTAAAAAAAATCTAGACACAGACATTACAATCTTCAAAAAAATTAACTCAAAATGGATCACAGACCTAAATATAAAACTCAAAACTAGAAAATGACTAGAAGAAAACATAGAAAATTTAGATGGCCTTGGGTTTGGTGATGACTTTTTAGATACAACATCATAGGAATGATCCATGAAAGAAAAAATTGGTAAGTTGGACTTCATTAAAATTAGAAACTTCTGCCTTGTGAAAGGCACTGTCAAGAGAATCAGAATACAAGACCCAGACTGGGAGAAAGCAATTGCAAAAGTTATATCTAGTTAAGGACTGTTATCCAAAATACACACACACACACACACACACACACACACACACCACTTAAAACTCAACAATAAGAAAATAAACAACCCAACTAAAAAATGGGGAAAGGATCTGAACATATACCACACCAAAGAAGGTGGACAGATGGCAAATAAGCATATGCAAATTAAAACAACCACGAGAAACCACTATATACCTTGTAGAATAGCAAAAATCTCAAATATTGTCAAAGCCAAATGCTAGAATGGATATGGAACAACAGGAACTCTGATTCATTGTTATGCAATACAAAAATTCTACAGTCACATTGGAAGACAGTTTGTTAGTTTCCTAAAAAACTAAACATACTCATATCATATGATTCAGCAATCATGCTCCTTGGTATTTACCTTCCAAAATGGAAAACTTAAATCTATATAAAAACCAGCACAAGAATATTTGGCAGCTTTATTCATTAATTGTCAAAACCTGGAAGCAACCAAGATGTCCTTCAATAGATGAATGGATAACCTGTGGTATATCTAGATAATGAAAAATTCTAAAAAGAAATGAGCAATGAATCCATAAAAAACATATAGAGAAACCTTAAATGCATATTAGTAAATGAAGTCAATCTGAAAAGGCTGTATACTATATGATTTCAACTGTATGACAATCTGGAAAAGGCAAACTATGAAGACAGCAAAAATATCAGTCATTGCCAGGGATTTAGGGGAGGGAGTGATGGATAGGTTGACACAGAAGAATTTTAGAGCATTTTTTTTAATAGAGAACACGAGCAAGCACAAGCAAGCGAGCAAGGGACAGAGGAAGAGGGAGAGAGAGAATCTTAAAGCAGGCTCCATGCCCAACACAGAGCCCAAAGTGGGGCTCAATCTCACCACCATGAAATCATGCCCTGAGCCAAAATCAAGAGTCAGATGCTTAACCAAATGAGCCACCAGGTGCCCCTAGAACAGATGTTTTATATTATGTATTATATTTTAATGATGAATATGCTTAGTGTTTTGACTTATATATAATGTCACATGAGCCCTAATGTAAACTATGAATTCTGGGTGATAATGATGTATTAACATAGGTTTGTCACTGATAACAAATTCACCACTCTGGTATGGGGGGTTGTTAATAATGGAGGAGGCTGTGAGTGTGTGGGCAAGCAGCATACAGAAACTAGTGTTATCTTTTCATGTGCTTACTTGCCATCTATATATCCTCTTTGGTAAAGAGTCTATTCAAGTATTTTGCCCATTTTAAAAAATAAATATTGTCTTTTGGAATAATTTTAGATTTAGAGGAAAGTTGCAAATATAATACATAAATTTCTCATATTTTTTCACGTTGGTACATTAATATTCACTAAATTCTAGACTTTATATTTGTATTTTACCAGTTCTTTGAAATGTTTATTTTTACCTCATTGTTGAAGTGAAACTCACATAATATAGAAGTAACCATTAAAGAATGTGACATTTAGTACATTCACAATTTGTGCAACCACCACCACTATATAGTTCACAAACATTTTTATCACCACAAAGAATAGCACTGACTCATTAAGAATTTACTGCCCATTCTACTCTTCCTCAGCCACTGGTGACCATCAGCCTACTTTCTGTTTCTAGGGACTTAACCATTGTGGATATTCCTTATAAATGGAATCATATAATTTGTGGCCCTTTACACCTGGCTTCTTTCAGTTAATACAATGTTTCTGAGGTTCATCCACATTGTGGCATGCATCAGTACTTTTTCAGTAAAGTATTTTTAAATTGTGGTAAAATGTATATAACATAAAATTTACCATATTACCCATTTTTAACTGTATAGTTTAGTGGTACTAGGTACATTCATATTGTTACCACCAGCCATCTTCAGAATTCTTTTTATCTTGTAAAAATGAAACTCAT
This sequence comes from Acinonyx jubatus, assembly GCF_027475565.1. NCBI lineage: Eukaryota > Metazoa > Chordata > Mammalia > Carnivora > Felidae > Acinonyx > Acinonyx jubatus. The sequence continues at coordinate 65,991,772 of NC_069384.1, read as the reverse complement.
TATTTATTAAACAGCAATTCCTCATTTCCTCCTCTCCCAGTCCCTGGCAACCACCATTATACTTTCTTTATCTATTTATTTGACTGCTCTGGGTACCTAATATAATTACAATCATATAGTTTTTTGTGCCTTTTTGTTACTAGTTTATTTTACCAATGTCCTCAAGGTTCATGCATGTTATGGTATATGTCAGAATTTCTTTCCTTTTAAAATCTGAATATATTTATGTATATACCATGTTTTGCTTACCCATTCACTCATTGATGGACACTTGGGTTGCTTCCACATTTTAGCTATTGTCAATAATGCTGTTATGAACATGTATGTACAAATATCTCTTTGAGACTCTGCTTCAATTCTTTTGGGTATATACCCAGAAATAGATTTGATAGATAATACAATAATTGTAACAATTTTAATTTTTTGAGGAACCACCATAGAGTTTTCCATAGCAGTTGTACCATTACACATTACCAACAGTAATGAACAAGGGTTCCAATTTCTCCACATCCTTGTTAACCCTTGTGATTTTCTGTTGTTGTTGTTATTGATGGTAAGCATCACCTATTAAGTATGAGGTGGCATCCCATTGTAGTTTTCATTTGCATTTCCCTAATGATTAGGGATTTTGAACATCTTTTCATGTGCTTATTGTCCATCTTTATATGTTCTTTGGAGAAACGTCTAAATCTTTCGCCTGTTTTTGAATTGAATTGTTTGTCGTGGAACTGTAGTAGTTCTCTGTGTATTCTGGATAGTAACCCTTAGATGATTTTCAAATACTTTCTGTATAGTATGTCTTTTCATTTTCTTAATAAAATCCTTTGATGCGCAAAAGTTGTAAATTTTGATAAAGGCCAATTTACCAATATTTTTCTCTTTTTCCTTAAATTTTGGTGTCCTAAGAAACTATTGCCAAATCCACGGTCATGAAGATTTTTCTCTATACTTTCTTCTAAAAGTTTTATAGTTTAGCTCTTAAAGTCACTGATCTATTTTTTGTATATGATGTGAGGTAACAGGCCACCTCCATTCTTTCACATGTCAATTTCTAGTTGTCTCAGTACCATTTGTTGAAGAGACTATTTTTTATCCCACAGAATTATCCTGGCAACTTATTGGAACTCAGTTGGTCATAGATGTATGGTTTTTATTTCTAGACTCTCAATTTTATTACATTGGTCTATATGTCCATCTTTATGCCAGTACAGACTGTTTTGATTACTATAGCTATGCTGTAAGTTTTGATATTGGGGAAGTGTGAATCTTCCAGCCCTCTTCTTTTTCAATATTGGTTTGGCTATTCTTCAGCATTTTCCACATGAATTTCAGGATAAGCTTTTCCATCTTGTACAAAAGGCTACTAGTACTTTGGTAGGGTCTGCATTTAATCTGTTAGATTGTTTTGGGTGGTATTGATATTTAAATAATATTAAGGCTTTCGATCCATGAACAAGTGATGTCTTTTCACTTTTTTAGATCTTATTTAATTTCTTTTAGCAATGTTTTGTAGTTTTCAGTGTACAAGTCTTATATCTCTTTGGTTAAATTTATTTAAAAGTGTTTTATTCTTTTAGAGACTTGTAAGAATTTACTAAATTCTTTTTTAAAAATTTCATTGCTGGTGTATAGAAACACAACTGATTTTGCAGTTTATATTATACCCTGCAACTTTGTTGAATTCACTTATTCTAGTTGTTCTTTTGTGGATTCTTTGGATTTTCTATACAGGATCATGCCATTTGTCAACAGGGATAGTTTTACTTCTTTTCCATTTTTAATGCCTTTTATTTCTTGCCTGATTTCTCTGGCTAGAACTTCCAGTGCAATATAGAATACAGGTGGTAAAAACAGGCATCCTTGTCTTGTTCTGGATCTTAAGGAGGAAAATTTTTATCTTTCATCATTGAGTAGAATCTTGTCTGAGTTTTTCAGGAATTCCCTGTGATGTTTTAAGGAAGTTCCCTTCCAATTCTAGTTTTCTGAATGTTTTTACCATGAGGGGATATTCAATTTTATGAAATGGTTTTTCAGTATCAATTGAGATGTATCTGTGTAATTTTTTTTCTTTTATTCTATTAATGCTGTTTTTACATCTTTCATTTTCTTCTGTTGAAACATCCTTGCATTTCTGGGATAAATCCCACTTGGTCATGGTACATAATCCTTTTAACATGCTATTGAATTCTGTTTGCTAACATGGTGTTAAATTTTTTGTATGCACATTCATAAGGGAAGTTGGTTTCTAATTTCATTGTGGTGTTGTCTAGCTTTGAAGTTAGGGTGATGTTGGTGTCATAGAATGAATTAGGAAATGTTCCCCTCTCTTGTATTTTTTTTGGAAGAGTTTGAGAAAGATTGGTGTCAATTCTCTAAATATTTGGTAGAATTCACCAGTGAAGACATCTCATGCTGTACTTTCCTTTGTCAGCAAGTTTTTGAGTACAGATTCAATGTCTTTATTTATTATAGCTATGTTGAGATTTTCTTCTTGAGTCAGTTTTGATAATTCATGTGTTTCTAGGAATTTGCCAATTTCATCTAGGTTAATGTTGGTTTACAATTGTTCAAAGTATTCTCTTACCCTCATTTCTGTAAGGTTGATAGTAATGGCCCCACTTTCATTTTGATTTTAATTATTTGCATTTTCTCTTCTTTTTTCTAGGTAAAGATTTGTTAATTTGTTGGTTTTCAAAGAACCAGTTTCTGGTGTTGTTGATTATTGTTTTTCTATTCTCTATTTAGTTTGTCTTCTCTTTAATCTTTGTTATTTCCTTACTTCTGCTAGCTTTGGGCTTAATTTGGTCTTCTTTTCCAGTTTGTTGAAGTATAGAGATGGGTTATTGATTTGAGATCTTACTTTTTTTAACATAGGCATTACAGCTACAAATTTCCCTCTGATCTATGTCTTTGGTGTAACCTACAAATTTTGCTTTTAACTTTAATATGTCTCAAAGTATTTCAAATTTCACTTGTGATTTCCTCTTTGTGACCCATTTGGTTGTTTACAAAGTTGCAGTTTAATTTCCAAATTTAATGAATTTCCCAATTTTACTGATTTCTAGTTTCATCCCGTTGTGGTTAGAGAAAAAAAATTTGTATAATTTTATTCTTTGTAAATTTATTGAGACTTGTTTTGTGGCCTTAAATGTGTTCTATCCTTGAGAATGTTTCATGTGCACTTGAGTATGTATTCTATTGTTATGTGGATTACTGTGTCTGTTAATGCTAGTTGATTTATAGTGTTATTTGAGTCCTCTATTTCCTGATCTCCTGTCTAGATTTTCTATCCACTATTGAAAGCAGACTATTGAATTCTTCAACTATTATTATAAAACTATCTAATTTTCTCCTTCAATTCTGTCAATGTTTGCTTCATATATGTTGGACTCTGCTGTTTGGTGAACATTTGTTTGCAATTGTTATATCTTCTCACCAAAATGATTCTTTTATTCTTCTTTGTTTCTTGTAACAGTTTTTTCACTTAAGGTCTACTTTGTCTAATATTAACATTGCCATACAAGCTCTCTTTTGGTTATTCATGCATGGAGTCTTTTTCCATCCTTTTAATTTCAACTTATATGTGTTTCTGGATGTAAAATGACTCTCTTGTAGATAGTAGAGAGATTATATTTTTTTAATCTATTCTGCAAATCTCTTTTAATTGGTAAGTTTAATCCATTTACATTTAAATCGATTACTGATAAGGAAGCACTTCTGCTAGTTTTCTATATTTGTTTTTCAGAATATCTTTTGTTGTTCATGAATTGCTCCCATACTGCCTTCTATTATGTTTCATTAATTTCTTCCCAGTATATCTCCTTCCATATTTCCTTTTCTATATATTTTTTTAGTTATTAATGGTTATACTAGTGATTACAAATTTATACCAATGTCTCTTGAATTGATTCCAACTTAGTTTCAATAGCATACAAAACTCTGTTTCTATAAATGTCCATCACCTGCCCTTATATTGTTGTCTCCATATCTTTATTCATTACATGCACATTAAAGATTTATAATTAGTTTTATATGCTTGACTCTTAAATCATGTAAGAAATAAAAAGGAGTTAAAAACCAAAAGTATAATAATATTGGTTTTTATATCTACCTATGTAGTTACCTTTACCATTGTTCTTTATTTCTTTATATGTCTTCAAGCTACTGTCAAATGTCCTTTCATTTCAGCCTATAGGACTCCCTTTGGTATTTCTTATAGGGTGGGTCTACTAGTGATGAACTCTCTTTGCTTTTGTGTCTGGCAATGTCTTAGTTTCTCTTTAATTTTTGAAGGAAAGTTTTCCCATATATCTGAAATTCTTTTTTGACAGTTTTTTCCCCCCAGAATTTTAAATATGTCATCCCATTGCTTCTGGCTTCTTTGGTTTCTAATGTGGATTTGACTTTTAAACTTATTGAGAATTTCTTTTTTTTTAATTTTTAAAAATGTTTTATTTACTTTTGAGAGAGACAGAGTATGAGTGGGGAGAGGCAGAGAGAGACAGAGACTCAGAATCTGAAGCAGGCTCCAGGCTCTGAGCTGTTGGCACAAAGGCCCATGCAGGGCTTGAACCCATGAACCATGAGATCATGACCTGAACCAAAGTCAGATGCTTAACCAACTGAGCCAGCAAGGTGCCCCTAAACTTATTGAGGATTTCTTATTCATAATGAGTCACTTCTTTCTTGCTGCTTTTAAGATCCTCTCTTTGTAAAGTGATTATTTATGCACCCCTGTGTGAATCTCTTTGAGTTTATTATATTTGGGATTTAAAGGATTTCTTGCATGTGTAGCTTATATCTTTCTTCAAGTTTGAGAAGTTTTCAGCTATTATTTCTTCAAATATTCTTTTTTATCCCTTTTATCTTCTCTTCTTCTGGTATTCCCATAATATGTTGGCATGCTGAATGATGTCTGACAAGTCCCTTAGTCTCTGTTCATTTTCCATTGTTTTCTTTTTGCTTCTCCAAATTGATAATTTCAATTGTGCTATGTTCAAGTTGGCCAGTTTCCTCTGCCTACTCAAATCTGCTGTTGAACCTTTCTGGTGAGTTTTTCATTTTAGCTATTGTAATTTTAGCTCTAGAATTTCTACTTGGTTCCTTTTTATAATTTCTGTTTCTTTATTGATGGTCTCTATTTGTTCATTATTATCCAAGATTCTTTTTATTTCAAATTTTTATTTAAATTCCAGTTAGTTACATACACTGCAATAATAGTTTCAGGAGTAGAATTCAGTGATCCATCACTTACGTACAGTACCCAGTGCTCATCATAACAAGTAGTCCTCCTTAATATCCATCACCCATCTAGCCCACCCCTCCACCTACCTCTCTGTATCAACCCTGTTTGTTCTCTACCTTTAAGAGTCTCTCTGGTTGGTCCCCTCTCTCTTTTCCCCTCTCGCATATGTTCATCTGTTTTGCTTCTTAAATTCCATATATAAGTGAAATCATATGATATCTGTCTTTCTCTGACTGACTTATTTCACTTACATAATACACTCTAGCTCTACCCACTTTGTTGTAAATGGCAAGATTTCATTCATATTGATCTCCAAGTAACATTCCATTGCACATATATACCACATCTTCTTCACGCATTCATCAGTTGATGAACATCTGGGCTGTTTCCATAATGTGGCTATTGTTGATAATGCTGCTTTAAACATCAGGGTGCATGTGTCCCTTCATATCAGTATTTTTGTATACTTTGAGTAAATACCTAGTAGTGCAATTGCTGGGTTGTAGGGTAGTTCTATTTTTAATTTTTTGAGGAAACCTCCATACTGTTTTCCAGAGTGGCTGCACCAGCTTGCATTCCTACCAGCAGTGCAAAAGAGATCCTCTTTCTCTGCATCCTTGTCAACATCTGTTGTTGCCTGAGTTGTTAATGTTAGCCATTCTGACAGGTGTGAGGTGGTATCTCATTGTGGTTTTGATTTGTATTTCCCTGATGATGAGTGATGTTGAGCATTTTTTCATGTGTCAGTTGGCCACCTGGATGTCTTCTTTGGAAAAGTCATGTCTTTTGCCCATGTCTTCACTGGATTATTTGTTTTTTGGGTGTTGAGTTCTGTAAGTTCTTTATAGATTTTGGATACTAACGCTTTATCTGATATGTCGTTTGCAGATATCTTCTCCCATTCTGTCAGTTGCCTTTTAGTTTTGCTGATTGTTTCCTTCCCTGTGCAGAAGCTTTTTATTTTGATGGGGTCCCAATAGTTCATTTTTTTGTTTCCCTTGCCTCCAGAGATGTGTTGAGTAAGAAGTTGCTGTAGCCAAGGTCGAAGAGGTTTTTGCCTGCTTTCTCCTCGAGGATTTTGATGGCTTCCTGTCTTACATTCATATATTTCATCCATTTTGAATTTATTTTTGTGTATGGTGTAAGAAAGTGATCCAGGTTCATTTTTCTGCATGTTGCTGTCCAGTTTTCCCAGCACCACTTGTTGAAGAGACTGTCTTTATTCCATTGGATATTCTTTCCTGCTTTGTCAAAGATTAGTTGGCCATATGTTTGTGGATCCATTTCTGGGTTCTCTATTCTGTTCCATTGATCTGAGTGTCTGTTTTTGTGCCAGTACCATACTGTCTTGATGATTAGAGCTTTGTAGTATAGCTTGAAGTTTGGGATTGTGATGCCTCCTGCTTTGGTTTTCTTTTTCAAGATTGCTTTGGCTATTTGGGGTCTTTTATGGTTCCATACAAATTTTAGGAGTTTGTTCTAGCTACTTATTGGTTTTCATTCACGTCTTCAATGTATGCAGAAGCACTCTGCATTTGAAGTCACATAATCCTGATGCCAGCAAAATATTGTTGATATGCCAGTCCAAACTGAGGACCATTGAATGAATTAGCTTCTAATATGTTTGCTTACTCACTTGCCATTTTCATACTCAAGTAATAAACAGAAATGAATTGTGTTTCACTATCCACAGCATATTTGTTCTCTAGAGGGGACCACTTCACAAAAATGGCAGCATAATTAATTCACCAGGGTTAGCTTCCAGACACCATCTTTCTCACTCCTGAAAATACCAATGTAGTCACTCTTGAAAGACAAATAAGTATCTGCGATGTGTTTATTGTGTCCCTGGAGTTCATGAGCCAGTTTACCCACTGGCTCCCATTCTTCCTATAGATATAAACTTTGTGGTTATTTTGGCCAAGAACAACTGAGTATGACCCCTATTCTATGCATGACAAGTGACTGGCTCTAGTAAAAAGTTGTTGCAAAGACAGTATTCTTGATGTTTTCAAAAGGTATAAAGCTAGGGTCAGGGCAGTCCTGAGTCTCAAAATGGAGAATTAAAAGACACTGGTCTCAAAATGGAGAATTAGAACAGACCCTGTTCTACTCTGTCACTTTTATAGTGGGTTGTATCTTCTGCTGCTGCTTTTTGTAGACACTTTTACTATATTGTCTGTGTTTTCTTATTTAGTTTTATATGTTTTATCCTTTTAATTTTTGACATTTTAGGGTATTTTACCTTTTTTCTAGTGGTTATCTTGAGGATGTATTCTTCTTCTTAAGTTGTTATCTATGCATAATAACAATTTATTTCCCCTTATGAAAAGTGAAATTAGTGTAATGCTTCTTCCTCTACTTGTCTTTGTTCTCATATTACCACCAATTTGCCACTGTTGTTTGTAGCTTTACACTTAAATAAATTAAATAATCACTACAGTTCTTTGAGCATGGCCTCTCCGTGCATCTTTTCATTGGCTGGAGATCATCTTGTAGTAGATATTTTTAAAGGGCTTATGGGGGCCTGTGTTTCATTTATAATATCCCATGGTGCATATACAACAATATATTCATAATACTATCAGCCAGTCCCTGAATTATGTACATTCCTTGAATTCTATAAAATTCATTTTTCGGTTTTGTTAATTTTAGTTTTAATTAAAAAAAAAATTTTAAATGTATATTTTATTGTTGAGAGAGAGGGACAGAGTGCAAGCAGGGGAGGTGCAGAGAGAGAGGGAGACACAGAATCCAAAGCAGGCTCCAGGCTCTAGGCTGTCAGCACAGAGCCCGACTCCAGCTTGAACCTATGGACCACAAGATCATGACCTGAGTGGAAGTTGGATGATCAATCAAGTGAGCTACCCAGGCGCTCCCATTTTTAGGTTTAAAAAAAAAGTTTATTTATTTATTTTGAGAGAGACAGGGAGAGCGAGAGTGGGGGAGGGGTAGAGATAGAGGGAGAGAGAGAATCCCAAGCAGGCTCGGCGCTGTGAATGCAGAAGCTAACACAGGGCTCCATCTCACAAACTGTGAGATCACGACCTGAGCCATTATCAAGAGTCTGATGCTTAACTGACTGAGCCACCCAGGCACCCCATTTTTAGGTTTTTAATTCAAAATATTGTCAGGAAAGAGAAAGGTCTATTTTTGGTTAAAAATGAGAAACAAGATAGCTTTTCATTAAATGTAAAAATGTTAGGTATAAAGCAATTAGCCATGAATCTGGCAGATATGTCATAAAATGCTAACTACTTAAGGGTTCTAACTGCATAAATATACAATGTATGAGGTTTTTACTGCTCTTATTATTATTTTACTGTTACTGTTATACTGTTCTTTAGTTAAGGATTATTATAACAAAGAAGTTACACTAGTATCTACAGCTCTCCAATGCATTGTTTTTACCTTTGTCTTCACTAAATAGCTCATACACACCATCACTAATACCTTGATATAGATAAATGTTATTAGTTTCTAACTGCTCACTGAATGGTTAAAATGGATGTCCCTGTAGCACTCTAACTCATTCTCCTTTCCTCTCAAACCAGGCATTCTCCATGAAAGCTATTCTCAACATTTTGTAGTCATTCTTGATTACTTCTATGTCCTATGCATTACCAACCTTGTTCTACCCACTGTTTATAATCTCATCAGTTGTAAAGTTTCCCATGGTGACTGCTTCTCCATTTTTGTTGTTGTTGTTGTTGTTGTTGTTACTCTACTTTAGGCTCTCATTTGGCCTACTACAATAGCTTCTTAAACATGTTCCTCCTTCACTAATGGATTATATACTACTGGAAAATACTCTTCCTAAAGTATGTTACAAGCAACCCAGGTATATTTTAAAGCCAAGGTTTTATGTGGAAGAATTTACATTTTTCCTTGTTCAGAAGCCTTATGATTTTTTTTTCCTGGAAATTTCATTTTTTAAATGAAATTATATTGACAGTATACTTAGAAGTAGAAATTTAATGAAGTTTTATTGTGAATCCTTTTAAATGTAAAAAATCTTTTAGTAAACTGAAAAGCACTTGGCAATTTTATGAGTTTCCATAATTCACCTTTGCTTAAAGTATGTGAGAGAATAGTGAGAATGAAGCTATTGGGAGGGAGATAACTGGAGATTTTGAGAGACTAACATTTGTAGAAATTGCTTATTATATTAATAGCAACTATGCTAAATGATCTCCAGATTAGAATTATAACCAAGAGCTTTCTTTGCTTTTACCAATAAATATAGAAGTGGGCCGGGAATCACCTTACTCCATTTGTAAAGTGGGAACAATATCAACTACACTATCTTGGGTAATATGTCCAAATCCTATAGTATCTGACACTGTAGGAAGTCAATAAATGGAACTATAATGCTAATTCTTCTTCTGATGTCAATTACAATGGTATAAGACCAATTCACAACAATTTCGTTAATATTGAACTATTAGTAATACCTAATAGGTTAGTGCCTTGCGTTTAAAAAACATGAGTTAATCGAATTCATACAAGATTATATGTAACTAGATTTTAAATGTAATAAGCTATTTGTTGTCTAACAGTTATTTAATTTAGATACAATGAGGTGAGCTATGTGAATATGCTCTAGAGAATCAAGTAAAATAATGTATGTGAAGCAGCTTTGTAAACTCTAAAAAATAATGCAGAGGCTAATTATTGTATTTTGTTATTTTACCCATGACATTAGTAGGACTTAATGGTATGGCTTTAAGTTAGAATAAAGGAGATAAAAATAAAGGTAATTAAATTAAAAAAAAAAAACCTATGCCAGAACAAGTAGATAAAAGTTCTGAAGGCCTATTTAATAAAAGCCTTATTTATTTCAGTTTGATCATGAAAAAGGCTGTGACCACCACAAAAATATAAGCTAAAAGTGAATCAAATTTGCTGTAACTTTTCTAAAATAATAATAGTTAAAAAAAGCCAGGGCTCCATTTTTTTTTAATGTACCAGACATTTTTTGTTGTTATTTAATAGCATTAATTCTAAATAATATTAATATACAGAATAGGGAAAATAATTCCAGGAAAGAATGATACTCATTTACATGATTACTTTCACAAAGGGTAGGCACCGTATGCATGATTATTCGTTGTTCAAAAATATTTTCATGCTAAAAATAAATGAAACATTATATATCTAGGTGTGTGATGATTTATAAAACACAATTTTGTAAAATGATTGTTAACAAACAGAATGTTGAATGCTGCCAACAGAACTGTTTGGTGATTTTTAAGAAAGCCTTTTTGGAAATTCATCAAACACTGCCATCTAGGAAACTTGTTATTCATGGACCAGTTGGTAAAAATGTTCAGCCAAATGAATATAAGAAAGCTTAAAATTGTTGGCATACCATACCAAGATCAGCCTTAAGATCTGTTGGCAGACTTAACTTTCTTGATCCTTTAACTGAAACAACAGAAAAAGGAAAAAGGCAGATGTTAATTATATGAAATTAAAGAGGAGTGTGGGGGAACAGTATGTCTTATATATAATTATTAAATCCTAATGAGCGTTATATTTAGTGAGCATGTATAGAAGCAGAAATATTGTTTGATGTTAGTTTGTTGTCATTCAGTAGTAATTGTTTAATATGCAAACAGAAACATGACAAAAGCAATTGTTCTTATAGTAGATAATTCAGTATATCTTTGCATAGTTTTTTTTTCATATGTGGCATTAGAAGTGATTTTTTGTTTAATTTGGGAAGGACCAAAAATCCATATTGGATAAATCTAATAGGTAAAGAAATATGACAACAAATGTATGAGCTCCTATCATAAATAACTGATAAGAGTAAAAACAGATGGTAAAACCTGTCAACATTTTTTTGAAATAGAAAATTCTATTTTATAGATGTATATATGATATGGTCAAGGAAATTTCGCCATGGAAGTGGCAGATGAAATGACTTCAATATTGACTAGTACAATGTTAAATTCAATAGATAAGAAAATTTTGAAAATAAAAAAATATTTGAAAATGAATTATATTATAAACAAGCTATCAGAAAATGTTTGAATGAACCAAGAAAACACCTATAATTTATTTAAAAAATTTCCTCATTATTTGTCTGCTAATAAAAATTTTACACTGGGTATCTCAAAATATTTAACTAGAATGCATGTTATAATAAAAAGAATGCATAAAAGAAATCATGTTACACATCTTTTCTGTCACTTAAGACTTTAAGAGTCTAGTTGATGTCATCAATTATACCCTCTAAGTGATTTTTCTTTACAAATAGGAAAGCTATTTTATTTTTTAATTTATTTTTAAAGTTTATTCATTTTGAGAGGGAGTGCATGCACGAACGGGGGAGGGGCAGAGAGAGAGAGGAAATGAGAGAGAATCCCAAGCAGGCTCTACACTGCCAATGCAGAGTCTGACATGGGGCTCTAACCCACAAATGGTGAGATCACGACCTGAGCCAAAACCAACAGTCTGATGCTCAATGGACTGAGCCACCCAGGGCTCCAGAAAGTTATTTTACAATAAAGATGCAGGATGATGAAGTAGAAAGAATATTCCATTTAAAATCAGAAAACCTGGCTCACAAATTTCTGAATTTTGCCACCTATAAGTTTGAAAAAAAAAAAAAACCTTTTTCAATTTGTAACTTAATCTTATCCGTCAAATAAATAACATTCTGAATACGATCTTTAATGTTTCTGATGGAATATGATTGGAATACATTTTTTAATCGGTTTTAGAAAATCTAAATATAATACAAACTTAAATATATTTTTATGTGTCCTGAAATATTACTTATCTCTTGATTTTTTTTCAACCAATGATTTAAAAATTAAAACCCCATTCTTGGGCGCCTGGGTGGCTCAGTCGGTTGAGTGTCTGACTTCAGCTCAGGTCATGATCTCCTGGTCTGTGGGTTTGAGCCCCGCGTCCGGCTCTGTGCTGACAACTCAGAGCCTGGAGCCTGCTTCGGATTTTATGTCTCCCTCTCTCTGCCCCTCCCCTGCTCATGCTGTCTCTCTGTCAAAAATAAATATTAAAAAAAAAAAATTAACAAAAATTAAAACCCCATTCTTATTTCACAAGTCATAACAAAATAGGTGGCAAGCTGGATTTGGCCTGTGGGCTGTGGTTTGCTTATTACTAGATGCCATGTTGAACTACTTGTAAAAGGAAATCTAAGTATTATCATTTTAATAAAAATAATAGCAGCTGGCAATTGTTGCTATGATAAAACATTAAAAATAATTCTATTAAGATTAAGGGGCAGGGACTCCTGGAGGCCTCAGTCCATTAGGAACCCACTCTTGATTTCTGCTCAGGTGATGATTTCAGGGTCATGGAATCCAGCCCGGCTCTGGGCTGAGCAAGGAGCCTGCTTGGGGTTCTCTTTTCCTCTGCCCTTCTCCCCCACTTGCATGCATGTGTTCTCTCACTCTCTTTCAAAAAAATAAAAAATAAAAAATAAAGAGATTAAGGGGCAATCAGTAAATCAAATTTTAGTAATTTGGGTTTAGAATTAGCACAAGCAAAAATTTATTTATATCAAAATATGGCAAACTAAGTGTATGTAATATGCTTCAGAAGAGATTGCAAGTATATTTTGTAAATTCCTAATTCAGATGAAGTGAAGGAGTGGGGTGTGTTCACTAATCTTTCATTTAATTTTTTAATAACTAATGTAAGGATTGGTTTCATAATTTATGTCAATTGTTTCTATTTTATTTTTAAATAGGGTATTTCAACATATCTATATAGTACTAATTACTTTAAATGAATTACAGTGATGTTTTCAAAAAGTCGAACAGTCCCTGCTTATTGGTCATAAGCCCAGATGCATACAGGAGGACAATGGCCACAATGTCACATGCCTTCCCACTTTCCACTCTTCTTTTTGATGGAAAATTCACTTGTATATTGTGAATTGTATATTCTAGTATCTAACTTAGTCTGTCTTCCAAATCTCCTCCATGTTTTTAGATTCCCCTCTCCATTTTATTACCTGTCTTTTTGGTTTCCTGTAGAAAGCCTGAAAACTGGAGTCCCCTCACAAACCCCAATTTCAATAGTATAACTGAAGGAGTGAAAGGGAATGATTTGGTGGGATTAATTAGGGAAGTTTAATAACAATGTTAATAATTATTCATGCACAGAATGATTCTCTTCACTTGCCCAAATAAACTTTTTTTGTGGGGGGAGGGGCTCTTTAGTGTCCAGGCTCTTAGTGTCCAGACAACTAGTAAATTCTTACTTGTCCTCCAAGACAGCTCAGAAATCACCTCCTTTTTGAATGCAGCCTCAAATTTAAGGTTTCATCTGGTGCCATTATCTTTACTTTCATAGCATCTTGTGCACATTTCCTTTATAACACTTAACACATTTTTTACACTTGATTTTTTTAATGCTACTATCCATTAACATCCTGAAACTGAGTTCTCCAAAGGTGGGAGGTTGTATTCCTAATACCTAATAAATTATTGACATAGAGTAGGTGTACAATAAGTGTTTGCTGAATGAATGTTGAAAAAAAGCCAATAAAGTCAGAAGGTAGGTGGTGAAGAATTACACTGAAGAGGGCTAAGCAGAGAGAGAAAGTATGTTCAAGTGTTAGAGAAATATGTTACACATGAACATTTGGGGAATTTGGGTTGGAAGATGAATAAGGCAAGAGGTAGTAACAGGCCTTTAGTCTTGCAAATGTACAGGATAAAAACCTTTGCAATGTTCCCCTGGGAATGTACCTCTCTGAATTGGTACATTTTTACTGTTCTCTAAGCTAAAGCATATGCACTGCGGAGAAAATGGTAAATAGAAACTTCTCATGACTCACTGGCTTAGCACATTACACAAAAAAGAGAGAAAGAGAATCTTGGCTCCCAGGAATCTTAGAGGTCATCTAGTCAAATACCCTATTCAATGAAAGTATTTCTCCTACAACATTCTTGATATCCTATCTATTTGAATAGATTTGATTGAAACCTTTAAAGGTAGAAAAAAAATCCAATTTGGGGTTGCTATATTGCTACAAAATTTCCTTCTATGTGAGCTCAAACTATTTTCCTTTACCATTTATAATTGTCCCAGTTCCGGCCTCTAGAGCAATAAAGAATAAATGATTCTTGCTCTCATATGTCAGATCTTAAAGCCTCTGCAGAGACTTAGGGGCCATCTCCAGGTACTCCAAACAGATAGGCAGGAATTTTTATTTTAAGATGGTGATACTGATGCAAAGAGGTTGGTAGATCACGTTTTGAGAAATAACATTTTATGGTTTTATGAACATTAACCTATGGGACTTTCATTCAGGAACCTTCCACAAGAAGTATTTCCTGAGATGCACCCTAGATTTTTCATATGAGACACCATTTGTCCTAGTTGTTAAATTAGATGTATATACAGTTACAGATAGATACATAGATATTCATAACACTTTTATGATCTTTAAAAATTGATTATTATATTCATTTTCAAGTTAACAGGTGCTTTTGGTTCCTTTAAGTAAAAAAAAAAAACAACAAATTTTGTCATCTCTATTTTCGATCTTACATTTTCTAAATTTTAATTGGTCTTTTTTCCCCTCTGTAAAGTTCCATAAAGACTTTTTGCTTTTCTCCTATGCAGGTTTCCTGTTTTTTAGATGAAGCGAAGTCCAGTGATCCAGAACACAAGTGACCTGGATTCATATCATGACTCAACCATTTGCCAGGTGAGTGAGTGACGCTGGGGTACTAGTTACTTAATCTCAGGAAGAGTATGTTTCCCTTTCTCTGTAAAATGGAAATAATAATAGTCCCTACTTCATAGGGATCTCTATCAGCATTAATTAAGTGAATATGTGTAATGCATTTAGCATGGTGTGGTATCTAATAAGAATTCAGTGTTAGCTATTAATTTCATTATTAGTTGACGAGAAAATATTGTTTCTCTGTGGTATTCTATATCAGAAATGACTTGTCTGGGCAATGTGTTGTATTTAAAATCTGGTACCTAGGATTAAACATTGCACATTGGGATAGTCTCCAATTGTATATAGCACTATTATTTGTTTGCTCTGCACAGTAGTACTTCCTAAGAGTCCACTGCTCTTTTCAATAGTAATGCCATACACTTAATTCATAATGGGCTTATTTTCCATGAAAATCTCTTTAAATCATGTTGTGCATTCTCTTCTAGAGTACTATTTTTAATCCTTCACACTTTGAAAAACTGCTTATCTTGGCTCACAGATAATAGTGACACAGCAAATAGTGACATAGGTAATCCA
This sequence comes from Acinonyx jubatus, assembly GCF_027475565.1. Taxonomy (NCBI): domain Eukaryota; kingdom Metazoa; phylum Chordata; class Mammalia; order Carnivora; family Felidae; genus Acinonyx; species Acinonyx jubatus. The sequence goes on along the minus strand of NC_069384.1, from coordinate 65,976,272 downwards.
CCTGCAGGGCAGGGACTATTGCTGCACCAAGTGTTAGACTTAAAACAGTTTGATTTCTTATTATCTTAATTCTGTTAGGTTCTGGGAAAATTGTCAGGAAACTCTTGTCCCTTTAACATGTTATGGCATACACTTTTGAAAAAAAAAAACCCAGAAAATTCATGAATGTACACTAAAAAAGTGAATTTTATCCTATATAAATTATATCTCAATAAAACTGAATTTAAAAAATTCATAGAAAATTATCCCCACAGAAAGGGTTATTCACTCACCTAATCACATCTATCACCTCTGACTTACCTAGAAAATATCAGGTAGGATGGCATAAGAGACCAAAGATGATGCAAATGAATGAAATAATTGACTGATGGCAAAATACATAGTAATATATATAAATTCAGCCCTAAAGTTCAGGTGATGGCTTAAAACAGCACCAGATTATAAACTTTTGCAAGACTATTTATCTCTATTCTAGAATTTCTGCCTCCAGGCTCACTTACAATAATAGGTGGAGTAGTCTGATAGCTTACCGTAGCTTATGCCAGAATGAGGTAGTATGTTCAGGCCTAAATAAGGACAGAACTTCAGGCACTACAATACTATTTTAACTAGGGGGCTTCATGCATCATTAATGTATCAAATCCTTCAATCACTTGTTATATTCACGTGCTTTTTTCCTAACTCCTAATTCAAGTCAAAGTCAATGGAAAGAGCAGCCTGGCTCATCAGAGATATGTTGTATTGGCCTCAACTCTCAGAACAAACTCTTAACTATAGAGAGCAAACTGATGGTTACCAGAGGAAAGGTGGGCATGGGGATGGGTAAAATAGGTGATAGGGAAATACACTTGTGATGAGCATGAGTGTGGCATGGGAGTGCTGAATCACTATATTGTACACCTGAAACTAATATTATACTACATATTAACTAAATGGAATTTAAGTAAACACTTGAAAAAATAACACATAAAAAAAAGAACCTCTTGGGGTGCCTGAGTGGCTCAGTTTGTTAAGCATCCAACTTGGCTCAGGTCATGATCTCACGGTCTGTGTCAGGCTCTGTGTTGACAGCTTGGAGCCTGAAGCCTGCTTCAGAGTCTGTGTCTCCCTTTCTCTACACCCCTTGCCCGCTTACACTCTGTCCCTCTCTCTCTCTCTCTCTCAAAAATAAACATTAAAAAAAAAAAAAAAACCCACAACCTCTCAGGTCCTTAATTCCACAGCTGAATCAAAAATTTTGGGACAAAACAAACCCTGAGTCAGTCTGAATGTGGCTTACTACTTTAATGGGAAATAAAATACAGAGATAGGCTAGAAATTTCTAATTGAAAGATTTTGATTAGTTGTTTCTTGGTTAGAAACAACTGGATTGACTTTTTGATTTCCAATGAAAGATTTCTATTTGATAACTTGGCTAAAGATATCATGGTAGGAAATGACAGGTAAGTTCAAATTTCTCTGACTCCAAAGCTATGCCCTTTCCAGTAAGCAACATAATATGTATGATATATGTATGATACAGAAGATACCACTTGTGTGGCCTAGATGTCTTCTGCAAAATAAATAAATCTAACGGTAAATTAAAAGTTGTTTAGATTGAAATGTTTATAAAATTTATCTGTGTATTGATTCATTCACTGACTAGTTGGAACAAAGTAACAAATTTCATTTGTCTGTATCTTCCCTAAGCCAGAAACTAAGATAAAACAAAAATACCTGCTATGTATATAGGTACAGTTCAAACACATATGCACAATTTTGGAGTCACCATCCATGGTAGAGCACTGAAAGGCCTACATGCCTCTATATTACTCCCCCTGCCCTCACCTTTTTAGGAAGTTGCTAAGGCATATCCAGGCAAAGAAGTATCTTTATTAGAATTTTCCTCAGCATAAAAAAATGTTTAATGTCATGACTTCACTTTTCTTACAATATCAATATATATATATATCCTATTTCTATCTGGACAGTGTTAATGAATCAGTAACTTGTTATTAGTGTTGTATGAATGAGAGTTAAAAGATTGGGAAACTTTACTTCTGTTCTTATCTACCTTGAATTATAAATCCCAGAGAGAACTAGTTTCTTCAACATACTTTTTTAATAGGAGGACAAATAATTTGGGATCAGAGGAACTTGAAGTCTGAAGATATGAGTTGGTTTAGACTAAGTCATTTATTATTAGCAGGGTTATCTTGAGCAAGTTATGAAATTTTTCCTTAGTCATAATTTCTTCAGAGTTGCTGTAGGATTGAATAAGATAATACATATGAAAACACTTTGTTTGCTTTAAAGTACTATACCAACATTGATTACAATTTTTAGCAAACAAGCCTTGATAAATTCAAATGTGATAATTTGTTGATTTTATGCACTATAAAACTAAAAACCATTTTTGTATTTAGCTTTTCCTGGAACTTAAATGGTAAACTATATTTATAATGTTTCATGCAAAGTATATTTCTTAAGTTCTTTTGAATTTCTTTGTTAAAACATTCTCTTCATAGCAATTTTGTCACTGCTTGCCTATGTTTTAATTTCAGTTGTGATTAGTTTTTTGCAATTTTCATACTTCTTTTTTTCATTTTATTAATGAAACCAGGAAAACGCATAGGCTTTACAACCAAATGTAACCAAGTTAGAATTCCAGCTCTACTTACTTAAATACTCTGACCATCAGTTTTCTCCTCAGAAAAAGGCCTATCACAGGGGTGTTGTATTACATAAGAAAAAAGTAAGTTACTGTTTGGAAAATTATGGGTTACAACTATTTTTAGGATCTTTGGTTACTGACTTAACTTGGATTCTAGAATATTGGTAATTTATGCTTCTTAAATTGCAAATCTGGTCACAACCATTTTGTAATGAATGCCTAATTTAAGGAAGCTGTAAAACCTGTGTTTGATTTTGATTTGGTCTCTCTGAGCAGTATCAAATATTCAATGGCTCTGCTTAAAACAGATTATAAGACCTTCCTTTCTGCTATTTCTGAGAGAACATTGCCCCTTTGAGGCAATTCTTTGGTGGAATTTCAGGGTTCATCACAGTAGTTTCTGATCATAGAAAATACTTAATTGTATTATGAAGAATTAGGAGAATTTTTACAAAACCACTCTACTTTTTGGCTCTTAAGTTTCCCTGAATTCTCTGTTGCTCCCCTCATATTTTCTTATAGGTATGATAAAAGTATTCAGGTTTAAAGCAGAAAAACAACATTATCAAAATTCTATAGAACATTTCAAAGTCTTTCACAAAAGCCCTAACAATTCCTGTTGTGTATTGAATGAAGTCAGTGTCCATGGTTTTATTACTTCAGGGAAATTTGTCTTCATTCACCATGAGGGACCTGTATTTTCAGCACAGATAGGAATAAAGCTTTTGAGACAAATTGTGAAGTCCAGAAAATTGTAGAGATATGAAAAACTTGTTTGTTCACAAAAGAGATTTTCTCTTTCACCTGGCAAGTGATGTACTTGATTCCTCTGTCTCACAGCTGGTATTTCATTCCTATACAAGCCTGGTGCTGCCTCAGGAGTTCTGGTAGCAAGTCCTAAAGGAAGGGAATAAAAACTATTGGCATATAATTTCTTAGCCCAGGTGAACCCAGAAGTCTTATCTAAGGGGTGAATTGCATGATAATTATCTGGAAGGGTCTCTATTTTGTGCATTTATCTGGATGTTTTGGCACTGCCCTAACAGAGGACTATTTGAACGGAAGAAGCTTTCTTCTTTGGAGGATGTACTGGGTTTCTAGAAATGTAGAACCATGCAGAACAAGCATTCAATGTAGGCTATAAGACTTAGTTCTAACTCCGGTTTGAGAACAGAGCTGGTTGTTTCTTCGTTAGTTTTTGTGATGTTAGCTTCTATGAAATTTTGATAAAGATATCTTTACTAAAGAAACCTAAATAAACACATTTTAATAATGATAAATAATTCTATCACCCTAGCCTTAACTTGAACTTGATAGCATAGTAAGTCTATTGTGTACTGTGGACAGTGAGAATTATGAGGATTGATGGCTGTAGAGGTAGCAGGAATATTAGAACCCGATGCTAGCCTAGAAAAAGATGTTCATCTGAGCAAATAATTTTTAAAGACACACCTTTAAGGAATAAAAATTAGAAAAATGCACATCTTGTGGGCAGATATAACCCTACAGTTGAAGGCTTGGGTAGTTTTCAACTCTTTGTCCAAAGAAAAGGCGTCTATTTCCTTGACGGATTGCAGTTCTGTTCCAGGTAAGTGAAGCTAGGGCTGAATGTTCCTGCTCATCCCCTTGGAAGGTATGTTTATGCAGTACACAAACTGCACAGCCTTACCTAGTGAGTGAAAAATGGTTACACAGCTTTAAGGAAAAACAGCTGACTATTGGTAAAATTATTAGTTTAATGTTGGTTTCTGCAGATACACTGTCAGGTCTATTTGGCATGGAGTATGTTATTTTGTTCATTAGTTTATTCTCCAGGGATAGATAGCATAATATCTACATAACTACACATACTGAAAATTACCTGTTAAATAGTTGGGTGAATGAATAAATAATATGAAATGGCTATAGTATCCTGGAAGTTAAGAACATCAGCATTCTGGTTGGCTCACTGAGATTCTTTCAGCTCTGAATTCCTATTCTGTTCTCATTGTCCTCAAATACATATTTAATAGACTTAAACTTTGCTCTATTTTACTTGCAGTTTATTGAGCTAAAAGGGAGTTTGAGATCCATGTAGAAGATCAGAATTATAAAATTATTACTGGTCTCTGGCTTGCCTAATTACCAGCCATTCTTACTCAGCTCTTTGCATCAATGTTCTAATCTACTTTTATCAGACTTTGAAGGGATTAAGGTTTGAGATCACAAAATAGATACTGAGAGGGTAAGTGTAACTATTGAAAAAATATTTTAAAAAATTTCACAGATCCATAGTTCTCAAATGGTCCAGAGACCAGAAGCATTGGCATCACCTGGGATCTTGCTTTGCAAAATTTCAGGCCCCTCTCTAGACACTCAGTGCCCAATTAGAATCTTTGGCACTCAGCAATCTGTGTTTTAACAAAATGTTCACATCATTCTCATACAGGCTTATGTTTGAGAACCATTGCATTAAGGAAAAAAAAAGACAAGAATAGTATTGGCTCTTAAATGCTACATATATATGAAAAAGGGGAGATATACCCAGATACAAACATAATAATTGACATTATTAATCAGATCTAGTTTTTTTAGTATGTGAATCAAGGAGACATTAGAAGGCATGGCTGCTTTTCTTAATTTTTCAGAAGTCATATGTATTATTATTTTCTAGTTTCCCTTTATTACACATATTGATTCTGCCCTTTATAAGTTATCTAAACATTTTCACTGTTTATATTTTCATTCTTTTCTGCCTTTAGAGATAATAGGCTTCATGAGATTTAAACTACCATTAAAGTCTTAAATGTGCTTTTTTGGGTTACATTTTAGTTTTATGAGATTGGACTAAAAAGTCTGCATTTACCCTAACAATACCTCTCCTGATAATCTAGATTAAATAAAGCAATTCCTACAATAGGAAGAGATTTCAGAATGTAGTTTTATGTATATGTGTTGCTGTGGTATTCTAGGAATAGCATTGGGTACATTCTCCTTTGTGGGCTTAGAAAGACCCTTTAATGCAACACCATTATTTTTATTTTTTCATGGGAAATGAATGGAATAATCAAATATTATTTCTAATTTTCTTAAGATAAAATAAACTTTGTTGGCACTGTTCCCAGAAGGATAGATTTCATATATTTTAACAAACATAAAATGACTAAAAAGTTGTTATAAGGAAAAAAAAATCATTCCTCAACTGTGAATATGATTTAAGGCTGCTACTAAAGAAGAGTGGGCCCTGCCCAGCAAACCAGTCTCAAATAAGGCACTGAAGTGATAAGTGAATCTTATCACAGCCAATCATTTCTGTCCCAAGTATCCTAATACAAAAGTAGTCAAAGCCTTGCTGCTTTGAAGTAATCTACCTTATGGCATGCAAAGTCCTGACTCTGCCTTGCAAAACAAACAAACAAAACAAAACAAAGCAAAAAGAAAAAGTGTCTTGGTGGTGTTTCCAGATCTACCCTAACATAATAAAAAAAATCAGAGGTAAAAGTCTAAAAGCAAGATGTCTACTAAAAGCCTACAATAATTACCATAATTAATTATGATATTGAAAGACATGCCTGAGACTGGAAATAAGAGATGTTTGCTAATACCACATATTTTCAACATTATATTGGAGGTCCTAGTTAATTTCTTCCTTTAGAAATAAGAATAGAACTGCTCTTTTAACAGTAGGCATAATTGGATAGACAATCCAAAAGAATTTATAAATTATTGGAATTTATCAAGTTTTCTGGATGACATCAATATACACAAATTAATTGTATTTTTATAACCTAGTCACAAACAATAAGAAAAAAAATAAAAAAAAATTATGACGTATAAAAACAACAAATACCAAGGAATAAATCTAATGAAAGGTATGCAAGACCTCTAAAAAGAAAACTAAATATGTTACTGAGAGAAAGATGTATGTGGAACAAATAAAACTTTTATACTGTTAATGGAAGTAAAATTGGTGCAATCATTTTAGAAAACTCAGTAGTATTTACTGAAGCTGAACATAAACATACCCTATGACCCCCAGGCTTCACTCCCAGAAACACGTACAACAAAAATGAGTTTATATTTGCAATAAAAATTTTACAAGATTGGTTATAACATAACCCCAAATTGAAAGCCACCTAAATGTGCAGCAACAATAAAATGCATAGACATATTCATTTAATGGAGTATCACACAGAACTAAAAATTATTCAATGTGACTGAATATCATATACGTAATGTTGAGCAAACTTAGAAAAAAGAAGTAAATACTGCATGTTTCCATTCATATGAGAGTCCAAAACTCACAAAACTAATTTATGGTTAAAAGTCAGAACAGTGGGTACCTTTGTGAGAGTAAGTGGCTGAGAGGCAGGAGGGAGGTTTCTGGTGTTCTACAGACATTCTGTATTATACCTCAGTTAAAAAAGTTTACTCCTAAAGAGGTAAGACCAAGGTATACAAAAAAAAAAAATTCCAAAGAAACAAACAAAAAAGGAAAAGTTGTAGTATTAATAGTAAACAAAGTGGAATTCAGGTAAAAAGACATGAACAATGGTGGTTTATGGTATAAGATGCACTTTTTGTCAATATAGTTTAAAATATCTACACATGAATATTTTTAACACAGCAGATATAAGGAAAAATAGAAACATATTATTAGTACAGTATTTTAATTCTCCTTTTCTCCATCCTTGGCAAGTCAAGTAATTAAAATATAAAGACATGAAAGACTTAAATAACAATGAAGCAGCACTTATAGCTACTTAATTCTGCTACAAGTTAACATTAATAACTCTGGTAAAAGAAAAAAAAAACTCTACCATATGGAAATTACTATTAATGCAATCACAATTTATCAAAAGCTCTGATACATACAATGCAGAGTTCAATGGGAAATTTAACCTTAGTATAGCAACATGTAAGAAATAAATGAATTAAGCATCTACCACAAAAAAATTGAAAAGTGAAAAATTAGAAAACAGAGGAGGGAACTAATAAAGTTAAAAGCAGAAATTAAGTTAAAACCCCTAAAATCCAGTAAAACTTTTGTTCAAGTTTAAAAAACAAAACAGAAAGGGGCACCTGGGCAGCTCAGTTGGTAAAGTGTCCCACTCTTGATTTCCACTCAGGTCATGATCTTATGGTTTGTGGGATCCAGCCCCACCTTGGGCTCTGCACTGCTGAGGGATTCTCTCTCCCCCTCTCTCTGTCCCTCTCCAGCTTGCACGTGTGTACACACACACACACACACACACACACACATTCTTTCTCTAAATTAAAAAAAAACAACAACAGAAAAATAGATTGACTATTAACTAGCCTAATTGAAGAGCCACAATCTTTGTGTATGTTACATTGAATATTGTTAGAAAATTTCTAGGATGAAAATAGCTTTCTTTACAGACAATATGAAGATACAAAATCAATAATTATAAAGGGTAAGTGACTTGATGGGAGAATTCTACCAAAACTTTAAAAAGCAGATAATTACAATTGTATTTAAATTAATGAGCATAAAGAAAAAAGTCCACAAAGGAAATGTCTGAATGCAAAAAACTGCTGTAAGGCAAGAGATACCACAAGCAAAGTTAAAATGAGAAAAATATGTGGATCTCAGGTCATAAAAGGGTAATCTTAATTTATAAAGAGGCAATAAAAATTGATATGAAAATGACAACTCTATAGAAAATGGGCAAATTGTATGAATAGATGATTTATAGAAAAAAATAAATAGGTCTTAAACAATTGAAAAGGTATTCAATATCACGTATGTGAAAGATAAATTGAAACTACATTGACCTTTTCTTATCAGCGTTACAAAAATTAAAAAAAAAAGATAACCATTGTTTGTATGTTATTGATGGCAAGAGAGAAAATTGCTGCAAACTCTAAGGAGAGCAATTTGGGAAAATTTATAAAAATTAGATAGGCATATACTCTTTGACTCAGAAGCTCCAATTTTAGGAATTTACAGATCTACTGGTACACATTTGTTTGTTTATTTAATGTTTATTTTTGAGAGAGAGAGAGACAGACAGACAGAACACAAGCAGGGTAGGGGCAGAGAGAGACGGGGGACACAGAATCCAAAGCAGGCTCCAGGCTCTGATCTGTCAACACAGAGCCTGATGCGGGCTCCAACTCACAAACCAGGAGATCATGACCTGAGACAAAGTCCGATGTTTAATCGACTAAGCCACCCAGGCGCCCCTACCTGTACACGTTTATAATGAGGAAGGTATGAAGGTTAGTCACTGCAGCATTGTTTGACATGGCAGAACACTGGTAGCAAACTAAGGGTCCCTTAATTGGTGAAATAGTAAATAAATTATAGTAACTGCATGCATTTCAATAACATACAACTGTAATGATTATTTAAGAAATGGAAAGACAAGATACACAGTACAGTGAATCAAGCAAAGTATATTGAAATGTATATACTATACTAGTGTATAGAACAGGAAGCCAAAATGAATATACTATGTCTTTTTGGCTTGTTTATAAATACGAATTGAAAGGATAAATAAGAAAGTAACAATGTTTATTTTTCAAAAGGATGGAAACAAAGTATGGGGAAGGGTGGGAGGGAGATTTTTAAATACCATTTCTCTTTGACTTTTGAACCCTATATTACTATTAAAATTCAGATTACAGGGGTGCCTGGGTGGTTCAGTTGGTTAAGCACCTGATCTTGATTTTGGCTCAGGTCATGATCTCGCAGTTGTGAGATCCAGCCCTGTGCTGGGCTCTGCACTGAGTGTGGAGCCTGCTTGGGATTCTCTCCCTCTGCCTCCCCTGCTTGCATGCATATTCTCTCTCTCTCTCTCTCTCTCTCTCTCTCTCTCTCTCTCAAAAAAAAAAAATTTAAAATTTAAATTTAGCTTATGGATGAGAATTTAAAGTGAAGTTATTTAAATTGATATAGGATATTGAATTTTATATTGAAGATTTATGACATGAGAAAATATCAAAGTAATATTTTAAGGAGATTAGTTTTGCAACATGATATGCAAAATGAATTGTAAGGATGAGAGATCACAGAGACGCCTGTTAAGATAATTTTTGTGATACTCTAAATGTAGGATACTAAATGCCTAAATTAGGATGGTGCCTACAGGATAGAAATACAAAAGAAAGGGTAAAAGTATGAGATCATATTTAAAATAAAAGCAATGAAATAAAGATTAAATAGATAGGGTTAAAAGAAAACTTTATACAGGACACTAGATTCTACTTTGCGTCACATTTCTGAAGAATAAGGATAAACAATTAACAACTCTTAAGAGATAGAATGAATTGGGGGTGCCTGAGTGGCTCAGTAGGTTAAACATCGAACTTCATTCAGCTCAGGTCATGATTTCATAGTACATGAGTTCGAGCCCCACATCAGGCTCTGTGCTTACAGCTCAGAGCCTGGAGCCTGCTTCAGATTCTGTGTCTCCCCCTCTCTCTGCCCCTCCCTCGTTCATGGTCTCTCTCTCTTTCTCTCTCTCTCTCTCTCTCTCTCAAAAATAAACATAAAAAAAAGAGATAGAGTAAATTAAAGAAATATCACAGTTAGAAAAGAATTTCCAAAAGTCAAAATTAATTGCTTTTTAAGGCATTAAATGTTTATAAATTTATATGAAGTTAAAATAAAAATTAATTATAAGGAATTATAATTTTTTGATACTCTGAAAACATAGAGTTCAATGTCAAAGAAATACGTAATATTTTTTGGTGTTCAAAAATTTACATATACTGTATATGTATTGGAGAAAAATCAGGTAAATAAATGGAAAAATATAAGCTAACCATTTATAATCCCACCACCCAACAATTTCTACTAACATTTTTTGTACACCTTAAAAGACCTATTCCTAGGAATCTTTATACTCACATTTTTAATATACTTTGGTAGGCTCATGCTTTCTTGATGCTTTACTTCCAGCATATTATCATTTTTTCTTTTTTTGAAAAAAAAACCTTTGTTTAAAATGTCTTTAAATGTACTACACTCGTATCTCTGATCTTAATTTTTTGGGAGGCCAAGAATTTTTTATGTATTTGCTTATGGTAAAATTTCAGAAACTAAATTAGAAACAATTACTAAAATTATGAATTTCACATTGTAAGAATTAAGAAAATAAAGCAGTAGATTACTGCAGTGAATTACAAGAAGGCTGAAAGTTAACATTCACGTTTACCTGAAGTGGGAGACTTGCAGCGCTCAAGTTCCAGGGGAACGGGACTATCATTTAGCTCAGTTAAACCTGAAAATGAAATGACAAGAAATTAGATAAATTTTGCTAACAAATTGTAGATAATTCTTATATATTCATTCCTAAAATTTTCAAAAGGTTTTTCTTCTCCCTGTGAAACTTTTCTATTCTCATGTTATGACAATGATTCTGAAAATTTGTTTCAGTAAGTTATACCAGAAACAATAAGGAGCAGTAACTAAGATATATACAAGGAGTAATTAACATAATGGTAGTAAAATACAAAATCTTCTTTCTTACTTTTTAACGTGAAATAGCTACTTTAATAAATGACCTAGTTTTATCTAAAAATAGACCAAAAATAATACAATTTATAAGGAGTTTTTAAAAAGACCTAATCAAATCTTCTTTCAAAATAAATGCTTATTGGCTTTTAAAAAGAACTTTAAGGGATGCTACAGATTCTAAATATTATACTTAGTTATAAAAATGCAGTGTTGTATAATACATAGTAAGTGACTTATTTGATGATATCAAATTCCTTCTTATAATAAGGATTACATTTTTCTCTTTTTAAAAAATTTTTTAATTTATTTTAAGAGAGAGAGACAGAGAGAGAGAGAGAGAGAGAGAGAGAGAGAGAGCGCACATGTGAGTGGGGGAGGGGCAGAGAGAGAGAATCCCAGGCAGGCTCTGTGCTGACAGAGCTTGATCTCAGGAACTTCAACACCACAATCTGAGCTGAAACCAAGAGTCAGAGGTTCAACCAACTGAGCCACTCAGTCACCCCTCTCTTATTTTTAATACTCTGTTATGTAACTCTACTGACAAACACAAGGAGGCACAATAAATAAACATTTTATAATTCTTGCTATCTGCCAGCCTGCGTTCCTGTGGCATTCATAAAATATCCTTAATTATGGTTTTCCTATACTTGTTAGAGATTCTTATATACTTTTTCCTTATAAAAAATATTCAGAGTTCCTACTTTAATGTAAATCTTTATACCCAGAAGTACTTATTAAAAACTATTGTCAATTACCAGAACTATCTTTGTCCATATTCCTTGCTACCACCCCTTTCTTGATATAATTTGTACCAATAAACTTACTATGGTTCAAAAAATTATAGAATTTGGGAAAAGGCTGCTGTGGTACTCTAGCCTACCTCTTATGTTTTACAGATAAGAAACTATGAGTTTGAAGAGTTTAAACAATTTAAGGTTACAGAGCCAAGTATGTGCCAAATCTTGAATAGAATTATTTATATACTTAAGAGTCTTTTGTTAGAAGTAGGTACTGTGAATATTTTCTTCCAGTATGTGACTTATCTTGTCATTTTCTTTCTTTTTTTTTTTTTTTTTTGTCATTTTCTTAATGAAAATGAAATCTTTTGACGTTCAGGAGATTAGTTTACTTGAAGGACCCTTTATGAAATTTTTTAATTGTGAATTTTTTATAATTCCTGTGTAAGTAATCTTTGCCTACTCAATGCTCATGAAGATATTATTGTATTCTCCAAGAAGCTTTTTTAATTTTCAGCTTTCAGTTTTAGGACTATAATTGATCTCAAATAAATTTTGATTGTGGTGTGAGGTAGAGATTAAGGTTCATTTTTCCCTATATGTTGTTTGTCTAGTTCTTCCATCATTATTTGTTAAAAAGATTTTTCTTTTTTCATTGATTTTTATTAGTGCTTTAGTAAAAAATAAATTGGATACATATGTGTAAGTTTACTTCTAGACTTTGTATTTTGTAGTCATTGGTCTATTTGTCTATCTTTTTTTGACTACCACACTAATTAATGCAGGTCTATAGTACATCTTAAAGTCAGGTAGTAAAATACTCCAACTTTGTTCTTTTCCAAGAGTGTTTTAATTACTTTAGATTTTTTGCATTTCTAAATAAGTTTTAGAATCAATTTGTCAATTGCTACAAAAAGATATGCCAAATTTTTACTAGACTGTAATTTTGATAGAATAAACATTTTAAAAATATTCAGTCTCCCAACCTATAAACATGGTATTCTCCTCTATTTAAATGATGTTTTAAATTTGTTTTTTCTTTCTGCATGAGTTTGTAGATTTCAGTATAGAGGTTTTGTATGTGGCATTTTTCAAGTCTTTATTTCCTTTTTGGTTTTCTGTCTACTTCTTGTATCATTATTCGAAGTGGAGTACCGAAATTCCCAGTAATTATTGTTGGATTGTCTCTCTCCCTTTGATTCTGTCAAGTATTGCCTCATGTACTTTGTAGATCGGTTGTCAGATGCACAGATGTTATATCTTCTAGATGGGTTAACCATTTTTTCATTTTAGATGTCCCTATTTATAGTAACTTTTTTTTGCATTAAAATCTATTTTGTCTGGTATTAACTACAGCTGTACTTGCTGTTTGCATGGTTTTTTTCTATCTCTTAACTTTCAACGGATTTACATCTTTATGTGTGGCCTCTGACAGCATGGAGTTAAATCTTGGTTTTTTAAAAAAATCTGGCTCAACAGTCTTTGTCTTCTGATTGAATTGTTAAATCTATCCACATTTAATGTTATAACTGATACAGTTAGGTTACACCTGTCATTCTACTTTATTTTTCTGTATGTCTCATGTCTTTTTGTCCCTCTAATCTTCCTTACTGCTTTGTTTGGCATTAAATATTTTCTAGTGTAACTCATTCATTTCTTTAATGATTTTGTCATCATATTTTTGGCATTGCTCTAAGATAACATATACATCTTAACTTCTCAGTATCTACTTCAGATGTATATTAACTTAATTCCAGGGAGATGTAGAAATGTTATTCTTTCATACTTCTATTTCCTCTTTCCCCTTTATGTGCTATTACTGGCATACATAATACATCCATATGTGTTACAAATCCAGCAACATATTATTATAATGATTACTTTATATAACTTTGGGTTTTTATAAAACCTGAGAGAAGAAAGTGAGCAGAAAATATATTTATAGTTTGTATATTAACTTTGCAATTTATCATTTCTAGTTCTCTTCATTTGTTCCAGTCAATCCACCTGGTTTTGTTTGCTTACTCAAATACAACTTTGCTCCCACCTACTTCCTTTGTGCTGTTATTGGAAAATATATTACATTTCTACATACTGTAGGCCCATCAAGACAATTTTATAATATTGTTTCATAAATGGCTTTTTAAATCAGTTAAGAGAAGAAGTCATGTACATTTATATTATTATTTTATAATTACATAGTTACCTTAGTAGTGTTCTTTTTCCCCTTGTGTGAATTCAAATTATCATCTGGCATTACTTTTTTTCAGCCTGAGAAAAACTTCCTTTAGTATTTCTTATAAAGTGGCCTATGCTAGCAACAAATTCTCTCATTTTTTGTTTATCGGGGAATGACCTTATTTTAGCTACATTTTTGAAAGATTGTTTTGCTGGATATAAGATTTTTGGGTTTAGGTTTTTCCTTTGAGCACTCTGAATATGTTGTCCTACTGCTTCTGGCCTCCATTGTTTCTAATGAACTGTTAATCCTACTTGAGTTCTGTTGTATGGGACAAGTCATTTTTCTCTTACTGTTTTCAAGATTTTTTTGCCTTTCAGCATTTTTACTATGATGTTTCTGGGTGTGGGTATCTTTGCATTTATCCTGTTTGGAGTTCACTGACATTTTAGACATATGCATTAATGGTTTTCATCAAATTTTCGAAGTTTTCAGCCATTATCTTTTTGAATATTTTCCTGCTTCTCTCTTTTCTACTCTTATTATGGACATGTTTGCTACATTTACAGTATCCTAAGCTTCTTTGAGGATTTGTTAATTTTTCTTAATTTTTTTCCCCTCAGAATGTAGTCTCTATCAGTTTCCTTCAAGTTTGCTGATTCTGATTTCTGCCAGTTCAGATCTACTGTTGACTCCCTCTAGCAAATTTTTCTTTTCATTTACTGTACTTTTTGTACTGTACTTTTGTATAAGAATTTCCATTTGGGTCTTATTTTCCCTTGACCTCATTCACCCGTTTCATCGACGCTTCACCCTCTGCCTCTGAAAACCACCAATCTCTTCCCCAGATCTATGTGCTCATTTTTTGTTGCTCTTTGTTCATTTTTAGATTCCACATATAAGTGATGTCATGGGTCTTATTTCACTGGGCACTGTAATGCTCTCAAGGTCCATCCATGTTCTTGCAAATGGCAAGATTTCCTTCTTTTTTATGGCTGAGTAATAATCCAGTTTGTGTGTGTGTGTGTGTGTGTGTGTGTGTGTGTGTGTGTAACTCAATCGTATTTTCTTTATTCATCCATCCACTGATAACACTTAGGTTGTTTCTATATCTTGGAAAATATGTAAATAATGCTGCAATGAACATGGGAGTGGCATATATCTTTTTGAGTTAGTTTTTTATTTTTTTGTATAGATACCCAGAAGTAGAATTGCTGGATTTTACGGTAGTTCTATTTTTAGTTTGTGAGGAACTTTCACACTGTTTTTCAAAGCATCTGCACCAATTTACATTCCTACCATCAGTGCACACAGGATTCCCTTTTCTCTACATACTTGCCAACACTTGTTATTTCTTGTTTTTTTGGTAATAACCATTCTAACAAATAGGAGGTGATGTCTCATTGTGGTTTTGATTTGCATTTCTCTGATGATTAGTGATGCTGGGCAAATTTCATGTACCTGCAGGTTATCTGCATGTCTTTTTTTTTGGAAAAATATCTATTCAGATGCTCTGCTAATTTTTTAATTGAAAATTTTTTTTGCTATAGTTGTATAAGTTCCTTACATATTTTGGATATTAACCTGTTATCAGATATATGATTTTCAAATATTTTCTCTCATTTCAGATTGTCTTTTCATTTTGTTGATGGTTTCCTTTGCTCTGCAGAAGTTTTTTACTTTGATGTAGTCCTACTTGTATATTTTTGTTTTTGCTGCCTTTGCTTTGGTGTCAAATCCAAAAAATTATTGTCAAGACCCAGATCAAGGAAGGAGCTTACTGCCTATATTTTCTTGTAGGATTTTATGGTTTTGTATCTTATAGTCCAGTCTTTAATCTATTTTGAGTTAATTCTTGTGTATGTTATCAGATAGTTCTGTTTGCTTTTTATAACTTCAATCTCTTTGTTAATATTCTTTATTTGATGAGACATTATCATTATAGTTTACCTTCTTTAAACATGGTGTCTTTTGGCTCTTTAAAGATTTTTCATGGCTGTTATGAGGTCTTTGTTAAATCCAACATTTGAGCCCTCTCAGAGACCATTTCTATTGCCTTGTTTTTTCTGTGAATAAGTCACACTTTCCTGTTTTATTGTAGGTCTTATAATATTTTGTTGATAACGACATATTAGGTAATACTGTATAGCAATTCCCTCCCTCTCTCTGGTTTTTTTGTTGTTATTTGCTTGTTTAGTGACTTGGCTAGACTATTTTAGTGAAGTTTATTTCCCTTACATTGTGAAGACTCTGATGTTGCTTATCAGAGGGTATAGCCTTCTGTATGTATACTGTCACCCTGGGATGACAGTAGTTTTAGCAGGGTTCTCTTTGTCTCTTTCCCTGATCACTTCATTGATATCAAATCCAGCTATTAGCTATCACAGTCACAACCAGGTGAATGCTTTATTGTTTTTGACAATGCTCCAGGATATATATTACTCAATATTCTAATCCAATTCAGGCAGAAGTCATATTTGAAGCCAGTATTTGAGGTTTGTTCAAATCCCAACTCACCTTTGGCCTAGCTGGTTGCTCTTAAATAAGAGGAGCTGCCAGCCTCTTATTTGATTTCCAACAAATACTTCATTGGTTTTGAGGGCATCCTTAGGCTTGAACTTCCTCAAATTGTGTTTCAAATAAGCTAGTTTCTTTGGGGAGAGCTTCAAAGTTCATTGCCTCTTTCTCTGGGCAAAATTTCTGAGCCACTAGTCAGGACCTGGGGCAGGAATGGTAACCTCTGGCCTTCTCAGCTCTACTTTTCTGGCACGAAACCTCTGCCCTATGACCAAGCTGGGTGAGAGCAGTCAAGGCCTCAGCATTTTAGCTTGCTATGCCTGGGGTAGACATTTTGTCCTATGAGTGGGGGACTGACAGGGGAGAGAAGACTTTGACCTCTTGGCTACACTCACCAGGAATTTGTCCTTTGCAACTTGGAACGGATGAGAAATGCTGGCAACCTGAAGGCAGGAGAGGTATACAGCAAGTTGTGGCTCAATATCAAACACACACTTTTTACCAAGTGTCAGTAGATTTTCTTGAATAAATGTTTCTTTATTTTCTGTATCCTTTTAGGACAATCTCCAGAGGCTTTAAATGATTGCTGTTTTTAAAAAATACTTTTTACCAGTTTTACTTTTTTTCTGGAGAATGTGTCCATGGTGCTTCTCAAGATGCCATTTGGAAATCTATCCTGTACCTGATTTTTGTTTTGTTTTGGTTTTTTGTTTGAGAAAGAGAGTGAAGGAGGGGCAGAGGGAGAAGGAGAGAGAAAAGCCCAAGCAGGCTCTGAGCTGTCAGCGCAGAGCCCAACACAGGGCTCCATCTCATGAACCATGAGATCATGACCTGAATCAAAATCAAAAGTCGGATGTTTAACTGACTGAGCCACTCAGACGCCCCTATCCAGTACCTGGTATTTCAAAAATAAATAAACTTCTCAATTGTTTCCTTTTATTATATAGAAAGACGATTGATTTTGTATACTGTGTACTCTTCGATGTTGCTAAGTTCACATATTGTTTTGTATTTTTTTTTTTTTTGGTAGATTCCTTTGGGTGTCCTAATACACCACAATATCACTGGCAAAAAAAGTGAGTTTTAATATTTTCTTGCTAAACCCTAGGCATATTATTTTTATATTGCTTTTGCCCTTACTAAGTCTTCAAGTACAATGTTAAACAAAGGTGATGAGAGTGTATATCATTGGCTTGTTACCAATTTTAGTGGAAAAACATCCAATATTCCACAATTAAGTGTGATGTTATTTGTAGGTTTTTATAGATTGGCTTTATTCATTTGAGGAAATATTCTATTCCTAGTTTTCTGGTGATTATTCTAAAGAAGTGTTAGTTTATGATTTTTTTGCATGTATTGAGATGATCATATAATTTTCTCCTTTATTATGTTAATCAGTTGTTTTGCATTGATTGGTTTTCAAATATTAAACTCTTATTCTTGGGATAAAACCACCATGGTTATATTTTATCTTTCTTACGTATGTCTGTCTTCCATTTACTAATATTTCTGAATCTATGTTCGTAAGTGAGACTGGCCTGTACTTTCCTTTAAGTTTGTCAAGTTTTTGGTTTCAGCATTGTGCCGTCCTCAGATAAGCAGTTGGGAAGATTTCACTCTTTTTTCTATTCCCCGAAATCATTTGCATAAGATTAGTGTTATTTATGTTTGATAGAATTAATCAGTGAAATTATTCAAAGCCTGTAGTTTTCTTTGTTGTGGTTATTTAATTTTGAATTCAAAAATTTTTTAAAGATAGGAGGCTATTTATATTTTCCAATGTGTTTGGTGTCAGTTTTTATAATTTTTTTCTTTCAAGACATCTCTTGCTTTCATCTATACAATTTATAGGCATAACGTTGTTCATAGTTTTACATTATTATTTTTAATTTCTGTAGAATCCATAGTGATGTTCCCTTTTTAATTTATCATATTGGTTATTTTTTTTCTTCTTGATCTATCTAACTAGGGTTTTACAGATTTAGTAAATTTTTTGAGGACACACCTTGTGGTTTTATTGATCTACTCTCTTGTTTGCCCTGTATTTCATTGATTTCTGTCTTTATTTCCTTCCTCTGTTTACTTTGTGTTACACTGTTCTTTTTTTTTTTTGCGTCTTAACAAAGTTTAGATTATTAATTTGATATTTTCTTTTCCAATATAAGCAATAATGTTCTAAATTTTTCCTTTAAGTACTACTTAAGTAACAGCTTACAAATTTTGATATTTTGTGTTTATACTTTCACTCAGTTCAAAAATATTTAAAAAATTTCCTGTGATTTGTTTTTTAAACCATGACACAGTCTTAATTTCCAAATGTTTGGGGATTTTAAGATATATTTCTGTTATTGATTTCTAACTTAATTTCTCTTGTGATCAGAGAACATACTCTGCTTGATTTCAGTCCCCTATAATCCATTGTAACTTGTTTCCTGACTCAGTCTACATTTGTGAATGTTCCATTTCTACTTGAAAAAAATGCATATTTCCCTTTGTATGTGGTAGGTGGCTATTTTGGTCAGGACAATTTGGTTAAGAGGATTGCTTAATTTTTTTCTTAATATACTTACCAATTTTTCTTTATTTGTTCTATCAATTACTGAGGAGAAATAATGAATCCCCAGCTATGATTGTATATTTGTCTCTTTCTTTCTTTCTTTTGTTTACTTTCTATACTTTGAATACCTCCTATTAGGTCTGTACTTGTATAGGATTATTAATATCTTTCTGATAAAGTGATTCTTTTATAATTTGGAACTGCCTCTCTCTCTTCTCTTAATGTCTACTTTATCTCATAATGTAGCCCCATCAGCTCTCTTGAGGTTAATATTGATAAATAATTTGATAAAATTATTTTTCACTTCTTTTATTTTTAATCATTTGTATGTTTTTGTAATTAAAGTGCATCTCTTATAAACAGCATATAGTTGTTTTTTTTTTCCATCTTGTTTCATAATTTCTGCCCTTTTCTTGGGTGTGTGTGTGTGTGTGTGTGTAATATTTGCTCCATTTACACTTACTATAATATAATCCTTGTTAGAGTTAAGTTTACGTCTATCATTTTTTTTTCAGCATGTCCTTCTGTGCTTTTTTCCACTATTTCACTTTTCCGTCCTTTGAAAAAAATCAAATATTTTTTAGTATTCTATTTTATCTTCTCTTTGGCTACTTAGCTACACTTCTGTTTTATTTATTTATTTATTTATTTTTTAGTGGTGGTTCTAGGGATTATAATATGCATCTATAATTCATCACAATCTACTTTTAATTATTATTACATAATTTCTCTTATGATGAAAGAAACATAACATGATTCTGTTTATGTCCCTCCCATCCTTTGTTACTATTGTCATTTATTTTTCTTCTACATTTTATAAACCCCATAATACAGTTAGTTTTTAATTTAAAAGTTAGATAAACTCCTAGGGATTTTAAGAAATGACAAAATAATCTTTTATATTTACCCACATATTTATTCTTCTAATGCTTTTCATTCTTACTGTATATCTAAATCTCCATCTGGTATTATTTCCCTCAGCTTAAAAACCTCCTATACTGGGGCACATGTGTGGCCCAGTCAGTTGAGCACCCAATTCTTTGGTTTCTGTTCAGGTCATGACCCCAGCAGGGTCATGGGATCAAATACCACAGTGGACTGCACACTAAACATGAAACCTGCTTAAGATTCTCTCTCCTTCTCTCTCTCTCTCTCTCTCTCTCTCTCTCTCTCTCTCTCTCTCTCCCCTCCCTCTGCCCCTCTCCAACCGCCCCTTGCTCTTTCTCTCTCTCAAATAAAAATTAAAAACAAAACCAAAAACAACCTTTACCATATCTTGTAGTGCAAGTCTGCCCATGACAAATTTATTTACCGTTATTTTAAAATATTTTTGCTAGAGGGGTACCTGGGTGGCTCAGTTGGCTAAGCGTCTCTCTTTTTTTTAATGTTTATTTATTTTTGAGAGAGAGAGAGAGAGAGAGAGAAAAAGCATGAGTGGGGGAGGGGTGGCAGAGAAAGAGGAAGACACAGAATTCAAATAGGCTCTGGGGTCTGAGCTGTCAGCACAGAGCCCACTACTGGGCTCAAACTCATGAACCATGAGATCATGAGCAGAAGTTGGAAGCTTAACCGACTGAGCCACCTGGGCACCCCATAAGCATCTGACTCTTGATTTTGGCTCAGGTAATGATCTCACAGTTCATGAGATTCTTGGGATTCTCTGTCTCCCTCTCTCTGCTCATGTTTGCACATGTGCACTCTAAATAAACAAACAAATAAATAAGACTTTTGCTAGATGTACAATTCTAGTTTTTCCTACTCTTTGCAGTCCATCCATCTATAGAAGGCCCACTCCTTTCTGCACCTGTGCCCAGATCAGTCACTTTCACCAAGTATGGGAGCAGCTGCAGCTTTCTGCTCATCTATGAATGTCTCTTTCACTCTGGAATTCACTTAATCAAGCCTTCTTTGAATCTACCACTTTTTAATATCCCCACAGAAAAGCATGATTTTAACTTTATCATTGTATTTATCACAGGGTTTTATTACTGTTGCGATCATTGTTGTTACTACAGGAATGAACTTTCATATCTCAACATCCTGTCTAGAAATGGAAAGCTCCTCTCTTGGTTTTATTTTATATCTTGGAAATACTGTGAAAGCTGGACTGAAGACATGGAAGACCAAGAGAATGGTAACTAGTCAAATTGATTAATCTATTCCTGATACTAGTAAGTATCTAATGAAGTACTCAGAGTACATTCCAGATAATTGTGCTTTTCCCAAAGATTATACTGAGATTTCCCAAAGAGATCTCCCAGAGATTAGGTGGAGAAAATTATGTCTGACATATAAATAGAGTAAAGCAAATTGACTAAACTTGGAAGATTTGTACAGTGATTCATTAGAAAATGCATAATAATAATATAAAAGGAAACATATAATAAATCCTGGTTGAGAACAGATACAGAAATTTTATGGTAAATAAACAACTGAATATCAGAAGACAAATCCCCTTTGGGGTACAGTGAATTATATCAACTTTTATTTAAAAATGTTAAGCATGTACAGTTGACCCTTGCACACAATAAGAGTATGAACTACATGAATCCACTAACACAAATTTTTTTAATAAATAAGTATAGTGCAATATAGTGTAGTATAATGTATTTTCTTTTCCTTATTTTCTTAATAACATTTTCTTTAGCATACTTTATTGTAAGAATACAGTATATGATACAAGTAACATACAAAATATGTGTTAACTGACTGTTATCCATAAGGCCTTTGGTCAGTAGTTGGCTCTTGGTAGTTAAATTCTGGGGGAATCAAAAGTTAAACATAGATTTTTGACTGCAGAAGAGGGTTGGTGCCTCTAACCCCACAGTGTTTAAGGGTCAAGTGTATACCTATAATGTATCTTAGTGTATAATATAATTAAGATAGTATTTGAAATAGCAACTTGTGAATGTTAAATAAAATATCAGTATTCTTTAAGAGACTAAGACACAAGTGTCTCCATACATATAAATAGTCTATACTTTAGGGGATTTTCTTACCAAATTATCACTTATCATATAAAATGCTCTGGTCTGAATTTTTTCCAATTTGATTGACATTTTGGTGAGATAATTTTTTTCTGTGGGATAGTATATTATAGGATATTTACCTACATTCTATTTCCTAGATGCCAGTAGAGCACCCCTCTTCTACTTGTGAGGGCCAAAAATGTCTTCAGACATTGCTAAACGTCCCATCGGGGACAAAATCATTCTTGGTTGAGACCACTGCCATAAGTTATATTAGCTTGTTTTATTTGTTTGACTCACACTGAGATTACTCACTAAACTCTAGAAAACCCACACATATTACTAAGTAATAGCTCTCCTACTTTTTATTTCCTTGTGCATTTTGTTTAAATTCAAAGATGAAACTTTATATTTTACCCACTAATTACAGTTCAATGTAGTTGCTTTCTAGCACAAAGTTTTGAGGTAAAAAAATTTACACTCTAAGACTAATTTCAAAAAAAAAAAATAAGTAAAATATAGACCTGAAAATCAGATATATAAAAAAACCATTTGTTTAACCAAATCATACTATTTTTCAATTTATTCCTCTTATTATG
This sequence comes from Acinonyx jubatus, assembly GCF_027475565.1. NCBI lineage: Eukaryota > Metazoa > Chordata > Mammalia > Carnivora > Felidae > Acinonyx > Acinonyx jubatus. Next base: position 65,953,594 of record NC_069384.1, on the reverse strand, counting down.
TAGCTCTCTCCTTTTCTTTTATGTACCTATTACACTAGAGAACACCTATTAACTAATCTTTTACATCTGTTCTGATTCCCATCCCTTCTCCCCTTCTTAAGGATTTTGCTCCTTTAGTTACCCCCTCTGTCCCTTATCACCAGTCTCTCTCTATGGATCACTCTCTATTCGCATTAACTTTAAAATATGTTCTTTATCTAAAATGGAAAGACAAAAAATTCCCCCTCTTGACACTTTATTCCAGTCAAGTTACTGACTTCTTTTTTCTACACTCCTTCATAACCAAACATCTTGAAAGAGTTATCTACTTGTTCTGTTTCCTCATTTGCCACTCTTCTCTCTAATATAATTTTGGTTTCTCTCCCAATACTTTTCACAAACTACTTTTTAAAGAATCACTAATAACCTTCACAGAGCAAGACACACTAGTCACTTCTCTGAGCTTATTTTACTTAATCCTATCTTTAGCATTTGACATGGCTGATCGCTTCTTGAAACATTCCCCTTTATTTTGGCTTCTGCAACAGTCTCCTCATTTTTTCTCTTTTCTGTGGCAAGTCCTCTGGGCCAGCTGCTCCTCTTCTTTGAAATGTAAATGTTGAAATTCCTAATGTCTCTATCCATAATCCTCCTCTTCCCTCCCTCTGTTTCCCCTTTCTCCCCTGTCTAGGTAATTTCATTTATTCCCATGTCATTACATATTATCTATATGCTAAAGACTCAACTAACAGCACTGATATTCAGATTTGTTTAGTTGTCCACGTGACATCTTCACTTGGATAAATGACAGACATACCAAATTCTAACATGTCTAAAACTGAAGTTTATTTTCCTTATTACCATGTCCTACTCCAACCCTACCACAATCAGTGACTCAAGCCTAAATCTGGAAAGAATTTTTGATTCCACTCTCTGATCTTCCACATTGAATATAATTAGTAGCTCTAATGTACTAATGATATTTGGACCTATCCTTTCTTCTACAATAACATTGTTAAAACCCTAGTCAAAGCCACCTTCAATTCTTGCGTGGAGTACACACTGGCCTCCTAACTGGTCTTTTCTTTTTCTTCTTCTTTTCTTTTCTTTTCTTTTCTTTTCTTTTCTTTTCTTTTCTTTGCTCTTCCCCCCCCCCCCCACCATGATATTTTCTTCATGCAGCAGTGTGGATGATATTTTTAAGACATAAAAGCATATCATTCTCCTCCTTGAAATAAAATGAGATTTCTTATAATTGCCTCAGGACATGTATAATCTTATTCCTGCTCATCTAGACATCAAAATCTTAACTCATTTTCCCTCTCAGTCCTTTTCTATTGCACTGCCAGCCTCCTTGGCCTTCTTTTTATTTCTAGAAGATGGTTAAGTCCTTTACCTTTAGAACCTTCTTATAAGGCTATTCACTCTGCCTGGAATACACCATTTCCTGCCTCATGTGGCTAGTTTTTTCTTGAAAAAGCTTTATGAAGGTTTAATTTACATATTTATAAGGTATATGATTTGATAAATTTTGACATATGTATACACCTGTGAAACTATTTCCACAATCAAGATAATAAACATATCCCTCATGCACAACAGTTTCTTTGTGTCTTTTTGTAACCCTCCTTCCAGCCCTTCCCATAAGTGCCCCTTCCTACCCCCAGGCAACCACTAATCTGCTTTCTGTCACTATGCATTAGTTTTCATTTCCTAGAATTTTATATGAATATACACCTTTTTTTGCCTGGATTCTTTTATTCAGTGTAATTATTTTGAGATTCATTGATGTTGCAACATTTATCAATAGTGCATACCTAGGGGGGGGAAAAGAGAGGCATACCATAATAGACTCTTATCTATAAAGAACAAACTGAGAGTTGCTGGAGGGGAGGTGGGTGGGGGAATGGGTTAAGTGGGTGATGGCTATTAAGGAGGGCACTTGTGATGAGCACTGAGTGTTGTATGTAAATGATGAATCACTAAATTCTACTCCTGAAACTAATATTATACTATATGTTAACTAAAATTTAAATAAAAACTTGAAACATTAAAAAAAGGAAAAAAAAAGTGCTTACCTTTTTATTGCTTAGTAAACCACTGAACAGATATAACAGAATTTGTTTATTGGAGAATTTAGTTGTTTCAGGTTTTGACTACTACAAATGTTTCAGTGTTTGATTGCTATGCATGTGTTTGTATTGATATAGGCTTTCTGCTTTCATTTGTCTAGTTTAAATAACGATATAAAATGACTAGATCATGTTATAAATGTATATTTAAATCTTTAATAACCTGCCAACTGATCATACCATTGTACATTCCTACCAGTAGGGTGGGAGAATTTTGTTTCTTCCACATTCTTGCCAATACTTGGTGTGATCAACATTTTTGATTTTAGTCACTCTAACCAATGTACAATGATATGTCATTGTAGTTTTTTAAAATTAATTAATTAATTTTGAGAGAGACAGAGATATTGCAGGCTGGGGACCAGTAAAGAGAGAGGGAGAGAGAAAATCTGCGCTGCCGGTGCAGAGCCCCATGTGGAGCTAAAACTCACAAACCATAAGATCATGACCTGAGGCAAACTAAGAGTTGGACACATAACCAACTGAGCCACCAAGGCACCTCTCTCATTATAGTTTTAATTTGATTTTCCTAATGATGAATGTTGAGAATCTTTTCATATGCTTTTCTTTATTGTTTAATTCTTCAATTTATTGATTGATTGAATTATAATAAAGGACTATCATTATATTTCTGGAATATTCTCTATTTAATTATTTTTGATATTCAGCTGGATTTTATTTCCTAAAACTTTTCTTTTTTTGTGTATAATATTAGTTTCAGGAGTAAAATTTAGTGATTCATCACTTACATATAACACCCAGTGCTCATCACAAGAGCCCTCCTTAATACTCATCACCCATTTAACCCATTCCCCTGCCTACCTCCCCTGCTGTAGTTCTCAGTTTGTTCTCTATAGCTAACAGTCTGTTTTCTGCTTTGCCCCTCTTTTTTCTTTTTCCCTCTACGTTCATCTGTTTGTTTTCTTAAATTCCATGTGAGTGAAATCATATGGTATTTTTCTTTCTCTGTCTTACTTTGCTTGGCGTAATACTCTCTAGCTCCATCCACATTTTTGCAAATGACAAGATTTCATTCTTTTCAATGGCTGAGTAATATTCCATTGTGTGTGTGTATATATGTGTATATATGTATGTATGTGTGCAGATATACACATATATACACATATATATGTATATGTGTGTGTGTGTGTGTATATATATATATATATATATATATATATATATATACACACACATACACAACACATCTTCCTTATCCATTAATTAGTTGATCAACATTTGGGCTGTTTCCATCATTTGGCCATTGTCATAGTCATTACAGTTTTGATTTGTATTTACCTGATGATGAGTGTTGTTGAGTGTTTTTCATCTGTTAGTCATCTGTATGTCTTTTTAGGAAAAATACCTATTCATGTCTTCTGACCATTTTTTAAATGGATTATTTTTTGGGTGCTGAGTTTAATAAGTTCTTTATAGATTTTGGATACCAACCCTTTATCAGACATGCCATTTGCAAATATGTTCTCCCATTCCGAAGGTTGCCATTCAGTTTTGTTGATTGTTTCCTTCCCTGTTCATATGTTTATATGTTATCAGTATATCTTCCTTTGTGAACTACTTATTCAAATTTCTTGCCCATATTTTTATTGGGTTCTATGCTTTATTATAGTTTTTAGAATTTTAACAATCTATTCTACATACAAATCCCTTATAAGATATACGCTTTGTAAATATTTTCTCCTAGTCTGTGGCTCAACTTTTCATTCTCATAACATTATCTTTTGAAGAGCAGAAATTTTTATTTTTGAAGAAGTCCAGTGTAGTCATATGTTCTAATATGAAGCATGTAATTTAAAAAACTTTTGCCTAACCCAGTATCATAAAAATCTCCTCTTTTCCTAGATTTATAAAAATTTTAGGTTTTATATTAAGGCTAATGATCTATTTATAAGTTAATTTTTTGAAAAAATTTGTTACAATGTATGGATCAAAGTTAACTTTTTTCAATTGTTTAAGTATCATTTGTAGGAGAAACAATCCTTTCTCTACTTAATTGCCTTTGCACCTCTGTCAAAAATTAGTTGTCCAAATATATTTGTGGGTATATTTCTGAAGTCTCTATTAAGGTCCATTGATCTATTTGTGTTTGGACTGACATTAAACTGTTCAATAACACTAATTTTTTAAAAAGTCTTTAAATCAGGTAGTGTTGGTCTTCCAACATTTCTCTTTTTTTTAAAAAAAAAAAAGCTCTTTTGGCTCTAAATCTTTTGCATTTCTGTGTGGACTCTAGAATCAGTTTGTCAGTTTCTATTAAAAGTCTGCTAGAGTTTTATTGGAATTGTATTGAATTACAAATCAATTTGGGGAGAAATGAGATCTTAACACTGAGTCTTGTGAAACATGAACATGGTGTAATTCTTCATTTTTGAAGGGTATTTTTTAACTTCTCTTAGCAATGTTTTCAGGTTTTCAATCTGGGTCTTTCACATCTGTTGTCTTATTTATGGCTGTTTCATATTTTTGATGCTATTATGAATGGTATTTTCAAATTTTAATTTCAGGTTGTTTGTTTTGGGTAGATAGAAATAAAATTGATTTCATACATTGACTTTGTGGCCTGTACTTTGTTAAACTCACTTATTAGTTCTAGTAGCTCTCTGTAGAATTCTTTAGATTTTTTTCTTTATGGATGATGATGTCATCTATGAAAAAAGATGATTTAACTTCTTTTCCAATTTAGATAACTTTTTTTCTTGCCTGACTACACTCACTAGAATCTCTAGTACAATGTTAACTAGAAGTGGATGTGAATTTGAAGTTTTTTCTAGTCTGGCTGCTGGGAATAGGCACTGTTTCCTTTAATCCCTTCAGATGGTTCTTTATGTATTCCTAGTTAGTTTCATCATAGTATGTGTTGATCAGTACTTTGGTGAGGAGGAAACTATAGATCTCTGGGATCTTCTTTGTGAACTGCAGTTGCTCTGGTTTTCCTGGTTTCTCATCTCCATCTCATTAACTTAGGGCGTCAACTGGGTTTCTCTAGGGTTTCCCCTCCTCTTTTGCTGCAGTCTGCAAACTCTCAGGGCAGGAACGTGTGTGGTTATAGGGTTCACTTCTTTTGTTTCCCATTTTCAGAGATTACTGTATTTCATTGCCTGATGTCCTGCATCTTAAAAAAAGCCATAGTTTCATTTATTATATCTGTTTTGTTTGTTTATTTTAGGCAAGACATTAATCTGGTCTGTATCTTGGTCTGAAGTGTAAGTCCAAGGCATTGTCTGTTTCATTCTTATCTGACACAATTTCACTTAAATATTTCCTCCTCAGATAGGCCCTTCTCTCATAACACTCTCAAAAATAGGTCCACCTTTTCCCCCTTACCTCACTTTTCTCCTTGATGGCTTTGCTTTTTTCAATTATAATAGTACATCTATGGATTCTTTACATGTTTTACATATATGCATTCCTTACATGTTTTCTATTCTAAACTGAGGAAAGAGTCCATAATTATTTCATTCATCACTGTATATCTTCTGCTTAGAAAAATGTTTGACACAAAAGATGCTTAATATTTTTTTGAATAAATGACCTCTTCCCATTTATTATTTACCATGATTTTTGCTCATTTTTGTTCATTGAGGCATTCTTTCCTTTCTTATTCTTTGTTTTACTTTTCCATTTTTTATATTCTCAAGTTCATTTTTATTTTACATTCATGTGCCTCTCTTTGCTAGTTCTCTTTTATTCTTCTTTCAATTTTTCCTTATGCTTCTATTTGTGTTCCCAGGATCTGTTATCGTTCCCCACAATCTGAAAAAGCCATGCAGTGAGAGTGGGAAAGTATCTATAGATAGACTTGAGACTTTTTAAAGGATCTTCCATTGCATTACAAGAAGTTGATGCACAAGCAAGTTTGTCTGACAGTGTTCTACCTTCCTATTCCTCAACTCCTTTGGTTTAAACAGCATACTATTATTTTCTAACTAGCAAAATTTCTGTCATTTTCACAAGTAGAAGGAGCACTAGTTGATGAGGCAGCTGACTGGATGTTAGTCGTTCCATAGACCAGTTGTTATACTGGAAAAGATATTTAACCTCTCTGAAGCTCGGTTTCATCTTTTATTAAAATAATAATGTCTACTATTTATAGAGTACTTTTACAAACATTAACCAAGAAAAGTTCCATAAGTCTTTAAGGGAGTTAAGGGATTATAATTTTTACTTGATATTAGAGAAAAAAGAAACTCAGAGAAGTTAAATGACTAGCCACAGATTACCGATATAATGAGTACTTCTTAAGTAGAAAAGGTAGAACTTGATATAAACCTCTGACTGCTATGCCTGCTGCTCTTTGCAAATCATTTTATTGGTTCCACAAATCATAATCTGTCAAATACAAAGATTTCCTTTGAGCCATAGAGTTTTGTTATTCTATGATGTGAAAGATTTGCAGATGGAATAAAGATTTAGGGTAGGCAGTTCCTTGGAACCTAAACTATCTTACAAAATGATCAGTGAAAGAGCCCAGGAAAAGATTGGTATTTAAGTGTTTCTCCAGAAATATAAGTATAAAGTTCAAAACAGAATGTGTGTCACTTTGAGATGTAATAAAATATAATATATAATCATGATATAATATAAAAGATAAAAACTGGGTTTCAGAGAGCACCATGTCTAATCTCCTCGATTGTGAAAAATAATTTTAAATTGTTTTGTTTTTGAATATATTATTTCATTGATTGTGGGTAAAAACTGGGTAAAAAAGTGGTTTCTGATTATAGTATAATGGGATTGATTTCCAATGACCCTGAAACTTTGAGACACTTAGAGACACTGAATAATACAATGGAAAGCATATGAAGTCTGTTTTGCATCAGATAGGCCTAATTCCCACTCATTGTAACTTTGAGAAACTAATTTAATATCCTTTGTCTTCATTTTTTTTTCATCTATAGAGGAATCTACAGATAAATATCTATCTGCCATAAAGGGTTACAATGACCATTAAATAATATAACACTGAGTCAAACTGCCGAGCACAATCCCAGAATAGAATAGACACTCAGTGGAAGTGGATTAAGTTTCCCCAAGTAGGAACAATGCAGATATGCTTTCCTGAAAGCTAGGAAATAATTCATGAAAGGCCAAATAGTCTCTATTATAATAAAATGGAACTACAGAAACATAACCAGGTTTTATGATCCAATAAATTAAAAGCAAGTTTTCATAAAATTTATTTTTAAAAGCATATTCCAGGATATACCTTCAAGTCATTAATCAGTCCCGTATGATGTTGATTATCAAGAGAAGACTTTAAAGAAATTTGATTTCAAATCCCATGGCTTGTCTGAATTTCTAGGGAGCTCACTGGTGGAGACATGGAGGATCTCTTAATGGCCTCCTAGGGACTTGATTTTACTTCTGTCTTGACACTTCAGATCTTTGTTTAGAAAAAACTATTTGTTTTGCAAAATTCCAGTGAACCCAATAACTGCAGAAGCTATTTCTGTTCTCCCTTGTCAAATCTGAAAAATCCCTTGGCTGTTCATATGAGCAGAAAGAGCCTGCTGTCATGCTCTATCTTACTACCATCATCATTTAACTACTGAGCACATATTTGTGCTAGGTATAGAGGGTATAAAGAATTTTAGATATACTCTTCACATTCTTCCCATGCATTTGGAAAGGTAGAGCACATGCATAAAAATAAATAAAATACAAATGAATCTACACCAACTACCAACTGGTTCACGTTCTACCATGTCTACTATAGACACTGTAGGCATTTAAATGAATTGGCATAACAGGGCTCTGATGGCAGGAGGAAAAGTTTACAATAGGAAGTGAAATTTGAGCAGGGTGTGTTCAGAGGGGGGATAATATGCATAAATTATAAGGATAGCAAGATAAATACCCTTGGCTTAAGGGGAGTGTTTTTATAGAAGAGTAGTAGAAATTTCATTTGAAAATATAGATAGGAATTATATTTTAGAGTACCCTGAATGAAGATTTAAAATCTTTGCTTTTTAAATCTGAAGGCTGTATAAGAGTATTGAAGGGTCAGAATAAGTGAGCATGTCTCTGAACTTCATTAACTGTTATACTGTGGTTGATACTGTAGAATCATGATTAAGAGCCTTCTCCTGCTTCTTATCCTCAGCATAAAATTTCTCTTTTTACTATAAAAGCATTGCATTTTTATTATAGAAATGTCAGAAAATACATTAAAACTAAAAGAAGAGATGTGTAAAAGCCACAGTCTCATGTTTAGAAACTTTTTTGATCCATATAGATGGATACATTCTCTGTCTCTCTGTCTCTGTCTCTGTCTCTCTCTCTCTCTCTCACACACACACACACAGTCTTGGGGGAATCCAACCCTGAGAAGGCTAAACTGGGATTCAGAAGCTCCAGTATGTGTGTTAAACCACGTGGAGACTATTTACAGGAAAAGTTTTGGCTGAAACATTTTATGTGGAAGCGAGTGGGTGTGAAAGAATAGTATTAGGGTAGGAGTCAGCTAATTTTTTATATAAAGAGCAAGATAGTAGATATTTTGAGTATCATGGGCCATGTTTTCTGCTGCAACTGCTCAACTCTGCCATTGTAGTATGGATGCAGCCATAGATAATATGTAAATTATGAGTTTGCATTCCAATAAAGCTTTATTTTGGGGAAATGAAATTTTACATAATTTTCAGGTGTCAAGAAATATTATAATACCTAATTGGTTTCTGTTTTAGGATCAGCAGAAGCCAACATAGATATCAGTGTTCTATCATAAGTCACCAGGAGAAAAGACAGTGAAAAGCAACCAAAAAGGGGGTGTTCTACTAGAATAGAAAACTAGAGAATACCTATGATGAAAAATAAGTCACCCTATGGGCATTCCTAGAAAAATTTTAAGGATTTCATAGGAATTGGCATCCTTTAGCTAGAGGAAGACAATGTTTTAGGTTATTATTAATGATGTGATCCTATTAATCATCTACAAACTGGTGAGGCGAGGTCTGAAGAAATTCAAAATACAAACAATATGTGTGTGTATACATGTATATGCCTATTTTATACAAACATGAAGCCATCATATATATTGTTAAGCAACCTTCTTTTTTTTTAATATGAAATTTATTGTCAAATTGGTTTCCATACGACACCCAGTACTCATCCCAACAGGTGCCCTCCTCAATAACCATCACCCCCCCCCCCCCCCATCAACCCTCAGTTTGTTCTCAGCTTTTAAGAGACTCTTATGGTTTGGCTCCCTCCCTTGCTAACTTTTTTTTTTCCCTTTCCCTCCCCCATGGTCTTCTGTTAAGTTTCTCAGGATCCACATAAGAGTGAAAACATATTATATCTGTCTTTCTCTGTATGACTTACTTCACGTAGCATAACACTCTCCAGTTCCTTCTTTTTTAACATAACACTGATCAATATGTTGTAAACCCCTTCTTGTTGATGAATGTTAGCCCATAATATCACTAATAATATCTGCACCTCCAATCATACCTTCATTCTCCATTCTTTCTGAACTAGTTTTTAGAATTACTTACTCCATCATCTTCAAATCTGCATTTTCTACCATGGTAAATGTTAATATTATTGGATTTTTAGTTTGTGACCTTAATTTCCCAACTTCACAGTGTGTTTGTGGTTTCTATTTAGAAAAAAGCAACAGAAACTAGGAAAGTTAGCTAAGTCTAAGAAATCCAATTACTTAGGAAAATACTGTAGTCCTTGTTATAATACTTTTTAAAAATGAGCAATGGCATAAGGTTTTCCAAACAAGAAAGTATTCAATTATTATTGATACTGGCATTGTCAGGTTTACTATTTATAAGGGCACCATGGCTCTTCCTCCTCAAAACAAAAGACAGTGACTCTGGAACTAACAGAATATGGTCTGCATGGTTTGTAATAAACACTGAAATAATGGGTGTGAATAAATGGATAAATGATATTAGCTATTTGAAGTATTTATATAATTATTAAAATTATCAGGTTGCACTTCCATAACAAAACAAAAATTTGCATGCATGCTGAATGTGTTTTAAAAAACACATTACTAAGCACAGATGTGTGGGTTTAAATCAGGCATTAAAACTTAGAAAAGCTATTTGCCTAACCTTTATAGAACTTACTCTGATAGGAAGTACGGATCCGTTTCGTTAAATCAGGATAAAAGTTAGACAGGCCACGCATGCAAAAGTTGTCTTTGGAACATGCCAGAACATCAGCATCAGCAGCAGGCAGGGGAAAGAGAGAAAAATAGTCTAAAGTGAAAGGAAGTGATTCATACCAGAATCTAGAACAGCCAAGATGAAGAAATTGCAGCAAGTTTAGGTAACCAAATTAGAAAGGAGATATTAAAAAAAATAAATCAATTAGAAAGTAAGAGGTGATAGATGAATGATGACAGTGCTATAGTAATTTTATTTAATCAAATATAAGAGTAGATGTCATATTTGTCATATGATTTTTATGTAGTAAACGTATTTCACATGTAAATAATACTTATGTTACCTCATAGAAATCAAAATGGTTGTCTTCAATCCTCAGTATTAAAAAGACAGCTCAGGGATTTTAGTCTTTGGTATTTTATTTTTATAATATAAAATGAGTATTCATTGTAGTCATTTTATACACTAAATATGAACAAAGTTTATGACTTCATCACAGTTTTTCCAGATTTTAAAGTCATCAAAATTCTAAGCTCTAATCATAATTGAGTCTCAATAAATTTAAAGTAAGTAACAGTTATATTGTTTGTCATAATATACACCTTGTCATACCATTGTATAAACTGAGTAAGTAACTTAGATACTGGCATAGGATCCAGTTTTTCAAATTCAATTTGTGCTTTCAGTATGCAAGTATTGCCTCTTATACCCTAATATTTTCCTACCTTAGAGTCCATAAACTTTAAAAAATCAATCTTCTCTTTCCCAATCATGAGGTAATCTTATGGAACATGCATGCACAATCTCTTATTCTGCCTTCCTTTCAAAAGCCAGGAAAGGTAGAGGCAGAACCTATACAATTTGAAATTTCCAGCATTCCTAAAATTATGCTAAAAGCTGAGATCACTAGCAGGAAACAAAGAGACTTCTATATTCTGAAGGAGAACTTTTGTGCTCCTGAAAAGGGTTTAAATTAGCAATGTGGAAAGGGTTAAGGCTCATTAAAAAAAAAAGAAAAAAGATTAACAAAGGGAAGAATTTCAGTATATCAAGTTAATTTTTCATTAGTCCAAAGGGAAACTTCTTTTATTATAACATTTGGATGTTAAATTTGGCACATTTGCTACTTAGTAAATAACACCTATCATAATGTTCTCTTTTTATTTTAAAATATTCTTTACATGAGTCTATTTAATAAACTAAACACATAATACTATAGATGTATTTCCATCTGCAAATCTTTGAGCTCAACTGATTTTTTTTATCAACTAAACTATATCAGTGGACAGAAAATATGCAAAATTTTGTCAGTGTTTACAAAGCCAACTATTTGGATAAATACTGAAATTTCAGTAAACTTTGGATAATTTGGCATACCAAAATTTGGCATTATATAGAAAGTATTTCTGCTTATATATTAATTAACCTTATATATTTTTCCTTTATAGTTATACAAATTTATTGGTCCTGTCAAGCAAAATGTTATCTTTCATAGCATTTTAAAATGTTAATAATGTTTATTGCATTTGTGAAAATACCTCCAAGAAAATCACCCTCCAATAAAGAAAGGTGACAGCTAGAATATGGAGTTTAAACAATTAAAGGTAGTGAATATTTAAAATTATATTTTTGAATATTAGAAGAGATATTAGAAGAAAACTATCCTGTTAAAATACGACTATTGCAAATAATTTTTTCAACTACAGAGCCTGATTTTCACAGCAGTTTTATATTTAATAAATTCTTATTTTCTCTTATTTCTTAGGAATTCAACCTATGAAACTTGAGGTGTTCCCTAATTTTGGCAGCAAATTGAAATTTAAACACTTCCTTTATCCTTTCAAAGATTCTCACTATATTCCCACCCAATTTTATTTACATAGTATTATAAGTTATATTGACTTCATATTGCCATGCATTTGAATAGCATTACAGAAGAAAGATAAGAAATCTAAAGGTAAGAAAACAGATGAACTAATCAAGTTCATAACCATTTTGTTTTATCTCCTACCTGCAATGAACTGCTTGTTTTTTCGAGGAGACCGTGGTTGACGTTGGTATAGGTCACTTGATCTATATAGGTCAATGGTCCCCATGCTTAACAGTACTGTCTTCTGTATAAAATCCACCACAGCCAACCCATTGCAGTTCCCAAATGCAACTCTGAGAGAAAAAAAAAAATGTAGCTAGAATGTATCATAGTAATCATTATTATTGTAATCTCTGAATTAAACATAATTGGAAAGTAATGCCTTAGGGTTGGAGAGGTAAGGTCGCGATTGGTGTAACGTCAGGAAGGATACCATGCCTTTACACAGGATGGAGTGACCTTGTATAATAGCCATATTATACAGTCATATTTTATCATCAATTTTATTATTTAAGTAGTGATTACCCAATCTGCTCTTTAACTTGGTCTTATCTTTTTATAGAATCATATAAAATCTTTTTGCTAGCAGTGGGGAAATAGATCAAGAAATGGCATACTCTAATAGCTATAGATGCTTAGGTATATAATTAGATGCCTTTTAAAAATAAAATTATAATTATTAACCTCCAAATTATTTCTCTTCTTTCTTAAAAAATTGTAAAAATATTTTTTTATTTTTGAGAGAGAGAGAGAGCATGAGCAGGTGAGGGGCAGAGCAAGAGGGGGAGAACAGATTCTGAAGCAGGCTCCAGGCTCTGAGCTGTCAGCCAGAGCCTGATGTTGGGCTCAAACTAACAAACTGCGAGATCATGACCGAGGTCGAAGTTGGATACTTGGCAGACTGAGCCATCCAGGCACTCCTAAATTATTTCTCTTCTTAAACAGTATATATTTAACACAAAATTTACATAAAAAATAACTTTCTATATCTAAGGTTTTGACACCATAGTAGATATAAACAGAGATACAATTTTCATTCACAAAAAATTAAAAATTTCTCTCTTGTTTTTTATTTTGTCCTACTTATTAACTTTTGTCCTATTAAAAGACAAACATCATTCGATTAATTTTTTTTATTTCTCGTGAGAAATTAAAACAGCTCTTAGCACTAAGCAGGCATTTTGGTCAGTCTTAATATTTATTAGGCTTACACAAATTCTCTTTTTCTGAATTTACAACATGCCTTCTAGCTAAACAATTGTAAATTTGTGCTGTTTGCTCCCTAAACTAAACAAACACTAGTTACATGACTGTTGTTTTGCTCATTTCATGTAAGTTCTGTGTTGTTTTCTTACTTAGATTGAATCTGGTTGACAAACCATTGGTTTACTCTCAGTTTCTTTCCACTCCACCACATAGCCTTCCTTCCTTACAACAAATGAAAAGTTCTACCATATGAGATGTTTTGCTATTTCACGTAGAGTTCTACACCTTCCAACAAGACAGACTTTGGAAACTAAAAACAAAAACAAAACCAAAAACTATTGTTATAAAAGTCAGCAGAGGGACACCTGGGTGGCTCAGTCAGTTAAGCACCGACTTTGGCGCAGGTCGTGATCTCACGGTTTGTGAGTTTGAGCCCCGTGTTGGGTTCTGTGCTGACAGCTCAGAGCCTGAAACCTGCTTCAGATTCTGTGTCTCCCTCTCTCTCTGCCTCCCTCCCACTCATCTCTGTCTGTCTCTCAAAAATAAACATAAAAAAATTTTTTTTTAAAAGTCAGCAGATTCTATCTCTATCATTTACAGGTTATGTGACCTTGAAAACAATTAATGAACTTTGTCAGGCCTTAGTTTCTTTACTTTATAATGAGAATTATAATACTAGATTTATCTATTTTTCAGGGCTTTAATGAGCATCAAAATCAGAAAATTGTTATTAAAATACTTTGAAAATTTTCCATACATAAGTAGAACTGATTCTAATATTATAATAAGTAAATGCAATATTATACATATTATATACTATATAGCAAGTTCATATCTCGAAACTTATACAGGTATGATAGAGTTCCCAAATTCAATACTGACAAGAAAAAAAATAGGAAAGTAGAATGTATTACATCAACCAGAATGATTATTTTTCTCTTTGAATTAAAAATAAGAATACTAGAAAGTTATACCTTAGTGTTGGGGAGGTCAGGCAATGGTTGTTGAAAAGTCAGTTAGAATACTGGGTTTAATTTCCTAACTTAAATAAAAAACTGCACAAAATAGATTAAGACACAGTTTGCACAGATTTACCAACCAGGCAACATAGGATGAGAGAAGGATAACAATCAAAGTAAACTTTACCTAGGTATTCTTCTTGTGTTTTGTTTTTTATTTACAGTTTTATTGAGATATATTTCACATATTATAAAATTCACTGATTTAAATAAAGTGTACAGTTCTGTGGTTTTAAATATATTTGTTCTTACTAGTAAAATGTATTTAGAATTGTGGAATCATCACCACATTTTAGAACATTTCAGTACCGGAATCTGGGTATTCTAATTTAAACTAATGTTCTAATTTAGTGAATGGAGGAGAGACTTTCCAGACTAGACTAGCACAGGAAACTAACACAGAGAGATCAGTGGTCGCACTGAATTGAGGAGAAATAGATCAGACTCTGATGCTATAAAAACAGCCAGAATTTATGAGGTAAAATACTAGAGAGAAAAGAGCTACACAAGGAGAATATATCAGACTCATAGAATGGTTCTCTGGAGCATCCATGTGAAAAAATTCCCCCAGGCTTGGGAAAGAACCACTAAAGAGATAAAGCTGAACAATTCACAAAATTATCAAAAGGCTGAGAATATTTCATATTACTACCAGACAAACTGCTGAGATCTCCTAATAGACAAAAAAAAGCAGATATAGTAGTATCACTTTAGGAGTGGGGAACACATTTAGCCATAAACTAAAAGTTCTTCTGAACTCCACCTTAAAAAAAAGCTTAGAGACATTATTCTAAGTAACCTAACTGCCTTCCAGAAAAATAACTAACACTATTAAAAAGAATCAAACAAAATACCACCATAATGTAAAATTCACAATGTCCACTATATAAAAAGTAGCAGGCATATAAGGAATTCAGAAAACATGACTGATAAGCAAAGGAAAAAATAAGTCAAAAGAAACATACCTAGAAATGAAACAAATGATAAAAGTAGCAAACAAAGATATTAAAAATGCTTAAAAATATATATTCCAGATATTTAAGAAGGTGGAGAAAAACATACTCTAAAGTTACAGGAATCAAGACAGGCTGGTATTGAAGTAAAGATAAAAATAAATTTCAATGAAACGAGTGGCCATAAACAAACATAAATGGTCAACTGATATTTGACAAAAGCATTATAGGAATTCAGAGGAAAGATAGTCTTCAATAAACGATGTGAAACAATTAGATATCCATAAGTAAAGAATTGAGCCTTAAATTTTTACCTTCCACAGTACAGAAAAATTAATAAGACACTTGATTTCAAAAAATAGGCAAAAGATTTGAACAGATATTTCATCAAACAAAATGTACAAATGTGAAATAGGCACTTAAAAGATGCTGAGCATCATTAGTCACCAGGAATATGTAAATTAAAACCACTGATCCCATCAGAGTAGATAGAATTAAAAGATTGGTAACATCAAGTGTTGACAATTATGTGGAAAAACTGAAATTCGAATACATTGTTGTTGGAAATACAAAGAATACAACTTTTTAAAAAAATAGTTTGCCTTATAAATATATATAGTTAACTCTTCACCAACACAGGGGTTAAAGGTGCCTACACAATCAAAATCCATGTATAAGTTTTAACTCCTTCATACCCCCCAAACTTAACTATTAATAACCTACAGTTGACTGGAAGCCTTACTGGTAACATAAACAGTCAATGAACACATATATTGTATATGTATTATATATTAGATTTTTACAATAAAATAAGCTAAAGGAAAAATGTTACTAAGAAAATCATAAGAAAGGGAAATATATTTACATTATTGTATTGAAAAAAAATCATGTATGAGTGGACCCATGCAATTCAAACTTGTATTGTTCAAGGGTCAACTAAATTCACCATATGACCCAGTAATTCTATTCTTTCTTACCCAAGAAAATGTAAACAAATATTACACAAAGACTTGTACTTGAACATTAATAGCAAATTTATTCATAAAAGCCTCAAACTGGAAACAACTGAAGTCTCCATCGTATAAACACATTTTTTGTATATCCACATAATGGATAATGCAGCAATGAAAAGGAACAAGCCACAGATACATATACAATATGGATGAAACACAAAAGCATTATGCTAGGTGAATGAAAACAAACACAAAATTATTTATGATTTATGACTCTATATAAAATTACAGTAAATGCAGTCAAATTGAGGGGCTAGAGGAAGAGGTAAAAATTGAATGCAAGGGAGCATGAAGGACCCTTTTGAGGTGATCGATACTTTTTATATCATTAGTTTGTTGGTGGTTACATGACTTATATTTGTCTTGCATGTTTGTCAAAATTAATATGTCATGCTTAAAATGGGTGATTTTTATTTTATATACATACCTCAATAAAGTATTTGTAATACTAATAAATATTTAGTTAATTAAATTGCCACAAAAAAGACAGAGAATTACACAGAGTTATGGACTCTGGTCCCTAAGAATGTTCTGGAGAGTAAGAGAATGATATGGCAAAGATTTTTAAAAAAATTGGATATTTTAGTTAACCTACCTGAAAGATAAAATGATTTCATTGTGGGAAGAAAAGGTGAGATTTTTTTTTCTTCCAATATCTTGTTGGTAAGGAAATTCAAAAGAAAATATCAATCAACAAGAACATATTTTCAAGATTTAGAATTTATAATAAAAATAATTTTTATTAATCTCATCTTTGTTTCTTTAAATACTCAACATCTATCTTAAACTGCTTTATATAAAAATTAGCTATTCTCAATTGTCTAAGAGTTAATTAACTTTTCTGTTTTATAAGTACCAAATATATTTATATATAGAAATTAAAAGTCCACATTAAAAAGTCCCTAAATATCCTACAGGCATCCTATTCTATTTGGCATTTATAAACAATGTTAATGTATGGACACATATAAATATAAAAAAAAAGTAAAAGTCAAATATTTTAAAAACATATTTCTATTTCATATCTTTGAATATGGTGATGCTTTAAGAAATTGCTTCTTTCTAAAAGCAACTCAGAAAAATAGGTTTAAATATGTTTGTTCAATGGGTTGGAAAAAAAGCAAAATTTTGCTTTTAAATACCTTAAAAGTTTTGTTACTGGTATGAACTTAGGGAAAAAAGCTCATATAACATTTGTAATCAAATACAAATACATTTTGGAAAATTACTGATTTAATAATTCTGTCTTAAAAATAGCTTTGTTTTTTTTCCCCTTGATATACCACCATGTAAAAATAATCATAAAACTGTCTGTGTTTAAATTTAAATTTTTTTAATTTTAAAAGAAAATTTAATTATACCTAGAGTTAAAAATTCAGTTCCTAGTTGTGCTAGCTTCATTTTAGGTGCTCATTGTGATTAGCAGTAATATATTTGACTGCTCAGATTATAATACATTGCCATCACTGCAGAAAGACCTATTGCACAGTTCTTTTGTAGGGTATGCATACCTTAAATGTGATTTATTTATTTTACCTTCCTGTGATTTATTTATTTTATAACTGGAAGTTTGCGCCCAATAATCCCATTCACCTATTTTGCTCAACCTGCCAACACCCTCCCCTCTGGCAACTACTAGTTTTCTTTGTATTTATAATTCTGTTTCTGTTTTTTTGTTTTTTTGTTTGTTCATTTGATTTGTTTTGTAGATTCTACATATAAGTGAACCATATAGTATTTGTCTTTCTCAAACTTATTTCAACCTCTAGTTCCATCCATGTTGTCCCAAATAGCAAGATCTCATTCTTTTTCATGACCAAGTAACATTCCATTATGTGTGTATGTAGGATATGTGTCACATCTTCTTTATGCATTCATCTATTGATGGATACTTAAGAGTGCTTCCCTATCTTGGCTATTTTAAATAATGCTGCAATAATCTTAAGGGTGCATATATCTTTTTGAATTAGTGTTTTTATTCTCATTACCTTTAGCAGTGGAATTAGTGGGTCATATGATGTTTATGTTTTTAATTATTTGAGGAACCTACATGCTGTTTTCCACAGTGGCTACACCAAATTACATTAACATCAACAGTGCACCAGGGCTCACTTTTCTGCATATCCTTGCCAACACTTGTTATTTCTTGTCTTTTTGGTACCAGGCATTCTGACAGGAATGAAGTGGTATCTCATTGTGGTTTTGATTTGCATTTCACTGATGATTAGTGCTGTTGAGCATCTAATTATGTGTTTGTTGGCCAGCTGTATGTCTTTGGAAAAAATGTCATTTCAGGTCCTCTCCTCATTTTAAATTAGACTCGTTCCTATTGAGTTATGTAAGTTCTTTATGTATTTTGGAAATTAATCCCTTATCAGATATGTCATTTGCAAATATCTTCTCCCATTCAGTAAGTTGCCTTTCAGTTTTGTTGATGGTTTCCTTTGACTTGCAAAAGCTTTTTACTTTGTTGTAGTCCCAATAGTTTATTTTTGCTTTTGCTTCCCTTTCATGAGAAGACTTATCCAGAAAAATGTTGCTAAGGTTGATATCAAAGAAATTACTGCCTTTGTTTTCATCTAGGAATTTTATAGTTTCAGGTCTCACATTGAGGTCTTTAATCCATGTAAGTTTATTCTTGTGTATGGTATAAGAAAGTGGTCCAGTTTTATTATTTTCAATTTAACCATCCAGTTTTCCTAATATCATTTTTTGAAGAGATTGTCTTTTCCTCATTGTGTATTCTTGCCTCCTTTATTATAGATTAGTTGACCATTATAAGCAGGGGTTTATTTCTGGGCTCTCTATCCTGTTGGTGAATGTGTCTATTTTTATGCCAGTACCATATTGTTTTGACTATTATAGCTTTCATAGTATACGTTGAAACCTAGAACTGTGATATTTTTAAGTTTTGTTCTTCCTTCTTAAGACTTCTTTGGCTATTGGGGGTCTTTTGTGCTTACATACAAGTTTTACGAGTACATGTTCTAGTTCTGTGAAAAATAATACTGGTATTTTGATAGGAATTACACTGAATATGTAGATCACTTTGGGTAGTATGGACATTTTAATGATGTTAACTCTTCCAATCCATGAGTGTGGTACGCCTTTACATTTGCTTTGCTGTCTTCAATTTCTTTTATCAGTGTTTTATTATTCTCAAAGTACAAATGTTTTACCTCCTTGGTTAAATTATTCTTTGTATTCTCTGGTATTTTATTCTTTGTGATTGCAAATGGGATTATTTTCTTAATTTCTCTTTCTGCTATTTTGTTATTAGTATACAGAAATGCAACTGATTTCTGTATATTAATTTCCTACAACTTAATACTTAATTCATTTGTCTACTCTAGTGGTTTTTAATGGAGTTTTTAGGGTTTTTGTTTTCTAAGAATGAGACAGCATGAGTGGGGGAGGGGCAGAAGAAGAGGGAAAGTGAGACTGTTAAGCAGAATCCATGCCCAGCACAGAGCCCCAAGTGAGGCTTGATCTCATGACCATATCATGACCTGAGCCAAAATCGAGAGTTATATGTTTAACAGAGTCACACAGACACCCTTGGATATTCTATATACAGTATCACGTCATCTGGAAATAGTGAAAGTTTTACTTCTTCCTTCCCTATTTGGATGTATTTTATTTCTTTTTCTTGTCTGACTGCTGCAGCTAGGACTTCCAGTACTATGTTGAATAAAAGTAGTGAGAGTGGACATCCTTGTCCTGTTCCATATCTTAGAGGAAAAGTTCTCAGTGTTTGACTGTTAACATGATGTTGGCTGTGGGTTTTCATATATGGCTTTTATTATGTTGAGGTATACTCTCTCTAAACTTACTTTGTTGAGAGTTTTTATCATAAATGGATGTCATTTTGTCAAATGTTTTTTCTGCATCTATTGAGATAGTCATATGGTTTTTATTCATTTTGTTAATGTGGTATATCAAGTCGATTGATTTGCAAATCCTGAACCATCCTTGTACCACAGGAATAAATCTCACTTGATTGTGGTGAATGATCCTTTTAATGTATTGTTGAATTTTGTTTGCTATTATTTTGTTGAGTTTTGCATCTATGTTTAGCAGAGATATTGGCTTGCAGATTTCTTTTTGGGTAGTGTTTTTCTCGTTTTGGTATCAGGATAATGTTACCTTCATAGAATGAATTTGGAAATTTTCCTTCCTCTTCTATTTTTTTGTAATAGTTTGAGAAAAATAGATATCAACTCTTCTTTAAATGTTTGGTAGAATTCACCTGTGAAACCATCTGGTCTAGACTTATGTTGGTTATTGATTTAATTGCATACTAGTATCTGGTCCATTCGTATTTTCTATTTCTTTCAGATTTACTCATGGAATTGTATATTTCTAGGAATTTATCCATTTCTTCTATGTTGTTCATTTACTGGCATACTTGTTGTTTGCAGTACTGTCTTAAAATCCTTGTACTTCTGTAGTGTGAATTATTATTTCTCTTTCATTTCCGATTTTATTTGAATCCTCTCTCTTTTTTTATTGAGGAGTTTTCCTAAGGGTTTATTAATTTTGTCTCTCTTTGCAAGGAATCAGATCCTGGTTCTTTCCTTCCTTCCTTCCTCCCTCTCTCCCTCCCTCCCTCCCTCATTTATTTCTGCTATGATCTTTATTATTTCTTTTTGATGTTCAGCTGGGTGATTTCCAGTATCCTGTCTTCTATATCACTAATTTGTACTTTTGCATCATCTTATCTGCTGTTGATTCCCTCAAGTATTTTTCATTTCAGTTATTGTATTCTTCAGCTCTGAATGGTTCTTTTTAATATTTATCTTTCTGTTGCAGTTTTCACTGTGTTCATCCATTCTTCTCCCAAGTTTGGTGAACACTTTATGACTGTAATTTTGAACTCTTTATCAGGTAGATTCCTTATCTCAGTTTCATTTAGTTCTTTCTCTGAGATTTATCAGTTTTTTCATTTGGAATATATTCCTCAATCTCCTCATTTTGCTTCACTTTGTGTGTTTCTACATATTACATAGATCAGCTATATCTCCCAGTTGTGAAGCAATGGCCTTAGGTAGAAGATTTCCTGTGTGGGCCAGAAGTGCAATCCCTACTGTTCACCAGAACCAGGTACTCCAGGCTGTCCCCTATATGGGTTCTGTATTCCCTTTTATTGTGGCTGGGCTGCAACTGCTATAGGTATATTGGTAGGTTGGGTGGCCCTTGGCCCAGCTCGCTAACAGGCCTGGCTACAGCTTCTGTCAGTGTGTTCTTGGCGGGGGGGGGGGGGGGGGGGTGCTATGCTAGCCCCCCTTGTGGTTAGCTGCAAGGTCTGGCCATGACCATAGCAGCTACATTGGTGGATTCCACCCCCCCACACACACACACCCTGGCCACTCCTAGGGCAGGAGGCACTTTGAGCTGTTGGGGCAGATGAATTGGGTAGAATGGACCCATAGGGGAATACCAGGGTGGAATGAGTAATGCTAACCAGGTAGATGGAGGGTATTAGAAATGGTGCCTTCCAGTACCAGGCTAGCTTGATAGAGGAATATGAAAACTGGCACCCACATATGCACATATTCCTGAATAAAGTTGCTACAGATCCTGTCCCTACAGAACATGCCTAAAATTAGTCAATAAGTCTCCTTCAAGTATGGCCCAGGTTCCTTTTAAACTGCTGCCTTTCTGTTGGGTCTTGGTGCAGATGAGTTTGTGTTTGTGAACCAGGCTCTTTATGAGTGGAGTCTTATTTTCCTGTAGCCCTGTGGCTCTCCCAGAGTTAAACTCTAATGATTTGCAAATCCAGTTGTTATGGGGGCACATTTTACCAGTGCAGGTCCTTAGGGCATTGGTGCTTGATGTGGTACCTAAACCCTTACCTCCTTAGGGAGTACTCTACTTATGTGATATCCTTCCTGCTTGTGGGTTGCCATGCTGGGGATATAGATCCTGACAAGCTTGCATCTCTTCCACTCCTACCTGTCTCAATGTGGCTTATGCTTAGTTGTGTAAGAGCTCTTCTTCTAGTCTTTGGGTCATTCTGAGAGTTGTCCTATATGTAGTTGTAATTTTGGTGTGTCCATGGAGAACTTAAACTCAGAATCTTCCTATTCTGCCATCTTGATTCTCTCCTCATTTATAAATTCTTTTTGTATTTGTAAGATAAAATCACCCTATTATTCGTTTACTTTGTTGATTCAAGTAAATATATCTTCAAGTTATTATTTTATGGGTGGTAGTAAATCACTATCCTTTCTATCCCTGGGATACTACACTATTTCACGTTTCTCTACACCCTACATAAGTAATTCATTAATTAAAAGCTCCACAATTGTTCTTTTTGAATATGTCATGTGTATTCTGCCCTGAACCTAAAAGTTAAATTTTATTTTATTTTTGTTTTTATTTTTATTTTTTAAGTAAGCTTTACACCAAAAGTGGAACTTGAACTCACAGTTTTGAGATCAAAAGTTGCATACTCTACCAACTGAGCCAAACAGGTGCCCTTAAAAGTTACATTTTACATGTGTTCATACATTTAATCCTTTCAACATTTATCCTTGTGTTACAGATATGGAAATTGAGCACAGAAACTTTAAGTAACTTTTCTAAGATTCAACAGCCAGAAAGCAGAATTAAGATTTGAATCCCAAAGAATCTGACTCTAGCATTCATGCTCTTTAACCCTGCACTAGATTATCTCAGTAACTAAAAAACAGAGCTTCCACTAAGCCATCAAAATTGTATGGTTTATCCTCTGGAAATAATGGGAGGAAGAAAAGCTGATAATAATAGAAGAGCTGACTCAACGTAATTCTTTATGTCTTTGGAATAAAAGTAAAATATTCACATTTAATCTTCTTACTAGATTTCTTCAATGACTGATTTCTCACCTTCTTTTTTCTCCAACATTTTCTTCTCAGTTACTTTGCTGCACTCTATCAGTTTCTATATTTATGCTTTCAAATGACTTTCAAGTCATTGGTCACATACCATAGGTTCTAGATTTTCTAACCATTTCTGGTGTCTGATGATTCTCAACAACTCACATCCCCAAGTCCCTAAGGAAAGAGCATTTCAGAGGCACAAAGTATAGTTTTCTTTAAAGTTTTTTTTTTCAGTCTTAAAAATTACTTTTACTTTAAAAAATTCAAACAAGGGGCACCAGGGTGGCTCAGTCAGTTGAGTGTCCGATTTCAGTTCAGGTCACAATCTCACGGTTCATGAGTTCAAGCCCCACATTGGGCTCACTGCAGTCATTGCAGAGCCCACTTTGGATCCTCTGTTCCCCTCTCTCTGTGCCCTTCCCTGGCTCACACTGTCAAAAATGAATAAATATTTAAGAAAAAATTCAAACAGTAAGATGAAAGCCCCCTTACTTGGTCTACTGTGTACCAATCTCCTTTTCAAAAATGACTGCCATTAACAGTTTTTATATTCTTCTTGCCCTTTTTCTATGTTTTAACAAGCTTATACTTGTTCTATAACTTTATTATTTTCACTAAAACATGCCTAAGATATATTTCATTGTCTGTGTTCTTTAACTGTTGCATTGTATTCGAAGGTACAAAAGTAACATGTTTTTTAAGAGAGCATCTTCCTATTTATGTAGATTTATATAGGTTCCAGATATTTTGCTATTATATGGAATGATGCAAGGAACATGCTTCTACTAACGGTGCATAAGTGAAAGCCTTCAGAAATTGTAAATATTTCACTAAGCCTAGAATTTCAGAGTCAAAAGATATGCTTAGTTTTATTTTATTTATTTTTAAAGTTTATTCATTTATTTCAGAGAGAGAGCATGAGTATCAGAAGGGCAGAGAGCAAGAGGGAGAAAGAGAATCCCAAGAGGGCTGTGTAATGTCAGTGTGGAGCCTGATGCAGGGCTCAAACCCAAGAACCGTGAGATCATGACCTGAGCAGAAACCAAGAGTCTGATGCTTAACCCACTGAACCACCCAGGTACCCCTTAGTTTTATTTAAAAAAAAAAAGTATATAAAAAAGAATCCATTTCCTCATATTCTTAATGAAGATGTTAGCAATCTTTAAAAATGTTCTCATATAATGGATAAAAATTGCTCTTGTTTCAATTTTTTTACTTGTTACTAGTGAAGTTATAAATCCTTTCATGTTTATTACCATTTGTATTTCTTCTGTGAATTGCCTGTTTATATAGTTTATTTTTAACTGGGTTATTTTTTCTTATCAATTTGTAGGAATTTAAAAACTGTATTGTGGATGTTTATAGCATATTATAGAAAGACAATGTTGCATAGTATATAAGTAATATGCTGTACCTTGATTTTTATAACTTTATTAGATATTTTGCTAATTCTATGTAAATTCATCCGATGTAAAATTTTTAAATGACTTCCAATATTTGTATGTAATCTAATTTATTCCCCTATAATTTTGTTAATGGACAATTAGATTGCTTCCAGTCTTTTGCTATTAACAATACAACAATGACTATCCTTCATAAGTTACTTTGCACTAAAACGTGGAGTATATTTGTGGGATAAATTTCTAGAAATTAAATTACTCAAGTATTTTCAAAACTCTATATTTTACTTTTATTCATATGTAACATTTATAAATAAAAGTGTACATAATTGTACACTTCAATGGATTATCAAAAAGTGAACAATCCCACATAACCACCACTATGTCAAGAAATAGTATGTTACTAGCAGCTGATTCATGTTCCTGACAATTATTGCTACTCTTTCCTCTTCCAAAATCTGACTTCCTACACCAAAAAAGCAGTTTTGCTTGTTTTTGATAGATGTTTATCAAAAGATAGATATGTGTTTGCTTTTCATTAGGTTATATACCTAGAAATGAAACTTTTGGATTATAGGGTGGGCTAACATAAGTATGCTAAAATGGAGTACATAATGCTAACATTTTATAAAGTAGATTCAACAGTTTACCCTCTGCAGCAATGTATGAGAGTTCCTATACCCAATATCTTTGCAAATATTACCAACATTACTAATGGGGTTGTGTACTTTCTCATATGTATATAAAAATATATTTGTCATTTACATATCTTCCTTTGTGACATATTTGATCAAATTTCCTGCACATTTTTTTCTATTATTTGTCTTTTTATTATTGATGACTCATGAGACTCTTTTTACACTCTGCATATGAATGAGTCCAGTGTCAGACACAATCTAAATATCTCTTCCTTGCCCTACCATTTCACTCTAATGGTGCCTTTTTTCCAAGAGTTTCTTAATGTTTTTCTTTATGATTAATAATTTTTTAGCATGTTGGAGAAATATTTTTAAAGAAATGTTTAATGTTTATTTTTGAGAGAGAGAGAGAGGCAGAGCGCCAGCAGGGGAAGGGCAGAGAGAGAGGAAGACACAGGATCCAAAGCAGGCTCCAGGCTCTGAGCTGTCAGCACACAGCCTGATGCAGGGCTCCAACTCATGAACTATGAGATCATGACCTGAGCCTAAGTTGGCGCTTAACTAAGTCACCCAGGTGCCCCACTGAAGAAATATTTTCTTAACACAAGTGTAATGAAGATATTCTCCTATAATACCTTCTAGAATCTTTGTATATAGAAAGAACAGTCAGATTTTTTCTCTCTATATTTTTTAATTGGCTTTGTAGTATTTATTGGGGGAAAACCTGTCATTTCCTCTATTGCTCTGTAGAACCAATTTGGTTATATATGCTTGGATCTCTTTCTTTACTCTTCTGCGAGTTGGTCTATTTGTCTATTTCTCCTGTGCCAGTAGAACACTGTCATGACTAATATAACTTTAATAACTCTTGCTTTCCCATAGAACAAGTCTTCTAAATCTATTTCTCTTTAGTATTGTCTTAGTTAATTGTGGTCCTTTGCATTTCTCTATACATTTTAGAAACAGTTTTAAACTTCAAGGGAACAAATATGCTAAAATTTATATTGGTATTATGGTAAATCAATAGATCATTTTGTGAAAACCTGACATCTTTACACTATTATTGAATTTTCCACTCCATGATTTAGGCTTGTTAATTTCTCTTTTTATAGTTTTCTGTGTAGAGGTCTGTGTGTGTGTGTGTGTGTGTGTGTGTGTGCGTGTTGGTAGTGGTCTTGATAATCTTTTATTAAGTGTTTTCCTAGATACTTTATTTTATTTTATTGCAAGTGGAATCTTTATACAACTTTAGTTTCTATTTTTTCAGTATATGGAAATGCTTGTTTGTTTGTTTATTTATTTATTTATTTTGAGAGAGAGCACGCACGCATGTGTGAGTGGGAGAGGAGCAGAGAGAGAGAGAGGGAGAGAGTATTAAACAGGCTGTCATGCCCAGCGTGGAGCCCTATGTGGGGTGGATCTTGATTTACGACTGTGAGATCATGCCCTGAGCCAAAAATCAAGAGTCAGAGGCTTAACAAAGTAAGCCACCCAGGCACCCCTGGAAATGTCATTTATTTTTACATCGACTTTGAATCTACTAATCTTTGTATCTACTAATCTACTAATCTTGCAATCTAATAATTTATCTGCAAAGTATTTAAATGTTGTACATACATAATCATTTCTTTCCATTTCCTTCTTTTGTAATCTATATAACTTTGATTTATTTTCCTTTATGTATTGCTCTGGCTAGGTCCTTCAGTACAATGCGAATAGAGGTAGTGATAGCAGTCATCCTTGTCTTGTTTTCATATCAGATGTAAAGCTTTCAATATTTTACGTAAAGTATAAATGATATTTGCTGCCATGTATCAGATTAAGGAAGTTTCCTTCTTGGTTTAGTTAATGGTTTCTTTTTAACTCATGAATAGAAGATACATTTTACTAAATGTTTTTGCTTTTTGCATCCCATGGCTTACTTTTATAGTTTTCTATTTTATCCTGTTAATGTGATGAATTACATGAATTCATTTCAAATGTTAAACAAGCCTTGCATTCTTGGTATAAACTAAACATGTTTCTAATATGTGATTATTTTATTGACAGATTTATTTATATTTTGGCTGGGATTTTTGCACCTATGCTTATGTTCTGCTTTTTGTAATGGTCTTTTCAAGTTTTGGCATCAAGTTATATTGTCCCATAAAGAGATGAATATGACTTTTTCTTTCTCAGCTTTCTCAGAAAGTTTTTATATAGTACTGGTATTACTTATTTCCTAAAATTTTGCTGGGATTTACAGAAGTAGCCACTTGAGCTCGAAATTTTTGGCAGTTGAAACCGTCTATGAGCAAGGGGTCCAAGCTGTCTTTCTCTTACAAGTGTCGGTTCTTCAGAGGCTCTATAGTGACTGTTACCCCCACAGTTACTTTACATGGAAAATATGCTCTCTGACTTATTCTAACAATCTTCAGCTCCTGAACTTGGTGATATACCTTCATACCCTCTTAATTTTGGTATTCCTTGCCTTTATAGGTCAATCTCTTGAGTATAGAACCCTGAAAATGGCTTCAGCTCAGTCATCTACCATAACTACTTGGGTTAGAAGACAAACATATATTCTTGTCATATCAAATAATGGGATTATTGACTGTCCCACGCTTCCTTCCTCTCTTTCCTTCATTCAAGGGAGTTCCTGCCAGTGTATCTACCAAATAATTTTTCAGTCAAGAAAAGGTTCCCCTTGTGTATGTTCACATAGAACCTCCACACTGCAAAAACTCCAGGAACACAAGATAAAATTTTTCTTTTTCTTTTAGGCAGTCTTCCTTTCAGATGCCTTCAAAAAGTTTTCTTTGAGCTCATCAAACTTAGCTTAGGGGCAGACTGGGAAGAATGGAAGTAGAACCAAATATATATTTTTCATGTATTATTTGATAAATGATTGATTCCAAATTTGGAGGGAAAGATATAGTATTCAGGAAGTGGTATTGGTACAACTCTTAGTCATCAGGAAAGAACTAGAGTTTAATCCCCATTTCATACTTTATATCTAAATTAATGCTAGATAAATACTTAGATATATTTAAGAAATATATTAAAATAGAATGTAATAATTTTTAATCTTGAAGTGAGGGAAGCTTTTCTAAGTATGACACAAAATCCAGGACATAAAAGAAAAAATAGAATTACTTTAACAATTTTTAAAAATTTATTCATGGAAAAAACCATCCTAAACAATTTCATAAAGTAAACAAAAACAGGGAAAATACTAGCAAATTACATCAGATAGAAAGCTAACTTCCCTACTATGTAAATAGTTTTCACAAATCTATAAGAGAAATACTAACAACTCTGTAGAAAAATGGACAGAATATAAACAGAAATGTCATAGTACAGGAAAACCTGTTCCATTTCACTTAAGATATGAGAAAAGTCTACTAACACAATTACATACTTCCTATCAACAGAATGACAGGGAATAAAAAGTTTACACTATTGTTAGGAAGGTAGTGCAAGATCACGTATTCTTAAACATTTTTGAGGGGGTATAATTTGGCACAACTTCTATGGAGGGCTATAATCTAGAAATAAAGAATAATTAAAATTATATTAGCTTTTAAAGGGTATAATACAATCCAACTTTCAAAGAATGCCTGACTGGATTATGTAGTTCTAAGCCTTCTATTGTCTCTTAGTTTAGCCTATTAGGGGAAATGTGAATACTTTTTGGAGGATGATAACATCATTTAGAACCTGAAATTATCTCTATAATGTTTATTTATAAATATATAAGTATATATATGATGGTATATAAATTTATATGTTCCATAAAAACAGAAAGAAGACCAAAAAGCAAATCTAGATTACATGAGGACAATATGACCAAAATCCAAGACAAATCAACTAGATAGAGATAGGGAGTTATCAAACACATATTGAGGGAACTGTATTCAACATGTTCAAGGAAATGAAGGAAAAGAGTGATAATTTAGGAAGATAACAAGAAGCTTTAAAAAGAATCAAATGAAAGGTATAGAACTGAAAAACAAAATAACTAAAATTGAACTCCATGGCTGGATCTACCATAAGATTATAAACAACTGAAGAGAGAATTAGTGAATTCAAAAAGACAAGTCAGAAGAAAGCATCCAAACTGAAACACAAGGAGAAAAAGGATAGAAAATAGAAAAACAAAAAAGAATGTGTAATAACATCCTAACAACCTCCCAACATTAAAAGTGGAAATACTAGCACAAGTCTGACTTCAAGCAAGAACAAATAATCATAGTTTTTATATAAGTTATTATTTTTCGTATACCATTTTCAATCAAGTAAAAATCTAGGTAAAGCCTTCTTTCCATTTTTAGGACTTAAGTATTTTAAAAGAAACATCTCACTATATCAAACATAAATACAAATTAGAATGTTTAGCTACTTACATTCCATATGCTGAGCTTACAGCAAGACTTGTAATCTGTTGGGGAGGCTCACCATCCACCCACACCAACTGAATAACAAGTTCTGCTTGGTACCCTGGAGGCATCCTCACTGGTCGTGTCTTAACACTAAAAAAGAGAAAAAAGTAGTTCTATCACATACAGTTTAAATAAGTATGCCCATGCTTATTTTCAGAATTTACATAGCATCTTTCTACAGAAATATACAATACCACACATTGAGGGAAGTACACAGGCGGACAGTGTCTTCTAGCTTTCTCAGAATATACCAAATTACTTAAAATTGCTTAGTTTTTTAAATAGCTTTTTAACCAGTCAAGTCCACAACTTCAAATGGCCATTATCCCTTCCTTTTCTTAATTTTTGAGGATGGTATTTTAAATTATTTTTATTATTTACTTTTTTTAACAAAAGTTTTTAAATATTTATGAAATATTTGTTACATATATTAAGTTATAAATGCATAACAATATGAATGACTTAATCTACCACCCAAATTAAGAGTTGAACATATCCAAAACCCAAATTCCTGCTCATTCCTTCTAAATTTGCTTGACCTGCAGCCTTATCTATTCTAGTTTATAGCAACTTGTATCTTTCCAGTTATTCAGTTAAAAAAAAAGTCATACTAATATCCTTCTCTTGTACCTCACATCAATCAATCATCAAATTCTGTTGATGTTACCTTCAAAGTATACCCAGAATCTGACCATTTTTTAATTCTCTATTTTGACCATCCTAGTTACGGTTGACAAATAAAAATACAAGACACCCATTTAAATCTGAATTTCAAATAAACAATAAATAGGTTTTATGTTTTGTTTTGTTTATTTTGTTTTGTTTACTGTACGTATGTCCCATGCAGTGTCTGGAATATACTGATACTAAAATATGTTTATTGTTTATTTGAAATTTAAATTTAAATGGGTATCCTATATTTTTATTTGCTGAATCTGTCAGCCCATAACATCATCTCTGCTTAGATTTAATAGCCTCTTTACTGGTCTCCCAGCTTCTACCTTTCCCTTCCATCCCAAGATCCATTTTCAACAAAGCCACCAAAATGATCAATTTAAAATTTAATCAATGGATGTTGAATGTAAGTGATGAATCACTGAATTCTTCTGAAACCAATATTGCACTGTATGTTAAGTAACTAAAATTTAAATTAAAAATAAAATGGTATGTAAAAAAATAATTTGAAAAATAAAATTTAAAACTGATATATCTCTTTTCTATTAAAAACACTGTAATGAGTCCCCGTTTAATTAGGAATAAAAGCCATGGCCTTACAGTGGCCTATAATTGGCTCTCTATTACTTATCTGACTTCATCTCTTGCTATTCCCACCCCCCCCCCCCCCCCCCCCCCCCCCCCCCGCCACTTGCTCTCCTTGTCCTAGCTACACTGACCTCTTCATATGCAAGGCACTTTAAGCCTTTGTTCTATCTATTCCTTCTGCCTGGAATACTCTTTTATGAGATACATTTCAGGTAAATCCCTCATCTACTTTTTGTTTAAATCTCACCTTCTTATCAGTTAAAAAGTAAAAAAAAGAAGTATTATTTTAGCAAAATCATAGCAATCATGAGAGGAATCCTTTTTTCTAACATAGTATTCTTGTAGTAGTGTTCTTGTAGTAGCATTCTTGTAGTGTTTTTTGTCTGGTTGATTGGGGTTTTTTTTGATTCCAAGAAAACTGAAGAAATTCCCTAAAAAGACTTTTTGAATTGGGAGATACCAAGCAACTGGCCAAGTTTCTTCCCTGCCATATGTGTTCCCATTCTATTAAAGCCATATTTTCTTTATGATCTTTCTGGGAAGAACATAAATGCCTTCATAATAAAGGATAAAAATATTGTGCCCTCTTCATCGATATTCAAAGAAAAGACCACAGCACTCCTTGGTTGAGTGTAGATCAATGACAACAACTTAATAAAAGACAAGAATAATTTTATTTTGTACAGTTTCAAAGTAGTATATGATTAATATGTAAAATTGTTTTAAAATTTGGTAGCAACTCTTACTTGAGGCATGGGATACTGTCCTTTGTTCCTCCTTCACTAGCCACAGTGTTAGTACTTCCAGAAAGACTCCTTGAAGGAAGCTGAGATGAAAGATCTGGAAACGGAGGACTTGTTTCTGGTTCTGGGGTTGTAATATCTTCAATATCATACTGAAGTCGTACCTCTAATGACTTAAAAAAATCAAGTTTTAATTTAACCTAAGTCATAACAATAAGTAACCACATTAAATTACCTGACAACTTTTTTGTAATTATTGTTTTATTCAGATTAATAAGTTCAATTTCAATTCATAGTAAAGTTGAGATATCCCAAATTGATTTAAATACTGGTATTTCAGTATTTGTATTTAAATACGTGGAACATTCACTGGCACTCACAAAAAATGTAAAATATTTCTTAATTCTTCAGAATTATAGAAAAATACCTACTAGTGAAGATAAAGTTTTTACATAAAAAATTCTCCTAAGATAAAGGTATAAATTACAACTCCATATATAGTAAAAGGAGAAATTGGTCAGTTATTCCAGTAAATAAAATAAACTGGATGTGTTTACACACACATACATAACACACAAATTATTTGTACAAGGATTTTAGTTTTAAAAAAACCATTCAATTTTGCCTTCAAATTCAGTAAAACATTCCCAAAATAAATTCTAATTTTTGTTTCATTAGCTCAGCTCTTAATTTCATTAGCTTGCTTAATTAAAAAACATTTGATAAACTGTATTGGAATAAAAGATGATCCAAAACCTTTTTTTTAAATCTAAAAATGTTTAAAAATTAAGTACTTTATGATTACATTCTATGCTTTAATTAAAATCGATTTTACAACAAACATTTGCTTTACAGTGTAAAAATCAGGATCTTTGAGGCTGAAAACAATTGCTTAATAACATGTCATTATGGGGTGTGAATATAGCAATATTATCAAAATGAATGTTATAATTATCTTAAAATTAAAAAACCCTCTAGTGACAGTAACCATTACCAATTATTGTCAACTATACCTAGACACTGTACTAATGATTTTATATAATCCTTATAAGAACCTTATGAAATTGGCATTATCATTTGTAGTTTATTACTACTTTGCATTTTTCTATTTTATTTGCACAGAAAATTACATGAGTGATGAAACTGGCTCTTACTCAGACTCTACTACTGACTACTGGATCTTTGTGACTTGCTCAGCATCGTGTAGCTATTCGCTGGTACAGCTAGAATTAAAACACAGACTTATCTGACTCCAAAGGCTGGGATTTTAACTAATATACTTTAACAGGGCAGTACTTAATTTTAGCTGTTGAGGTAAAAAGTTATATACAGGTGTTTAGTAGATAATCTTTATTTTCTGATAAAATGGTAAAATGGACTCAGTAGGGATGGCCAATTATCTATAGATGCCTTAATTTAGATTTAATTTATCCCATGAGAGTATCAGAACAATTAAATTACTTGATTAGTTTAAAATTAAGATTAGGTAAGGTAGCTCATAATTATTTCCATCCTATAAAAATGTTGCTATACAGAAATTAAAAATTGACAAGAAAAGGCAAACTAAAAAATTTTAATAAAGATATACAACAAAGCCCACATTAATTTGACATTTATGCATAAAGCTACAAATGTCTGTATAAATTCTATACAGACAAAATACATCCTATCTAAAAATACAAGGTTTTGGTACAGAACTGTTTTCATCATTTTAAGCCAAACTATTTTTTAATAAGTTATATAAGTAACAAGAATAATTTAAAATCCTATGAATTGGATTACTGACTAAATACATCAGTCTTGATGGCTTAAAACCATATCAAGCACTAGCCAAAATATATGATAATTGCTTTAATAACTCTAGCTATGAACATTAAATTTTAAATAACTTACCACTATTTCTGTTGTAATTTCATGTCTGCTGAATTTATAAATTATGACATATGCAGAGACTCCTGATACACAGAATATTCTGCTCTCTGGACACCAGTAAATCATCTGAATGGCATATGGATCTTCCTCTACAATTTCACATGTTGGTTTTCCTTCTCCTACCTTCTGTTTTTCAAACACTTTTGAAGTTTTTAGCTTATACAGCATCTGCAGAGTTACTACAAGATATTGAAGCATAGTTATCTTCTAATTTGAACTTAATTCTTAGATGTTGTTAAACTCTTTCAGTGTATTTGTTAAACTACTAAAATAGAATCCAAGCAGACAAAATAAATTATATTTTAACTAGTAAGCATTCAATGTCATGAACTCTTATCATAGTTTAGCTGAAGGGAGACTCCAGAGAAAAATAAACATTTATTGAACATATACTATATACCAATGAATTTGTAGGTCCTTTGTATGCATTGTCTCATGTGATCCTCAGAAAAGTCCAATGAAGTGAGTATTTTTATCCTTATTTATTGATAAAAATATTGGGGCTCAAAAAGGTTACAATGGAAATACTAAACCTAATTCTCACCTAAAGGAGACCCCTTAATCCTTTTTCACAATTTCCCCCTTTGATTGCTACATGAGAGGTTGATGTTATTCATAGAGGGTTTTCTTCTCCCAACAAATTTCTTAGACAATCCTTAAGATGAGAAACATTTGTAATTTACTACCTAGTAGTATTGAAAGCCCAATAATCTGCAATTATTTTAGAAAGAATCTTTTCTGAATGGCCCTGTATTAGAAAAGGATCAGTTATAATTTTTTAAAAACTCTGGGTTTGTGAATTGTTTCCAGGAATTTTTATTTGGGGGAATATTTTTTCCATTTTAGACCCTGATAAGAACTCTCCTATAAAAAGCTCTGATTCTAAAAAGATCCTTAAGAAAATTTCCAAAAATCTGGGAGTTTCTGTCAAAAGTGCATAATTTGAACCTAATCATGAGAAACTTCAGTCAAACCCAAACTGAAGCTTATACAAAATAACTGGCCTGAGTTTTCAAAAATATCAATTAAATGAAATAAAGACTAAGAAACAATTCCAAATTGAGGAAAACCCAAAAGATGATAAATGCAATAAATAATTCTCAATTTTCTTTTATTATAAAAGATATTATTGGGACAATTGGTGAAAACCGAGTAAGACCTGGAGGTTAGCAGGTATTGCTGTATTGCCATCAGTATTAATCTTCTGATTTTTATAACTCTAATTTGACTATGTAAAAGAACGTCTTATTTGTAGGAAAGATACAGTGAAGTATTTTAGAGGCATGTAATGTAAAAGGAGCATCATATCTGCAACTCAGAAATGGTTACAAAATGCTGTAAGTATATATAAATATATGGAGAAGAAGGAGAGGGAGGAGGGTGGAAAAACAAATGTAGTATACATTGACATTTGGAAAATCTGGCTAAAAGCTATATAACACTTCATGGTATTTTTTTTTCAATTATTCTGTAAGTCTAAAATTATGTCAAATCAAAACATTTTTAAAATGGGTAAGGCTTTATACCAGATGCTATAGCCTGGCTTCTATGTCAGATGGGGTATCACTCCCATGATTATTTTATATGACATAGCAATGCTAAAAGGATACTACAGACATAATTAAGGCCCCTAATTAGTTGACTTTGAGTTAATTAACAGAGATTATCCTTAATGGGGCTGACATAACTGGTGCCCTCTCTGAGGTTAGAGAGACACTGCCTCACCAGCCTTAATAAAACAAGTTGCCATGAGTTCTAAAGCTACAAGAAAATGAATTCTGCCAACAACTACATGAGACTGAATGAGGATTCTAAATCTCAGATAAAACTGCAGCCCTAGCGAACACCTTGACTGCAGTCTCAGGAAACCCTGAGCAAAGAACCCAGCTAAACTGTACCCAGATTCCTGACACAAAGAAAATGTGAGATAATATGTAAGTACTGCTCAATTGTGGTAATTTATTAGTCAGCAAATTGAAAACTAATACACATAAAACATAAACTCAATTATTCAAATTCAGTATAACCTCACTTCCTGTACTGGACAGTATTCCACAAAATTGACAAACTAAGTGAAATTTCTTCAATGATATCCATTAAATTGGAAATATGTTCCTATAATTACAGTAAAAATATTAAACATGTTGCAAGCCTTTATAATATGTTTTGAATGGGATAAAATATTTAAAAATTAACCTCTTAAAATATTATGCATGCTTAAGAGTGGCATATACTCTAATCACTAGGATGTTAAAGTGTCTTCTCACATTTTAGATGCCAAGGAGTGAATTTGAGGTGGTGGGATGTTACTATAAAATTGTGTTCTTGGAACAAGGTCAGATTTACAAGAAAAGTCCATCCAAAGAAAATCTTTTGTCCTGTGGAATTTCTCCCTGAGCCATTGATTTCTATTGTGTGAGTTCAGGAAGGGGCCTCAAAATTCGTGGTTTTAAATATTTTAATCATTTTTTCTTGCTGATGATTTGCTCCATTGCTGAAAGACTCTAGCTTGCAGGCTTAGAGTATAACCAATAATCAACCTTCTTCCCTCTGCTTTTGTGTTTATCATAATCTTCCTCAGAAGCTGTTTACTTCTATAGCTTCAAATGCCACTTTTATGCTGCCTCTTCATTAGTTTCCATTCTTGACTGTTCTTCCTACCTGCTAGACATTTTTACCTGGATTTCCTGGTGTAATTACAAGATTCAAACCTCCAGCACTCTCTTATAGTCCTCACCTTGCTAGTTGTTCATCCTCAGAAACTGAGTCATCGCTCACTTACTCTATTCCTCCTATTCCTATTAAAATCGTAAATATCTTCCCAAACTCACATTAAGTATTACCCCATCAAAATACCCTTTCTGGATCTACCTGGTTCAAACAAATCACAAATTTCTGATAACAAACAGAATTCGAGTTGTATTACATTTACAATTCTTATCATACTGTTTGCCTAATAGTCAAATATGTGCATTCATTTATCTGATTTAGTAAATAAAAATACCATGAAGGATATATACAGATACAATCAATTCTGAAATATCTTTGTGTGCCCTTCAACACTGAGGCAGCCTACCTTATTCCTTAAATTACATAATTCTCAAAAATTTTAAAAGAAATTTTACATTTATCTAATCACTTCTTTTGATTCACATAGGGCTTCATAGACAAATGGAAAAGAAAGTGAAGACTAGTGAGATAAAAGAACTTTTCTAGGACCAGAGCTGGAGGTGAAGGAAATTCCTTCAATAGAGTTAATCTGACAAAGTATGGTAGTTTTTTCAATGTACCTTACCTTTTGTAAATACAACAGGTTGCTGATGGAGACTTCAGTCCTATCTGTTAATATTATAAAGGAAAAGTATAGTAGAGATAGTACTTTAAACTGATCCAACATAGGAAATGGATTTTTATAACACAGCTATATATATATATATATGCTAAAACTGTATCTGAAATATTAATCATCCAAAGTAAAAAGTGGCAAATGGCTCTGCGTAAATATTAACTGAGGGTTTTCTGTTATAGAACAAGAGACTTAAAACTTACTTGCCGAAGCATCCCAAAATTTTATTGATCCATCTGCATGACTAGATGAGAAATACATTAGCATTAATTATAGTAAATTTCAAAAATTATAGGCATTCTAACTGTATATAAGAGGTATTGCCAAAATTTGATTTAAAAATCCCATTCCAATGAGAATGAATATATGCTAAAGCATTTCTAAGCTCATAACAATGGTTTACTTTTTAAACAATGCACTAAAATCTAAATTTAAAAAAGAACAATTAAGATTTGACTCTAGGAATATTTTTATGTGTAATAGAGAACAACGAAAACTGGCCTGAATAAACAATATATTTTATATAAAACTGTTTACATTTGGGGTGGCTGGGTGGCTTAATCGGTTAAGCGTCCAACTTCAGCTCCGGTCATGATCTCACAGCTTGTGAGTTTGAGCCCCGCGTTGGGCTCTGTGCTGACAGCTCAGAGCCTGGAGCCTCTTCAGATTCTGTGTCTTTCTCTCTCTCGCTGCCCCTCCCCCATTCACACTCTCTCTCTGTCTCTCAAAAATAAATAAACATTAAAAAAAGTTAAAAAAAATTGTTTACACTCAATAAAAAAAATACCTGAGTTAATTCTGATTACATTAAAATAATTTTGAAGTGAATGTCATAGTGAAATTTAAGTTTCAAAATATAAAAAGCAAATCCTTAAACTTATCTAGAATGGTATCATTATTTGGTAATATAATGGCAATTCTATAAGAACTCATCTAGAAATGAAGACGATAGAATAACCCCAACACATTTTGTGAGGTCAGCCTTATCCTGACTACCAAAACCAAAAAATAAAATTATACAACCATATTCCTCAAGCGTAGGTGAAAAAATTGTCAACAAAATATTAGCAAATCAAATAAAAAACATATAGAAAGGATCAGACATCATGACTAAGTGCAGTTTATCTTAGGAATGTAAGACTTGTTAACATTAAAAAAACATTAAAAATAACACCATATTGTTATTCATCATACTGACAGATTAAAGAAGAAAAACCATATGGTCATCTCAATAAATACAGGAAAAGTATTTGTCTCCAGATTTTGGCTATTGTGAATAATGCTTCTGTGAACGTTCATGTAAAAGTTTTTGTATATACCTAAAAGTGGGAGTGCTCAGTTATATGATAGTTATCTTTTTGAGAAATTGCCAAACCATATTCTATATCAGCTGTACCATTTTACATTCCCACTAGCAAACTATGTGGTTCTAATTAATTTGTTTCCTTGTCAACACTTGCTTTTCTTCCTCTTAAAAATTTTTTTAGCCATTGTAGTGGGTGTGAAGTGGTATACACAATTAATTGTGGCTTTGTTTTCATTTCCCCAATGACTAATGATGTTAAGCATATTTTCATGTGCTTGTTGGACATTTGTATATCTTTTTTTGAAAAAGTCTACACAAATCCTTTGTTCATTTAAAAAAATGTCTTTTTATTGTTGGGCTCTAAGAGTTATTTATATATTATGAAAACTAAACTCTATTAGATATATAGTTTGAAAATTTTTTCCAACTCGTTGTCTTTTCACCTAATGATGAAGGCCATTTTACCTATTTTTTTCTTTTGTTTACTTTTATGCTTTTGGTGTAATGTCTACAAAATCTCTGCCATAATCAAAGTCATGAAAGATTACCTTGTTTTCTTTTTTGAATTTTTATTTATTTATTAAATATAATTTATTGTGAAATTGGTTTCCATACAACACCCAGTGCTCATCCCAACAGGTGCTCTCCTCAATGTCCATCACCCTCTTTCCCCTCTTCCCCCTACCTCCCATCAACCTTCAGTTTGTTCTCAGTATTTAAGAGTCTCTTATGGTTTGCCTCCCTCCCTCTCTGTAACTTTTTTCCCCCTTCCCCTCCCCCATGGTCTTCCTTTTTGAATTTTATGGCTTTAGCTATAAATTCAAGCCTTTCCTTATATTTGAGTTAATTTTTGCATATGGTATGAAGTAGGGGTCCAAATTTTTCTTTCAAGTTTTTATTTAAATTCTAGTTAGTTAACATATAGTGCAATATTAGTTTCAGGAGTAGAATTTAGTGAATCTTCACTTACATATAACACCCAATGCTCATCACAAGTGCCCTCAATACCCATCACCCATTTAGCCCATGCCCCTGCCTACCTCCTCTCCAGCAGCCCTCAGTTTGTTCTCTATAGTTAAGAGTCTGTTTTCCGGTTTTTCTCTCTTTTTTCCCCACTATGTTCATCTGTTTTGTTTCTTAAATTTCATATATGAGTGAAATCAGATGGTATTTGTCTTTATTTGACTGACTTATTTCGCTTAGCCTAATCCACTCTAGCTCCATCCGTGTAACTGTAAATGGCACAATTTCATTCTTTTTTTATGGCTGAATAATATTCCATTACACACACACACCCCACATCTTCTCTATCCATTCATCAGTCGATGGACATTTAGGCTTTTTCCATAATTTGGCTATTGTTAATAATGCTACTATGAATTTCAGGGTGCATGTGTCCCTTCAAATGAGTATATTTGTATCCTTTGGGTAAATACCTAGTAGTGCAATTGCTGGGTTGTAGAGTAGTTCTATTTTTAACTGTTCGAGGAACCTCAATACTATTTTCTAGAGTGGCTACACCAGTTTGCATTCTCACCAACAGTGTAAGAGGGTTCCTCTTTCTCCGCATCCTGGCCAACATCTGTTGTTTCCTGTGTTGCTGATTCTAGCCATTCTGATAGGTGTGAGGTGATATCTCATTGTACGTTTTATTTGTTTTTCCCTGATGATAAGCAAGGTTGAGCGTATTTTCCTGTGTCTGTACATCTTCTTTGGAGAAAATGTCTGTTCATGTCTTCTGCCCATTTCTTAACTTGGTTGTTTTTATTTGTGTTGAGTTTGCAAAGTTTTTTATAGATTTGGTGTGTGGGGGGGTGGATGTCTAACTTTATTCTTTTGTATGTGGGTATCCAGTTCTCCTAGCAACGTTTGCTGATGAGATTATTCTTTCTCCTGTTAAACAGTCTTGGCACTCTTGTTTAAAAAAACAATCATAGATGTATGATTTTATTTCTGGAATCCCAATTACATTTCATTAAATTATATCTCTAATCTTATGACATTACCAAACTGTTTTGATCAGTGTAGCTGTGGAGGAAACTTTACAATTAAGAAGTGTAAGTCCTTCAACTTTGTTCTTTTTCAAGATTATTTTGTCTATTTGGAGTCACTTGCAATTTCATATGAATTTTAGGATAACCATTTTCATTTCTGCAAAAAAGCCATTGGGGTTTTGATAGGGATTGTAGTGAATATGTACATCACTTTTGGTATATTACTATCTTAAGAATATTAAATCTTACATTCATAAACATGGGATGTCATTCTGTTTATTTTTGTGTTTTTAAAATATTTTTTGGCAATGTTTTATAGCTTCTAATGTATAAATCTTTCATCTACTTGGTTAAATTTGTTTCTAAATTTGTTTCAAAAAGTATTTTATTTTACTTTTTGATGCTATTATAAATAGAATTGCTTTCTTAATTTCCTTTGTGGATTGTTCATTGTTAGTATACAAAAACACACTAATACATATATAAGATTATGATATCCGCAAATAGAGCTAATGTTATTTCTTTCCACTTTAGGTGCTTTTTATTTTTCTTGCCTCACTCTTCTGGATAGAATTTCCAATACAATATGAAGTAGAAGTATCAAAAGCAGGGATCCTTGTCTTGTTCATGATCTCAGAGGGAAAGGTTTCAGTCTTTCACTATCGAATATGATGTTATCTGTGGGTTTTGCAAAAATGCCCTTTACCAGGTTAAGGAAGTTCCATTCCAATAAGGAAGTCACTGAGTTATCTGAATGTTGCTGTTGTGGTTTTAAATCATGAAAGGGGCATCTGTAAAATGCTTTTTCTGCATGAGATAACCTTATTTTTCTTCCCTCCATTTTACTGATGTGGGTATTACATTGATTTGTGTATATTGAAACACTCTTGTGTTCCTAGGACAAACTCCACTTGATCATATTTTATAAATCTCTTAATATTCTACTGGATTGTGTTTGCTAGTATTTTATTGAGGATGCTTGCATCTATTCATAAGTAATATTGTTGCATAGTTTTCTTTTCCTGTGATGTCTTTGTCTGGCTTTGGTATTAGGGTAAAGCTGGCCCCAAAGAATGAGTTAAAATGTGTTCCCTTCTAGTTTTTGGAAAATGTGTGAGAAGCATTTGGTGTTACCTCCTTCAACAATTGGTAGAGTTCACCATGAAGTCATCTGATCCTGGCCTTTTCTTTGAAGGAAGGCTTTGACTACTAATTCAATCTCTTGTTACAAATTTGTTCAGATTATCTATTTGTTCTGGAGTCAGTTTTGGTAGTTTCTCAGAATTTATCCATGTCATCTAGGTTATTTACTTTGTCAGCATGCAATTGTTCATAATATTCTTTTATAACCCTTTTTACTATGTAAGGTCAAATCCATGTATTCTTTTATCTGCCTGTTCAAATCTGAGGCTGAATCCTTCGCGTAAGTTTTTCATTTCTGTTATTGTATTTTCCAGCACCAGAATATCTATCTCTTTCTCTCTCTCTCTCTCTCTCTCTCTCTCTCTCTCTCTCTCCCTCCCTCCCTACCTACCTACCTATTTATTTATTTTAGAGAAAGAGAAAGCATGCGGGGAGGGGAGGGAAGCCTCGGGGAGAGGGTAGGAGAGCAAGAGAGAGCGAGAGAGAGAATGAATCTCAAGCAGGCTCTATGCTCAGCATGGAGCCCAACAGGGGCTCAATCCCATGACCCTGGATCATGACCTGAGATAAAATGAAGAATGGGAGCTCAACTGACTGAGCCACTCAGGCACCCCCAGGACCAGAATTTCTATGTAGTTTCTTTTTAAAATAAATTTTATTAATACTCTATTTAGTGAGACTTAATTCTTTAATTGATTACCTTCAATTCTTTATCCTTGTTTTCTTTTAGTTCTTTAAGCATATTTAAGACTGCTGACTTAAAATCTTTGTATAGTATGTAAAATGTCAGCTTTCACAGAGACAATTTCAGTTAAATTCTTTTCTTTCCCTTCTGAATGGGCCATGCTTTCTTGTTTCTTTGTATGCTGTGTCTTTTGTTGTTGAAAGCTGAACTTTTGAGCATTAATGAGGAAGCTGTGAAAGTTAGATTTTCTCCCTTCCCAATTTTTCTGTTGATGCTTGTTGTAAGTTTTTGCTGTTAGTTTAGAAAAGTCATCACATAAACAGTTTTTCGAAAGATTGTATCCTTCACTGTGTTTGGCCTCTGAAAACTCTGCTCCGTTAGCTTACTGGTGACCTAGTGATTTGACAGCAATTTCATTAAATGACTATAGCCAAACAACAGCAGCAACAATAATAAATCCTTTCCATGTCTGCACAGGTTGATTCTGTGTTAGGAAACTGCTGCAATAATAGCCAGGTTATTTCCAACTCTGCATTAGCCTTTACTTACTGTCTGGATGGTGCCTAAAGTTAATCCAAAGGGGAAAACTTAGAATCTTCTCAGGTATTTTCTTAGCATGTATCCAACTGTAGGCAGCATACAGACATCTAGATTCTGCAGTGTATGTGGGAGCTTTACAAAGCCTTTGTTCCCCCCATCTATCTTCTTATACAGCCTATTCTTTCCAAGAGTATAAACTATCTATTGTTTGCCCCTGCTTGTTATCCCTTTCCCCAGGTAAGTGGCAGCTGGTACATCTGCCTTTAATTACTCAGATAAATGCCTTCCAGGAAGCCACTTCAACCCCAGGAAAGCTCTGAGGCAAGGAAAACAAAGGAAAGCTCTTGAGCTAATGCTTCAGGGAGTCACCAAACAGGTAAAAACACAGGTCAGGTACAACTACCATTCTATGGAAAGAAGGTCTGTATTTATTACTTCCTCTGGCACCAGAAAGCTATGTAAGAGGAATGCAGGGTGCTATCTTCATGGCCACCAGTAGTTAACTGTAAATGAGTAAAATAAAAATACCATGCGGTCTCTTAACAAAATTCAGCAGCTTTTTAAAGAAATGAGATATAGTTGACATTTAACATTATATTAGTTTCAGGTGTACAACATAATTAGACATTTGTACATTTTGTAAAATAATTACCATAAGTTTAGTTAATATCCATCACCATAGGTGGTTAAAAATATTTTGTTTTCTTGTGTGAGGATTTTGAAGATTTACTCTCTTAGCAACTTTCAAGTATACAATACAGTATTATAAACTATACCCACCATGGTATACATTACATTTCCATGACTTATTTATTTTATAGCAACTTCTGTCTTTATTAAGCATTCCCCTGATTGTTATAAATTTTCTATTAGATTCTAGAATTCTGAAAAAATTGATTTTGCCAACATAAGCATTTTTTAGTGGAGAAACCAGTCCTCTGTCATTTTCAGTAATATAACTTCCTGATATTTTGAAAAAAATTTTTTACTTAGTTAAAACTCTCATACAGTACAAATCATAAAATCACACCACAATGAAGCATCACAAAATGAATACAACTGTTTAATCACTCAGATTAAAAAACAGAACATCATCTAAAACCCCTTAAATTCTCTTTTCCAATCACTATTTCTACATCTTCCCCAATGGTTGCCGCTGTCTTGGCTTTTAACACCCTGTATCAGTTTTACCAGTTTTTGAAGTGTCTGTAAATGGAAACAACTATGTTGAGTCTAGTTGATTTCAGTTGAAAGGGCGGGCCTACGCCAGCCGACTCCATCTTGTTCTGTGTCCTTCACCTTGACCACACCTCCTCCCCTTGAGTAACCCCCCCCTCACCTGCCTAACAGGACTCGACCCTTCCCCAGGACCCTTCCCCAGCCAGTCGGCTGAGGCTATAGCCAATACCTCACCAACTGCCCCCAGGCCCCAATAAAACCTTTGTCCTTTTGAAACTCGCTCTCTTTCCCTGGTATCTCACCGCTGCGTCGGTGCAGGTAGGGGATTGAGCTCGAGCTAGCTCGAATAAAGGCTCTTTGCTTTTGCATCGGACTCGGCTCCCTAGTGGTCTTTGGGGATCACGAATTCTGGGCATAACATTTGGGGGCTCGTCCGGGATCCCCAAGAACCCCGAGGGACCCCCGACCCGGAGAGCCTGACTGGCCACGGTTAGTGTCTGTTTGTTCTGTCTTTTCTGTGTGAGCTCATTTCTGGAATTCTGGTAGTGCCCGACGCGGTCTAAGTGGACGCACTGGAGGACCACGGGCCGGGAGTTTCGGAAGACGTTCCGATTCTCCCTTCTGGAGGGACGTGGAATCCCCTCAAAGGTCTGAGACGAGGCGGGTCGCTCCCACTGGTCGGCGTGAGGCCGTCGTCTTTGGAGGGACGTGGAATCCCCTCATCGGTTTTGGAGGGACATGGAATCCCCTCAAAGGTCTAAGCTAGCTTGCAGTTTTGCTTCCATGGAGTTGGAAGACTTTCTAGGGGCCCTCTGTTTGTCTGTTTTTGTGTTTCTCTGTTTTGTTCTGTGGACTTGCTGGACGGACGTTATGGGACAGACTCAGACTACTCCTCTAAGTATTATGATTGATCACTTTAAGGATGTGAGGGGAAGAGCTAACAACCTCAGTGTGGAAGTCCGAAAGGGTCGGTTGCAGTTTTTTTGTTCTAGCGAGTGGCGGACTTTCAATGTCGGATGGCCACCAGAGGGGACTTTCGACCTCCCTACCATCCACCGAGTCAGGAGTATCGTCTCTCAGCCTAAGGCGGGCCATCTTGATCAGCTCCCTTACATTATCACTT
Organism: Acinonyx jubatus; assembly: GCF_027475565.1. NCBI lineage: Eukaryota > Metazoa > Chordata > Mammalia > Carnivora > Felidae > Acinonyx > Acinonyx jubatus. Next base: position 65,908,702 of record NC_069384.1, on the reverse strand, counting down.
GGCAGGACCTTGTAGAAGACCCACCCTCTTGGCTTAAGCCCTTCCTAACCCTGCTCCCTCCGGAGCCAAAACCCATTCTTGCTTTGCAGGAGACAGAGAAGAGGAAAAGTCTTACCCAGCCTTCAGCACCCCTCTACCCTGTCCTACAGGGGGGTACTGAAGAAGAATTAATTTTTCCTCCCCCGTATAACCCCTCTAGGATGCCGGAAGAACACCATCCTCCCCCTCAGGGGGAGGCAGATGCTGTTCCGAGAGCGGGAGGCTGAAACGCTCCAGGGGGAAGCCCGCCCTTTACCAGACAAAGGGCTCAGAGGGGGCAATCCGCCTCCGCCGCCGACTCCACTATTCTGCCCCTGCGAGCCACCGGACCCCCAGACGCAGAGGGGAATCAGCCCCATCACTATTGGCCTTTCGCCACTAGTGACCTCTACAATTGGAAAGCTCAGAATCCTAAGTTTTCCGAGAAACCGGCAGGGCTTATTGATTTATTAGACTCTGTTCTTTTTACCCATCAGCCCACGTGGGATGATTGCCAGCAGCTTTTACAGGTCCTGTTCACGACTGAAGAAAGAGAAAGAATCCTCAGTGGGGCCCGAAAACTAGTTCCAGGCGCAGACGGGAATCCCACCACCAACCAGGCTCAGATAGATGCCTCCTTCCCCTTAACTCGGCCCCAGTGGGATTTCAACACGGCAGAAGGTAAGGAGAGGCTCCGGGTCTACCGCCAGACTCTAATGGGGGGTCTCCAAATGGCTGCTAGAAAGCCAACCAATTTGGCCAAGGTAGGAAATGTACAACAGGGAAAAGATGAATCTCCGGCTGCCTTTTTAGAACGGATCATGGAGGCATTCTGTACCTACACCCCCATGGATCCAGAGGCTCCAGAAAGCAAGGCAGCTGTTCTCATGGCCTTTGTAAACCAATCGGCCATAGACATTAGGAAAAAATTACAGAAAATAGATAGACTAGGAGAAAAAAGTCTGCAGGACTTACTGGTGGTAGCCGAAAAGGTGTATAATAACCGGGAGCCTCCTGAGGACAAGCAGGCTCGCGCCATGGCGGCTGCCAGCAGTAAGCAGACTCGAGACCTGGCCAGAATACTACTAGCTACCACTGCTGACTTCCCCGAGGAACGAGACTGCCATCTCCGGCAGCTGGCAGACGACACAAGAAAAGGTAAAAGCACCAAGGGGGGGAAGCAGAGGCTGCAGAAAGATCAGTGCGCATACTGCAAGGAGATAGGGCATTGGGCCCGAGATTATCCAAAAAGAGCTGGCGGGAAGGGAAGCAAGACTGATCGAGTAAAAGTCCTAGAGCTGGATGAACTAAGTGATTAGGGGAGTCAGGGTTCGGACCCTCTCCCCGAACCCAGGGTAACTCTTAAAGTGGAGGGGACCCCTATTGACTTCCTTGTCGACACCGGAGCACAACATTCAGTCCTCCGCACCCCACAAGGAAAACTAGCCAGCAAGAAGTCCTGGGTACAAGGGGCAACTGGTATGAGCCAGTATTCATGGACTACCCGAAGAACAGTAGATTTGGGAACGGGCCGGGTATCCCACTCCTTTATGGTAATACCAGAATGCCCCTACCCACTGTTAGGACGGGACTTACTGACCAAGATTGGAGCTCAGATAACTTTCAGACAAGGGGGGCCTCAGGTCACCGATGGCAAGGGCCACCCCATCCAGGTCCTGACCATGAAACTGGAGGATGAATACCTCCTCCACCAGGAGGCGCTCCCGAGAGAGGATAATATAGACAGATGGCTATGAGAATTCCCCTCGGTTTGGGCAGAGACAGGGGGGATGGGACTAGCCGCTCACAGGACCCCAGTCCTGGTAGAGCTCAAGCCAGGAGAGAGTCCGGTAAGGATCAAACAATACCCCATGTCTCAGGAGGCCCGGAAGGGGATCCAGCCACACATCCGGAGACTACGAAGCCTAGGGGTACTAGTTCCTTGCCAGTCTGCCTGGAACACCCCCTTACTGCCGGTCAAAAAGCCTCACACAAATGACTACCGACTGATACAAGACCTCCGGGAAGTAAATAAGAGGGTCGCGGACATACACCCAACTGTTCCCAACCCATATACTCTCTTGAGCTCCTTAGCGCCCTCCAGGGTCTGGTATACTGTACTAGATTTAAAGGACGCCTTCTTCAGTCTGCCGCTGGCACCCCAGAGCCAACCCTTGTTCGCCTTCGAGTGGCATGATCCGGAGGAGGGCTACAGTGGGCAACTCACCTGGACACGGCTACCTCAGGGATTCAAAAATTCACCCACCATCTTCGACGAGGCACTACACGAGGACCTGGGTGAGTACAGAAGGGAGCACCCTGGCCTCACCCTTCTACAGTATGTAGATGACATCCTGATTGCTGCGGACATGGCCAAAGACTGTGAGCGAGGGACCCAGGACCTGCTGGCTACCCTGGGGGCCTTAGGATACCGGGCATCCACGAAGAAGTCTCAGATATGCAGGGACAGGGTAAGTTACCTGGGATATATCTTGGAGGGCGGACAGCGGCGGTTATCAGAAGCCAGAAAAGAAACTGTCCTAAAGATCCCTACTCCCACCTCCCGAAGAGAAGTGAGGGAATTCCTAGGATCAGCCGGCTACTGCCGCCTCTGGGTTCCAGGTTTTGCTGAGATCGCCAGGCCCCTATATGAAGCTACCAAAGAGGGGAAAACATTTAAATGGGCTGAAAAAGAAGAAACTGCCTTTAATCAGTTAAAAAAGGCCCTCCTAAGTGCCCCAGCCCTGGGCCTACCAGACATTACAAAGCCCTTCCACCTCTTTGTAGACGAACATAAGGGAATAGCAAAAGGGGTTCTAACTCAAGCCTTAGGCCCCTGGAACCGTCCAGTGGCTTACCTGTCTAAGAAACTAGACCCAGTGGCTGCCGGCTGGCCGCCATGCCTAAGAATTATTGCGGCGACAGCACTCCTAGTCAAGGATGCAGACAAACTGACCCTAGGACAGGAGATCTGGATCACGACCCCACACGCCGTTGAAGGGGTCCTGAAACAGCCTCCGGATAGATGGATGAGCAATACACGTATGACTCATTACCAGAGCCTCCTACTCAACCCTCCACGGGTGCGGTTCCACCCCAGCGCAGCCCTCAATCCTGCAACCCTGCTGCCCGACCCTGACCTAGGTGCTCCATTACATGACTGTGCGGGAATCCTGGAACAAGTACATGGATTCCGGACGGACCTGACCGACCGGCCCCTCCCCGATGCCGAGGCTACTTGGTTCACTGATGGCAGCAGCTTTGTGCGAGACGGACACAGGTATGCGGGTGCAGCGGTGGTCACCGAAACGGACACCGCATGGGCGGAGGCTCTACACTCTGGAACGTCAGCCCAGCAAGCAGAGCTCATAGCCCTCACCAAGGCGCTGATGCTGGGAGCTGGAAAACGGCTTAACATCTACACAGACAGCCGTTATGCATTTGCCACAGCTCATATTCATGGGGCAATTTATCAGGAGAGGGGGTTACTGACGGCAGAAGGACGGACTATAAAAAATATGCAGGAGATACTTAACCTGCTTACAGCCTTATGGCTTCCTGCCAAGCTAGCCATTATCCACTGCCAAGGGCACCAAAAAGCTGATAACCCAGTAGCTAGAGGTAATCGAAAGGCTGACCAGGCAGCCAAGGCAGTAGCCCTTACTCCAGTCCCCACCATGACCATACAACTACCAGACCCGGGAGACCCAGTTTTACCAGACCAGCCCAAATACTCCCAGGAGGAGTTACAGCGGATCAAGAAACTCCCTATGGCCCAGGAGATAAAGGGATGGTGGTATACACATAACAAGGAGCTCGTGTTGCCAGACCAGCTCGGAGTCTCAATATTAGAGCACATGCATCGGTCTACTCACATGGGGGCCCGAAAATTAAAAGACTTAATCCGACATGCCGGAATTAAGATTCACCAACAGGACACCAAAATAGAGCAAGTTGTATCTGCCTGCAAGACCTGCCAACTCACCAACGCGAGGGCCACATCAAATAAAAAAGGAACCAGGCTCAGAGGCACCAGACCGGGAGCCCAATGGGAAGTCGACTTCACTGAAGTCAAACCAGGAAAGTATGGTTTTAAATATCTTTTAGTATTTAACAGACACCTTCTCTGGCTGGGTGGAGGCATACCCAACCAAGCATGAAACGGCTCAGACGGTGGCTAAGAAGCTACTAGAAGACATCTTACCCAGGTATGGTTTTCCTGCTATGGTAGGATCAGACAATGGACCAGCTTTTATCTCACAGGTAACACAGGCAGTAGCCAAGGCGGTGGGGGCAAACTGGAAATTACATTGTGCTTATAGGCCCCAGAGCTCAGGACAGGTAGAAAGAATGAATAGAACCCTAAAAGAGACCCTTACCAAATTAACCATGGAGACTGGCGGGGACTGGGTGACTCTCCTACCGTACGCCCTTTACCGGGTTAGAAACACTCCTTACACTCTGGGTTTTACTCCCTACGAGATCATGTTTGGCAGGCCACCCCCTGTTATTCCCAGCCTTCGAGCTGAACTTATTGCTGAGTTTAAAGATCAAGAACTTTTTCTTTCCTTGAGCGGGCTCCAGAGGGCGCACGAGGACATTTGGCCGCGCCTCCGTGCCATCTACGAGGCTGGCCCGATCCCGACACCTCATCAGTACAGGCCGGGAGACTGGGTCTACGTCAAGAGGCACCACCGAGAGACTCTTGAGCCGCGCTGGAAGGGACCCTACATCGTGGTGTTGACAACCCCCACCGCTCTCAAGGTAGACGGCATCGCGACCTGGGTCCATCACACCCACGCTCAGCCAGCGGACCCCTCCTCGATCCGGAAGGACGTTGTCACGCGATGGGCCATCAGTCGGGACCAACACAACCCGCTCAAGCTCAAGCTACAGCGCATTTGACCTACCTAATATTGGTAACTCTGTTAACTCTGCTTGTCATTGCTCATGCTGCCGGGAGTCCCCATACCCCCCAAAACATCACCTGGCAGATCATAGACACCAGCTCAGGGACAATACTTAATCAGACGTCCCAGAGCCACCCCAGGGACACTTGGTTCCCAGAACTTTGCGTAAACCTCCAAACTCTGTTCCCCTTGTCACCATAAATGCAGCCGGTCCCATGATTGGGTCCCTAAGCTACATGACAAGGGGGGAATGAAAGGGCGGGCCTACGCCAGCCGACTCCATCTTGTTCTGTGTCCTTCACCTTGACCACACCTCCTCCCCTTGAGTAACCCCCCCCTCACCTGCCTAACAGGACTCGACCCTTCCCCAGGACCCTTCCCCAGCCAGTCGGCTGAGGCCATAGCCATTACCTCACCAACTGCCCCCAGGCCCCAATAAAACCTTTGTCCTTTTGAAACTCGCTCTCTTTCCCTGGTATCTCACCGCTGCGTCGGTGCAGGTAGGGGATTGAGCTCGAGCTAGCTCGAATAAAGGCTCTTTGCTTTTGCATCGGACTCGGCTCCCTAGTGGTCTTTGGGGATCACGAATTCTGGGCATAACACAGTCAATAATATGTATTACTGTAATACATGTCAGAATGTCAACTTGATTTGTGTTACAGTGTGAAACAACAGATTAAAAAATGATGAACACTGGGCGTTGTATGGAAACCAATTTGACAATAAATTTCATATTAAAAATTGCTGTTTAGAATTCCACTGTATGAATACACCACAGCATATTTATATACTCTGGTATTGTTAAATATTTATGTTGTTTCTATTTTGGCACTATTACAAATTGTGTGGCTCTGAAAATTCTTGAAAACTCTATTTTGGAGTACTTAATACAGGTTTTTATTAGATATATATCTAGGAGTGGAATCAGTGGACTCACCTGAATTCTTAGGTGCTGCCAAAGAATTTTCCAAAGAAGCTATAACCAATTTGTACTCCCACTAACACTTTAAAAGAGTTCTAGGGGTACATGGTGGCTCAGTTGGTTAAGTGTCCAACTCTTGGTTTTGGCTCAGGTCATGATCTCATGGTTCATGGGATCCAGCCCTGTGTTGGGCTCAGTGCTGACAACATGGAGCCTGCTTGGGATTCTCTCTCCCTCTCTCTCTGCCCCTCACCCCCAAAACTAAATAAACTAATAATAATAAAAGACTTCTAGTTGTTCCACATCATGAGGAAAAGGTGCTGATAGTCTCTTTAAAATTTTATCCATTCTGATGGGTATGTGCAATGTTATTGTGATTTCAATTGACATTACTCTGAAAAGTGATGAACACCTTTTCATATGCTTATGACCATTTGGTTACTTTGTTAGGTCTCTTGGCCAATTTTTTCTATTGAGTTTACTGTGTCTTTTTCATACATTTATCATAATTATTTATATATCTGATATAAGCCCTTCACTACACAAAATGTAAGAGTCTTCCCTGTAACTGGTATTTTCAGTGTCTTAATGGTGTCTTTTGAGGAAAAGTTCTTAATTTTAATGTAATCTAATTTATAAAATTTTCCCTTTCTGGTTAGTGCTATTTTGTATTTTCTTTACAAAATCTTCCAAAACATCAAAAAGATATTCTCCTCTATTATCCTCCTGAAGCTGTATTGTTTTCCTATAGCATTTAACTCTATCATTTACCTGAACACATTTTTATTATGATGTGTGGTAAAGACAGATTCCATATGAATATCCAATTAAGCAGTATAATTTTTTTTAAAAGATCCATTCCTGCTTTGGAGTGTCATGTTCATAAAAAATCAGTTATCTTATACATGGGATGTGTTTTTGGACTCTCTAGTCTGTTCAGCTTTGTCTGGCAGGGTCCATATTTCTGCCATCAACACACAATCTTAGTCACTATAGTTTTATAATAACTCTGAATGTCATTTAATTTCTTTTCTTTTTTCAAGTTTTTATTTAAATTCCAGTTAGTTAACATACAGTGTATGATTAGTTTCAGGTGTACTATATAGTGATTGGACACTTCATACATCACCAGGCGCTCATCATAAGTGCACTCTTTAATCTCCATCACCTGTTTAACCCATCCCTCCCCCCCCCCTCGCCTCTCTCCCCCCAGCCAGCTTCCTTCTGGTAACCATCAATTTGTTCTCTATAGTTGGGTCTGTTTCTTGATTTGCCTCTCTCACTTTCTCTTTTCCCTTTGCTTATTTGTTTTGTTTCTTAAATTGCACATATAAGTGAAATAATATGGTATTTGTCTTTCTCTAATTTATTTCACTTAGCATAATACTCTATAGCTCCATGTGTCATTGCAAATGGTTAAGATTTCATTCTTTTTTGATGGCTGAGTAATTTTCCATTGTGTGTGTATGTATGTACGTGTGTGTGTGTGTGTGTGTGTATCACATCTTCTTTATCCATTCATCAGTTGATGGACACTTGGGTTGTTTCCATCATTTGACTATTGTAGATAATGTTGCTATAAACATCAATTAATTTACTTTGAATTAGTATTTTTCTTTTCTTTAGATAAATACCCAGTTCTGTGATTGCTGGATTGTCAGTAATTCCATTTTTAACTTTTTGAGTCTGTACCAATTTGCTTTCTCAACACCAGTGCAAGAGAGTTCCCTTTCTCCACATCCCCATCAATACCTGTTGTTTTTTGTTGTTGATTTTAGCCGTTCTGACAGGTCTGAGGTAACAGCTCATTGTACTTTTCATTTGCATTTCCCTGATGATTAGTGACACTGAACATCTTTTCATGTGTCTGTTGGCCGTCTGTATGTCTTGTTTGGAAAAATGTCTATTCATGTCTTTTGTCCATTTTTATATTGGATTATTTGTGTTTTTGGTGTTGAGTTTTATAAGATGCTTATATATTTTGGTTACTAACCCTTTATCAGATATGTCATTTGCAAATATCTTCTCATATTCTGCAAAATTTCTGTTAGTTTTGTTGATTGTTTCCTTTCCTGTGCAGAAGTTTTTATTTTGATGTAGTCCCAATAGTTTATTTTTGATTTTGTTGGCCTTGCCTCAGTAGACATATCTAGAAAGAAGTTGCTATGGTCAACATCAAAGAAGTTATTGCCTGTGTTCTCTTCTAGGATTTTTACAGTTTTACATCTCGCATTTAGGTCTTTAATCCATTTTCAATTTATTTTTGTGAATGATATAAGAAAGTGGTTCAGTTTTCCCAATGCCATTTTTTGAAGAGACTCTTTTTCCCATTGTATAATCTTTCTTGCTTTGTCAAAAATTAATTGACCATATAATTGTGGGTTTATTTCTGGGATTTCTATTCTGTTCCATTGATCGATGTATCTATTTTTGTGCCAGTACTGTACAGTTTTGATTACTGGAGGTTTGTAAAATAACTTGAAGTCTGGATTTGTGATGCCTTCACAGCTGTGTTTTTCTTTCTCAGGGTTACATTTGATATTTGGAGTCTTTTGTGGTTCCATACAAATTTTAGGATTGTTTTAGCTCTGTGAAAAATGCTGGTGGTGTTTTGATAGGGATTGCATTAAATGTGTAGATTGCTTTGGATAGAATAGACATTTTAACAATATTTGTTCATCCAAACCATGAAAATGGAATGTCTTTCCATTTGCTTGTGTCATCTTCAATTTCTTTTATCAGTGTTTTATAGTTTTCAGAGTACAGGTCTTTCACTACTTTGGTTAGGTTTACTCCTAGGTATTTTATTATTTTTGGTGCAATTTTATATGTGATAGATTCCTTAATTTCTCTTCTGCTTCATTATGGGTGTATAGAAATGCAACAGACTTCTGTACGTTGATTTTTTTTTATCCTGTGGCCTTAGTAAATTTGTTTATCAATTCTAGGAGTTTTTGGTGGAGTCCTTTGGGTTTTCTATATAGTATAATGTCATCTTCAAATAGGGCAAGTTTTACTTCTTCCTTGCCAATCTGGATGCTTTTTATTTCTTCTTGTTGGCTGACTGCTGTGGTTAGGACTTCCAATACTATGTTGAATAAAAGTGGCCAGAGCAGACATCCTCATTTTGTCCCTGATCTTAGAGGAAAAGCTCTGTTTTTTCCCACTGAGGATGATATTAGCTGTGGATCTTTCATATATGGCCTTTGTTATGTTGAGGAAGTTCCCTCTAAACCTACTTTGTTGAGGATTTTTAATGAATAAATGTTGTGGTTAAATGCTGTTTCTGCATTATTGAAATTATCATATGGTTCTTATCCTTTCTTTTATTGTTATGTACCATGTTGATTGATTTGTGAATTCTGAACCACGCTTGCAACTCAGGAATAAATCCCACTTGATTGTGGTGAATGATTTTTTTAACGTGTTGTTGGATTCAGTTTGCTAGTATTTTCTTGAGGATCTTTGCATCTTTGTGTATCAGAGATAGTGGCCTGTACTTCTCTTTTTTTGTGGTGTCTTTATCTGGTTTTGGAATGAGGGTAAAGTTGGCTTTAGAGAATGAATTTGAAAGTTTTCCTTCCATTTCTACTTTTTGGAATAGTTTAAGAAGAATAGGTATTTAACTCTTCTTTAAATGTCTGGTAGATTTCCCCTGTGAATCCACCTGGTGTTGGACTTTGTTTTTTATTATCATTCATTCAGTTTCTTTGCTGGCTATCAGTCTGTTCAAGTCTCCTATTTCTTCCTATTTCAGCTTTGGTAGTTTATATGTTTCAAGGAGTTTATCCATTTCTTCCAGATTTCCCAGGTTGTTTACATATAATTTTTCAAAATATTCTCTTACAATAGCTTGTATTTTTGTGGTGTTGGTTGTTATTTCTCCTCTTTCACTTATGATGTTATTCATTTGGGTATTTTCTCTTTTGTTTTTAATGAGTCTGGTTAGAGGTTATTGATTTTATTTTATCAAAGAAACAACTCCAGGTTTCATTGATCTGTTCTGTTGTTTTTTAGTTTCTATATCATTTATTTCTGCTTTACTCTTTATTTTTTCTTTCTACTGGCTTTAGGCTTTGTTTGTTCTTTTTCTAGCTTGTTTAGGTGTAAGGTTAGGTTGTCAAATAGAGACTTTTCTTGCTTCTTGGGTAGGCTTGTATTGCAATATACTTCCCTCTTAGGGGAACCTTTATTTTCCAGGTTAAGTCATTCATAGTTTAGTATCATGTCACTTAACTTTCACGTATTTGTGATCATTCCAGATTTTTTCTGTGGTTAACTTCTAGTTTCATAGAGTTGTGGACAGAAAAGGTGCATGGTATGACTTCAGTCTTCTTTTGTTTGTCAAGGCCTGTTTTGGGGCTAATTTGTGATTTATTTGGGAGAATCTTCTATGTGCACTTGAAAAGAATGTATATTCTGCTGCATTAGGAAGTAATTTTCTGAATATACCTGTTAAGTCTATCTGGTCCAATATGTCATTCAAAGCCATTGTTTCTTTGATGATTTCCTGTTTAGAAATTTTGTCCATTAACATAAGTGGGATGTGAAAATCCCCTACTATTATTGTATTATTATTGATTAGTTCTTTTATGTTTGTTATTGTATTTAGGCACTCCCATGTTGGTTGCATAAATATTTACAACTGTTGTATCTTTTTGCTGGATTGTCCCCTTTATTATTATATAGTGCCCCCCCCCCTTTTCTTTGTCCCTTGTTACAGTCTTTGTTTTAAAGTGTAATTTGTCCAATATAAGTATTGTTACTCTGGCTTTCTTTTGACATCCATTTGCATGATAAATGTTTCTCCATCCTCACATCTTCAATTTGCAGGTGCCTGTAGGTCTAAAATGAGTCTCTTGTGGGTAGCATATAGATAGGTCTTGGTGTTTGTTTGTTTTATCCATTCTGACACCCTATGTCTTTTACTTGGACTGTTTAGTACATGTATATTCAAAGTAAATATTAATAGATATGTATTGCCATTGTATTACTTGTTTTGTGGTTGTTTTGATTTTCTCTGATCCTTTCTTGTCTTTCTCTCATATTCTGCTGATTTTTCTTTAGTGATAGATTTGGATTTCTCTTTATTCTTTACATGTTTATTGGTGATTTTTGATATATGGTTAGATTAGGCTTGTTAATAACCTCTTCTGTATATAGCAATCTACATTAAATTGATGGTCTTTTAAGTTTGAAACCATTCTTTTCTCCTCTCTCCCCATGATGTTTTTAAGTGTGTGTTATTATATTATATCCATTTTTTGTGAGTTGCTTGACCAATTTTTTACAGAAATATTCATTTTCACTGCTTTTGTGTTTCCTGCATTTATACTGTCACTTTTGGTGCCTCCTCTCCATTCAGAATCTCCTTTAATATTTCTTGCAGGGTTGGTTTAGGGGTCATGAACTCCCTTAGTTTTTGTTTGTCTGGGAAACTTTTTATCTCTCCTCTTTTGAATGATAGCCTTGCTAGATATAGTATTTCCAGCTGTGTATTTTTCCCATTCAGCACTTGCACTGTATCATGCCACTTTCTTCTGGCCTGCCAAGTTTCTGTTGAGAAATCTTCTGCTAGTCTTCTGGGTTTTCCCCTGTAAGTTAATGATGTCTTTTGTCTTGCTGCTTTTAAGATTTTTTTTTTATCACTATATTTTGCAACTTTAATTACAATATGTCTTGGTGTAAGCCTGCTTTTGTTAATTTTGATGGGAATTCTCTGTATCTCCTGGATCTGAATGTCTGTTCTTTCCCCATATTAGAGAAGTTTTAAGCTATTACTTCTTCAAGCAAAATTTCTGCCTCCTTTCTCTTCTTCTGGGACGTCTATATATGAATGTTCTTACATTTGATGGAGTCACTGAGTTCCCTCATCTATTCTCTTTTTGCATAATTCTTCTTTCTCTCTTTTGTTCAGCTTCATTTCTTTCCATGAATTTGTCTTCTAGGTCATTAATTTGTTCTGCTTCTTCCAGTCTGCTGTTCATTGCATAAAGCAAGTTTCTAATCTCATTTATTGCACTCTTCATTTCTGATTCTTTTTAAACTTTTTTATCTCTGTGGTAAGGATCTCACTGATGTCTTCCATTCTTTTCTCAAGCCCAGTGAGTATCCTTATAACCAGTGTTTTAAATTCTCCATCAGACATGTTACTTATATCTGTTTCATTTAGGTCTCTGGATATGACCTTATCTTGTTCTTTCATTTGGAATAAGTTCCTCTGTCTTCTCATTTTGTTTAAGTCTCTGCTTTCCTCTGTGTGTTAGAAAAGCCAGTTATATCTCTTGCTCCTGACAGTAATGGCTTTATGAAGAAGAGGTAGTGTAGTGACCAGGGCCTGGTGCTTCAGAGAGTGCCTCCAGCGTGTGTTGCAGACACTGTACTGTTGTATTCTGGCTGCTTTATCGTGTAGGCCAGTTGTCTGCAAAGGCTCTCCTTATCTGCTGTGAGTTGTGTTTGGTCCCTCGTCTGTGGCAAATTTTAACTAGGTTTGGTTTTGTCTGCTTGTGAAATAAGATCTGTCACCACCTGTTTTGGAACTGAGGACCTGCACAACTCTCTTGTTGGGAGACAGTGTGGGCAGGGATTTGTGCTGGTCTTATGGCAGAGGGGCCTTCCATACTGGAGCTGAAGTAAGTATGACTGAGAAGCGCAGTTCAACTAGAGTACAGGGCATGGGGCTTAGTAAAAGCAAGTTAGGCAGCCAGTTTCTTTGTTGTGCTGCTTCCTGCAGGTGGCTCTGTGTTTGTGCTGAGGGGTGGGGGAGGGAAATGGTCCCCACCTAGCTCCTTTGTTCCCAGAGAAGTGTCTCTGAATGCTGCCTTTCTGGGACATGCTATGAGAATAGCAAATAATCTCCTCACTCTGTGCTCCAGGTGCTCTTCAGATTGCTGTTAAAATGCCATATGCCCCAAGCGTTGTTTTTCTACTTTCTCTCCAAGAGCAGTGCAGTGCCCTCTGGACTCTATCCCAGCCAAGGCTATTGACTTCTAAAACTCCAGGCTTTAATCCCCACTAGTTGCAAGAATTCCTGAAATTCAGCCCCTTCGTTTTCCAAGCCAATGGCTATGGGGAAACATTCTTGTGCATTCTCCTGTGTGCTCGTCTCTCTATGCCCTTTTCTGTAATCATGGCTCCCTTGCCTCTGCAGCAGTCAGGACTGTTTCTCTCCTAAACCGTGTCTTTATATTTCCAACATTCTTCAACGTGGCCTCTTCTCTTCCTTTACTTGTGGTTTGTTCTGTTAGTCTTCAGGTCAATTTCTGGGGTATTTAGGATGATTTGATAGTTATCTAGTTGTATTTGTGGTACAAGGTGTAGCCTAGGGTCCTCCCATTCTCCAACCATCTTTTTCAATCTCTCTACTAATTTAATTTCTCACTTTGTTCTTTTTTCCATATTGGTTTGGGTATTGTTCTTTATATTTCTATATAAATATTATAATCAGTACATTAATTTCCACTAAGGAATTGGTACTGATGTTCTTTTATCAGGATTACATTAAATCTTTAGATCAAATTGGGGAAAAAATGATATCCTTATAATATTGAGTGTAACTAATGATTATGGTATATCTCTCCATATACTTAAGTCTTTCTTAACTTCTCAAATTGTTTCACAATTTTAATTGTAGATGTCTTTATATGTTTTGTTAGGTTTATTTCTAGATTATGTGATTTTTTTGTATCCTATTTTAAACTGTATACTTTTGTATTTTTTATTTTATACCTGTTGCTAGTTATAAAATACGGTTGAATTTTGCATACTGATGTTTCCAGTGAATTGCTACATATTCAAATTAATTAAAACAGTTTATTTGTACATTATTTTTTACTTATATAATCATGCTGTCTCTGAGTAATAATGGTTAATATCTTCCTTTTCAATCTTTATATTTTCATTTCCATTTTTCTCTATGGAACTGGATAGGTCTACAGTTTAATGTATAATATTAGGGGTGATGGTAGACATTCTTGTCTTATTCTCAACATGGGAGGCAAAACTTTAAACATTTCACCAATCAGTACATTTGCTTCAGTTTTTTTTATTTTTTAATAGAAATCACTTTTCAGACTATAGAATTTCCCCTATATTCCTAGCTTGCTAGGAGATTTTATAATGAATAGAGGATGAATTTAATCATATTTTCATTTAATTATATCATGGAGATTTTTCAATTAATTTACTTCATATTGATAGCTGTGTTTGGTTTTTTTCTTTAATTTTTTAACATTTATTTATTTTTGAAAGACAGAGGGACAGAGCATGAGTGGGGGAGGTGCAGAGAGAGAAACACAAAATCCAAAGCAGGCTCCAGGCTCTGAGCTGTCAGCACAGAGCCTGACGTGGGGCTCAAACCCACAAACCATGAGATTATGACCTGAGATGAAGTCAGCTGCTTAACTGACTGAGCCATCCAAGTGTCCCTTGATAGATGTGTTTTTGAAGGTTAAACCAGCATTGCATTCCTGACATAAAGTTGACTTAGTTCTGAGATATCATCCATTTCCTATAGCACTAAGTTTTATTGGATAACATTTTACCTAGGAGTTTTTCATCTATATTCACAAAAGAGACTGGCCTATAAATTTCCTTCCTTGTGATGTACCTGTTGTGTTTTGGTACAAAAAATATACTAGCCTCATAAAATAATAAAATATTCTCTTCTTCAAAAAAAATTCTTTCTAGTCTCTGATTTTCTGAAAGATTGGTAATATTTTTTATTTATTTGTTTGTTTTAATCATTAAGTAAGCTCTATGCCCAGTGTGGGCCTTGAACTCATGACCCTGAGATCAAAAGTCACATGCTCCACTGACTGAGACAGCCAGGTACCCTGGTAATATTCTTTTTTAAATGTTTAGACAGATTCCCCAATGAAGACATCTGGGCCCAGGGTTGTCTGTGTGAAAGGTTTCTAATTTTAATTAAATTCTTTTAATAGATATATGACTAATCATATTTTCTGTTTCTTCTAGTGCCAAGTATGGTAAGTTGTATTTTTATAGAAGTTTTATCTCATAAATTTTACTATTATAAACACCCTATTATGTTTTAATTGATAGTAAATTGTAGTGAATCCTCTTTTTCATTCAATTTTTTGACAATCTTACAAAACTTTACCAACTTATTTCTATAAACAATTTTTTTTGATCTTGGCTATTATACATTTGCTTTCTATTTCATTAATTTTTTTCTTAATATTAAGATAACTGACTTTTTTAAACTTAAAATAATTAGATCATTGAATTTTAGTTTCTTTTTATTAACATACAGTTATGGGTATAAATTTACCACTAGGTATAAATTTACCTCTAAACATAAACTTAGATGTATCCACATGTAATGATATATTGTATTTTTACTATTTGAGGTATTTAAAAAATTTCTATTGTGATTTCTTCATTAACAGCAGTTAGTTGTAATTACGTGATTTTGAAAAATTATTTTCTTTATATATTTTTGTCATTGACTTGTAGTTTAATTCTCCTGTGGTCAGAGGACATCCTATATAATAATTACAGTTTTTTTACATTTATTTACGTTTATATTATGGCCCTGTATATGATCAGCGTTGGTCTGTGTTTCATGTGCATTTGAAAAAAACAATGTACATTCTTGAGCTATAGAGTATAATGTTCTAAATATGTTAAGTTAGATTTATTAATCATGCTGTTCAAAACTTAATTATTATGCATTCTTTAATGATTTTTAAATCAGTTGCAGAGAGAGCTCTGTAATAATTTCATTTATTGCAGAATTGTCTACCTTTCTATCAATATTCCTTGAATTCAAAATCCTTATGGATTCAACCTTTTATTTTGAAATAGTACCTTTCACCTTTGGTAATGCTTCTTGCTTTAAAGATTAATGTGGTAGGCAGAATTCTAAAATGTTCTCCAGGATTCCTGCCTCCCAGGATAATCCTATATAATTCCTGGGCCTGTGAATTTAATAGAGAATATATTGCTCCTATGATAGACTTTAAGAAGGGAGACTATCTGAATGGACCTAACCTGATCACATGATACCTATAATAGGTCTAGAGGTCAAAGGTAAGAGTATTCTGAGATTTGAACATGAGAAGTACTAGATGCATTGTAACTGGCTTGAAAGTAGAGGGAGCCACATGGCAAAGAATGCATGTAATTTCTGGGAGTTAAGATGGCCCCACTGATGGCCAGCAAGTAAATGGGGATGTTAGTCCTACAATGACAAGGAACTAATTTCTTTTGACAAAAAGAATGTGTTTGGAAGCAAATTCGTCTTCCCTCAGAGCCTCCAATGAAAACTCAGCCTGGCTGACCTCTTGATTTCAGTCTCATGATACTTTGAACAGAAATCCCAACTATGCAGTGCCAGATGCCTGACCTATAGAGCTATGAGTTAATAAAAGGATGTTGTTTCAAGTTGCTAAGTTTGTGGTGATTGGTTATGCAGCAATGGAAAACTACTGATACAAGTGATTTATACCAGCATGTTAAATTATTTACATCGTATAATTTTTCATGCATTTACTTTCACAATTTTGCTAGACATATATTTAATGTGTCTCTTGTATGCAGCTTAGAATTTGGTTTTGATTTTTGTTCATACTGGCAGTTTTTGTCTTAAAATTGGAGAATTCAGTCCAATTACATAAATACTGCATATTATCAGCATAAATACTGATATATCTGAATTAAACCTACCAACCTCACAATTCTTCTATTTGCCTAACCTACTGTGTCTTCTTTCTCTTTCTTTTCTGTCCTTTTAGGGATTAATCACATTTAAAAACATTCTATTTTATTGGTCTTTGAGTATTATTGTACTTATTATTTTGGTGATTACCACAAATATTACAAAATTGATCCTTAAATTGTTGAGTCCAAATTAAACTGGTAAATTTACATTTTCCCAGACAAAACAAGAAATGTTAAATGTTTTAGCTCCATTTTCCTCTCCCATCTTTTACAATATTATATTTTTATTTTATATCACGATATTAAAAAAATTAAATGTTTTAATATTTATACCAACATATAATATAAATATAGTATAAAAAGTCAATATTTATTTATATTAATTCCTGTAATTATTTTTTTCCATTTTGCTTATTTAATTTCTGCATTTTAATTGTCTGGGACTATCTTCCTTCTATCTAAAACATTCCCTTTTTTGTTTGCTTTAATTAGTGCAGTTCTGCTGGCAACACTTTCTCAACATTTGAAAAAAATTTCATAATTGAAGGATATTTTTGCTAAATATCAAATTCTGTCCTGGTAGTTTTTTATAGCACTATAGATCATTACAATATCTTCTGTTTTCACCATTTCTGTTAAAATATCAACTATTAATCTTATTGCTTTTAAGGTAAAGTGTCTGCATCAAAGAATTTTTTCTTTGTCCTTTGTTTTCATAAGTTTACCTACAGTCTGTGTAGATGGTTTTCTTTATATTCACTCTGCTTTTGGATTTTAGCATTTTTCATATCTCAACAGGAAAATTCTTACCCATTATCACTCAACAATTTATTCTTCTTTATTCTCTTTCTCCTTTTTGTTTGTGTCTCTAATTATGTATATGTTCAATTCTTTACCATGTATCATATCTCATGCTTTCAGTTTCTTTTCCCATCGTGCTTGCATCTAGATATTTTCTATCGATGAGCTTCCAGTTTACTAATTGTCTTTCAGCTGTGACTAAATGCTATTAAATTAATAGATGTAGTTGTTATTTCCAGTTATAATAACTTTAAATTCTACAATTTACATTTACTCTTATTGTGGTCAAACCATAACATAAAATTTACCATCTTAAACACTAAGTGTATAATGCAGCAGTGTTAACTATGTATACAGTGTTGTGTGGCAGATCTCTAGAACTTTTTCATCTAGCAAAATTGAACCACACATCCACTGAACAACAGTTCCCTTTCCCCTCTCTCCCTAGCCCCTAGCAACCACTACCCTAATTTCTGTCTTTATGAATTTGCCTATTCTAGGTACCTCATATAATTGGAATCATGCAGTATTTGTCTTCTTGAGATTGACTTGTTTCACTGAGCATAATTTCCTTAAGTTTCATCCTTCATCCACATTGTAACATATGACAAAATTTCCTTCTCTCTTTTTAAGGCTGAATTGAATAATCTATCGTGTGTAGCACATTTAAAAAATCTATTCATCTTTTGATAGATATTTAGGTTGCCTCCACCTCTATGCTATTGTGAATAATGCTGCAATGAACATATCTCTTTGATATTCTGTTTTCAATTCTTTTGAATATCTAGAAGTGAGATGGCTGGGCTATAAGGCAATTATACTTTTAATATTTGAGGATGCTGTAAACTGTTTGCAATAACATCTGTGCTATTGTACATTCCAACCAACAGTGCACAAAGTTTCCAATTTCTCCACGTGTTTGTTAACACTTGTTATTTTCTGTTTTTGTTTTGTTTTAGAGTGCCATCTAAAACAAGTGTAAAGTGATACTGTGATTTTCATTTGCATTTCTCTGATGAGGAGTGATGCTGAACATCTTTTGTATGCTTGTTAGCCATTTGTATATCTTCTTTGGAGATACAGCTATTTAAGTCCTTTGCCCATTTTTAATTGGATTTTTTCTGTTGATTTGTAGGAGTTCTTTATATATTTTGAACATTAACCCTTTATCAGATACATGGTTTGCAAAAACCTTTTCCCATTCTATACGTGGTCTTTCTCCTCTGTTGATTGTTTCCTTTGCTTCAAAGAGGGTTTTAAGATTGATGTAGTCCCATTTGTTTATTTTTGCTTTTGTTACCTGTGTTTTTGGTGTCACATCCAAGAAATAATTGCCCAATCCAATGTCATGAAGATTTCCCCTATGTTTTCTTTTAGGAGTTTTAAAGTTTCAGGTCTTATATTTAAGTTTTTCAATTTTCAGTTGATTTTGTATACGGTGTAAGGTAAGGATCCAACTTCATTCTTTTGCGTGTTCAAAGACTGTTTTCCCCACATCATTTGTTGGAGACACTATCCTTTCCCCACTGGATAGCTCTGGTACCTTTATCAAAGATTTAACCGTATAGAAGACAGTTTATTCTGTTCCAATGGTTTGTATAAGTCTGCTTTGATTACTTTGTATTATGTTTTAATTATCATGTATTGAAACCAGAAAGTGTGAAGACTCTAGCTTTGTTTGTCTTCATCAGGATTATTGTGGATATTTGTGGTCCTCTGAGATTCCACATTAATTTTAGGATTTTGTTTCTAGTTTTGCAGAATACACCATGGGGATTTTGATAGTGATTTACTCTGAATCTAGATCACTGTGGGTAGTGTGAACATTTTAACATTTTAACATTTCTGATTCATGAACATGTGGTATCTTTAATTCATGTCTTCTTTAATTTCTTTCTTCAATGTTTGGTAGTTTTCATTATACAAGAATTTTGCCTACTTGGTTAAGTTTATTCCTATATTTTAAATTCTTTTTCATGCTATTGTAAATGAGATTGTTTTCTTAATTTCCTGTCAAACTGTTCATTATTAGGGTACAGAAATGTAACTGACTTTGTGTATTGATTTTGTATCCCACAAATTTGCTGGATTTTATTTAACGGTGTGTGTGTGTGTGTGTGTGTAAACTTACAACTTTTCTGCATACAAGATCATGTATTCTACAAATAGATATCATTCTAATTCTTCTTTTCTGACTCGGGTGCTCTTTATTTTTCTTATCTTACTGTTATGGATAGATTTTCCAGTATTCTGTCAAATAGAAGTTGTAAGTGGGCATCCTTCCCTTGGTCCTGATCTTAGAGGGACAACTTCCAGCTTTTCCATCATTGAGTATGATGTTAGCTGTGTGCTTTTCATATATGACCTTTATTATGGTGGGACAATTTCCTTTTATTACTAGTTTGTTGATTTTTTTTATCCTAAAAGGATGTTGAATTTTGTCAAATGCAATTTTCTGTATCACCTGAAATGATTGTGTGCTTTTTGTCCTTTATTCTATTAATGTGGTTTATCACAGTGATTGATTTTCATATGTTGAACCATCCTTGCATCCCAAGGATAAGTCCTACTTCGTCATGATGTATAATCCTTAAATGTGTAGCTGAATTCAGTTTGCTAGTATTTTGTTGAGGATTTTTGCATTGATATTCCTTGGGGATATTGGTCTGTAGTTTCTTTTCCTGGTAGTATCTTTGTTTGATTTTTGTATCAAGATAATGCTGACCTCATAAATGGGTTTGAAAGTGTTCCCTCCTTTCACTTTTTCCAAAGAGTTTGAGAAGGACTGGTGTTAATTCTTCTTTAAATGTTAGGTAGAGTTGTCTAGAGAAGGCATCTAGTCCTAACTTTTCTTTGTTGATTTCATTTATTTATTTTTTTATTATTACTACTTACTCAGTCTTGTTGCTGGTTTATAGGCATGTTCAGATCTTTTGTCTTCATGATTCAGTCTTCATAATTTGGATAAATTTCTGGAAACATACATTTCTTCTAGATTACCCAGTTTGTTAGCATATAATTGTTCAGAGTAGTCTCTCATGACCGTTTTAATTTCTGCAGCATCAATTGCAATGTCTCCTCTTTCATTTCCAGTACTCGTTGAGTCTTCTCTCTTTTTTCTTAGTCTATCTACAGCTTTGTCAATTTTGTTGATCTTTTAAGAAATAATTTTTCAATATCCTTACTGTTTTTCAATTTGTGATATCATTTTTATTTCTGCTATAATATTTTCTTCCTTCTGTTAACTTCAAGTTTAGTTTTTTCTTCTTTTTCTTATCTCTTGAGGTGTACAGTTAGATTGTTGATTTGACATCTTAACATCAGCATTTTCTAGTATAAAGTTCATACAGGTTTACTTATAAATCTCTTAGCAGTGCTTTTGCTGAATCCCATGTTTTGGTATATCGTATTTTTATTTTCATTGTCTCAAGATATTTTTCAATCTCCTTGTGATTTATTTTTTGACTTATTGGTTGTTCAAGAGAGTGTTGCTTACTTTCCACATATTTGTGGATTTTCCAGTTTTCCTTTCACTGTTGATTTCTAGTTCCATTTCATTATGGTTGTAAAAGATAGTGTTATAATTTCAATCTTTAATTTGTTAAGACTTATTTTGTGACCTAACATGTGATCTATATTGGAGAATGTTTCATGTGTAATTGAGAATAATATGTATCCTACTGTTGTTGAATGAAGTGTTTTGTACATGTCTGCTAGTTCCACTAGCAGATCTATTAATTAGTAAAAGGGGGGTGTTGGAATCTCCTATTTTTGTTATTGCCTCTTCCTCCCTTTAATTCTTTCAATGTTTGCTTTATATATTTGGGTGATCTGGTACTAGGTACATATATATTTTACAACATTTATTTCTTTCCGATGTACTTGCCTCCTATGACAATTTTTTATTAAAGTATGGTCATTCTTGCCTGCTTTTGGATAGACATTGCATGGATATATTTATCTATCCTTTCACTTTCAGCCTATGTGTATCCTTATACCTAAAGTGAATTTCATGTAGACAGCACATACTTGGATCTTTTTTGTTTTCTAATCCATGCAACCACTTGATTTGGGAATTTAATTGATTTACATTTAAAGAAATTACTGACGAGAAAGGATTTACTATTGCCATTTTAAAATTGTTTTCCGTGTATCTTGTATTTATTTTGTCCTACGTTTTCTCTTCTTGCCTTCCTTTGCATTTCATTGACTTTTGTAGTGACATGCTTTAATTCCATTCCTATTTTCTTTTGTGCATATTCTATAGGTATTTTCTTTGTGATTACCATGTACATCACATAAAATATTTTATAGTTATGCCAATCTATTAAAAAATGATACCAAGTTAGTGGTGTCTAGGTGGCTCACTCAGTTAAGCATCCAGCTCTTGATTTCAGCTCAGGTCGTGATCTCACAGTTGTGAGATGGAGCTCCATGTCAGGCCATGTGCTGAGTGTGGAGCCTGCTTAAGATTCTCCCTCTCTCTCCCTCTGCCCCTCTCCCCTGCTTGCGCTATCAAAAAAAAAAAAAAGTGATACCAACTTCATTTGCATTAAAAAATTCTACTCCTTTACAACTCCCCCTTCACTTTGTTATTAATGTCACAAATTACATCTGTTTATATTTTGTAACTATTAATATAGTTTTATATACTTTATTTTTTTTTCACCATGGTAAATTTAATCTTTAATCCCCATCACCTATTTTACCCATCCCCCTTCCCTCCTCCCCTCTGGTAACTATCAGTTTTTTGTCTATAGTTAAAAGTCTGTTTCTTGGTTTGTTTCTCTCTCCTTTTTTCTCCTTTGCTAGTTTTTTCCTTTAAATTCCACATATGAGTGAACTCATGTGGTATTTGTCTTTCTCTGACTTATTTCACTTAGCATTATCCTAACTCTATCCATGTTGTTGCTAATGGCAAGATTTCATTATTTCTTATGACTGAATGATATTCCATTGTATGTGTGTGTGTGTGTGTATATGTATATATATATATATATATATATATATATATATATATATATATGTGTGTCTATTGATAGATGAATGGATAAAGAAGTTGTTGAGATATACATATATATATGTATACATATATACATATACTTTTTTATCCATTCATCTATCAATAGACATTTAAGCTGCTTCCACATTTTGGCTATTGTAAATAATGCTGTAAAAACAGGGGTACATGTATCCCTTGTATTAATGTTTTTGCATTTTGGAAAAATATCCAGTAGTGTGACTACTGGATCATAGGGTAGTTCTATTTCTAATTTTTTGAGGTAACTCCAAACTATTTTCCACAGTGGCTGCATCAATTTGCATGCTCTCCAATAGTGCCCGAGGGTTCCTTTTTCTCCACATCCTTGCCAACATATTTTGTTTCTTGTGTTTTTCATTTTGGTCATTCTGACAGGTGTGAGGTGATAGCTCATTGTAGTTCTGATTTGTATTTCCCTGATGATGAGTAATTTTGAGCATCTTTTCATGTGTGTGTGTTGGTCATCTGTATGTTTTCTTTCAAGAAATGTCTATTCATATCTTCAGCACATTTTTAATTGGGTTATTTATTTTGGCAGTATTGAGTTATATCTGTTCTTTGTATACTTTGGATACTAATCCTTTTATTGAATAGGTCATTTGCAAATATGTTCTCCCATTCTGTAGGTTGTCTTTTAGTTTTATTGATTGTTTCCTTTACTATGCAGAAACTTTTTATTTTTATATAATCTCAATAGTTTTGATTTTGTTTCCCTCATCTCAGGAGACATATCTAGAAAAATCTGAAAATCTGCTATGGCTGAGGTCAGAGAGATTACTGCCTGTGCTCTCTTCAAAGATTGTTATGGTTTCAGGTCTCACATTTAGGTCTTTATTCTTAGTTTATTTTTGTGTATGGTGGAAAAAAAAGTGGTCCAATTTCATTCTTTTGCACATGGCTGTCCAGTTTCCCCAATACCATTTTTGAAGACTGTCATTTTCTCATTGTATATTCATTCATTCTTTCTTTGTTGAAGATTAAGTGACCATATAATTGTGGGTTTATTTCTTTTTCTTTCTTTTTTTTAATTTTCTTTTTCATGATTGCTTTGGGTATTCAAGGTCTTTTGTGGTTCCATACAAATTATCGGATTGTTTCTTCTAGCTCTGAAAAATGATATTGATATTTTGATAGGGATTTCATTAAATGTGTAGATTACTTTGGGTAGTGTACATGTTTTAACAATATTTGCTCTTCCAACTCTTCCAATCCATGAGCATGGAATGTCTTTCCATTTCTTTGTGTCATCTTGAATTTCCTTCATCAGTGTTTCATAGTTTTCAGAGTACAGGGCTTTTACCACTGTGGCTAAGTTTATTCCTAGATATTTTATTGTTTTTGATGTAATTATAAATGGGATTATTTTCTTCATTTCCCATTCTACTGCTTCATTATTAGCATATAGGACTGGAATAGGTTTCTGTACAGATATTGTTTCCTGTGGCTTTACTGAATTCATTTATCAGTTGTAGTAATTTATTGCTGGAGTCTTTCAGGTTTTCTATGTACAGTATCATGGCATCTGCAAATAGTGAGTTTTACTTCTTACCATTTTGGATTATTTTATTTCTTTTTTTTGTCTGATTGCTGTGGCTAGGACTTCCAGTACTTTATTGAATAAAAGTGGTGAGAGTAGACATTCTTGTCTTGTTCCTGATCTTAGAGGAAAAGCTCCCAATTTTTCTCCATGAGTATGATGTTGGATGTGGGTTTTTCATATAATGCCTTTATTATGTTGAGGTATATTCCCTCTGGACCTACTTATCAGAAGGTTTTTATCATGAATGGATGTTGTACTTCATCAAATGCTTTTTCTGCATCTATTGAAATGATGGTTTTATTCCGTTCTTTTACTCATTTTTTTTAAATGCTTTTATCTCCTAAATTCTAAACTTGAATTTAAACTTATTTATATATCACCACTACAACATTACAGGATTCTGTTTCTGTCTATATATTTTCTTATGCTTTCATTTTGTTCTCTAGGGTTCATTTTAACTTGAAGAACTCTCTTTAGCAGTTTTAGTAAGGCAGGTATATTGGTGATAAACATTCTCAGCTTTTGTTTATGTTAGAAGGTCTTTATTTCTCCATTTTTGAAGTAGTTTTCCAGATACAGTATTCAGGGCTGGGTGGTTTTTTCTGTTTATTTGTTTGTTTTTTACTTCTCGCACTTTGAATGTATCAACCCACTCCCTTCTAGCCTAAAATGTTTCTGTGGAGAAATCCAGATTATCTTATGTAGTTTCCATATGCATAATGAGTAGCTTTTCTGTTGCTGCTTTCAAGATTATTTGTTTGTGTTTGGTTCATTTGACTATGATGTATATCATTGTGGGCCTCTTCGTGTTCAACTTCATTGGAATATTTGAATGCAAATGTTCATTTACTTAGATTTTGGAATTTTTTAGCCATTATTTTGTCATATAAGTTCTCTGTCCCCTTCT
Organism: Acinonyx jubatus; assembly: GCF_027475565.1. Classification (NCBI taxonomy): domain Eukaryota; kingdom Metazoa; phylum Chordata; class Mammalia; order Carnivora; family Felidae; genus Acinonyx; species Acinonyx jubatus. Next base: position 65,883,880 of record NC_069384.1, on the reverse strand, counting down.
CTCTCTCTTCTCCTTTTGGGACCACCATAATGCTTATATTGATCTGCTTCATGGTATTCTCTAAGTCCTTTAGGCATTTGTTTTGTTTCTCTCATTTGATAATTTCATATTACCTATCTTCAAGTTTGATGATTCTTTCTACATATTAAGTCTTCTATTGATCCCTCCCTTTAATAAAAATTTTCAATTCAGTATTTTTTTCCCAAACTCCTTTTTGGTTGTTTCTGTGTCTTTACTGATATTCCCATTTCATTCATTCATCATTTTCCTAATTTTGTTTAGCCTAAACATGTACTCTTACAGTGCATTGAGTTTAAGAAAATTATTCTGAACTGTCAGTTAATTCACAGATATCCATTTCCTTAGGATCAGTTGTTTTTTGGAGAGTGTTTTTGTTCCTTTGGGCTATATTTCACTATTTCTTTGTGTTTATTATTTCTTGTTGTGAATTTAGCATTTGAAAATGTAGCCACCTCTTATGGGCTGGCTTTGTACAGGGGCGGATTTTCACCCATCGGCCCATGTAGAGATCCTAGGGGCTTCTCGAACCTTTAATGAGGATGTGTCTTTTTTGGGCTGTGTGTAATAATTTCCCAATTATAGAAGTTTCTGGTTTCTTTACGAGTGGCTTGTAGTCTCTTGCTCCCTCTACAGTCTGTTGGCAGCGTTGCAAGTTTTTTGGTGCTTCAACAAACACTGAGCGTTTTTTTGTTGTTGTTGTTCTGTGCTGCCCCCAGGGATCCATCTTTCATCAGTACCATAGTTTGTCTCACCTGTCAATCTCCAAGGGATCCCCCTGAAAAGCAGGAAAGTTGAATGTACAGTCTGTTCTTCTATTTCCCTCTCATGAAAGAAGATGCAGGTTGGACCTTCCTCTTGAAAACAAGCTGTGACAATTTGGAGGAGGAGCTCACACAGTTGAAATGAAATGAAATGGCTGTGGCTATTTTAGGCTTTGAACTTGCCTGGAGTACTATTATTTCCTAACTAATCTCTGGGTTTTCGTGAAGGCTTTTTGAAACATATATTGTTGTTACATCAATGTTTCTGGGCTCCCTATTCTGACATCTTTCTGATGTCACTCTCCACTGATTACTTTATAGAGTATTTTCCCATCACTTTTCTCCCAATCTGACTATACTATTGTATTTGAAGTAAGTGTATTGTAAACAGCATATAGTTGGGTCATGTTTTTAATCCACTCTGCCAATTTGTGCATTTGAATTGGTGTACTCAGATCATTTATATTTAATATCATTGATACGTTAGGGCTTCAGTCTTTTTTTTTCACTGTTTGTTTCCCCCTACCTTTCTATGGATTACTTCAGTTATTTAATACATCCATTTGATGTATGAATAATGTTTTTGAGTGTATCTTTGCACATATTTTTAATGGCTGTTTTAGGTATTACATTATATATTTATAACTGGTGTCATCATACTACCATTTTGAGGTAAGTATAAAAACCTTATCTCCTTTTTACTTCCCTTTATCCTCTTGCATTTGTAATTGTCTTCAATATTTCCTCTAAGATATATTTATTAGGTATAGGATTCTGGATTTCTAGTTGTTTTATTTCAGCACTTAAAAGAGATCAGATTTTCTTCTGGCCTTCATAGTTTCTGATGAAAAATCCACTGTCATGCATTTGGTTTTGCACTATCAGAAAGGTGTCATTTCTCTTATTTTCATGATTTTTACTTGGTGTTTAGTGTTCAGAAGTTTGACTATGATGTGTTCTTTCAGCTTCTGGAATCTAGAGGCTCAAGTATGTTGTCAAAATTAGGAAGTTTTCAGCTATTGTTCCTTATGTAATTTTTCGGTCCTGTTTTCTTCTTTCCTTCCTCACTGGACTTGTCTTGACACAAGAGGAGGAAAGTGTGTGGCTCATTACTGTTGGGCAGTGGTTGAAATTATGGTTCCCCACATGATCTCTAACACCACACATGATGGGTTTCATTACCACCCAGAAGGGTTAAAAGTTCTAGCCCCCTACTCAGCTCAATGTCAGAAACTGATGCTCCCCACTCGGCCTCTGCATAGTTTTTTTCTGTTGTGGTTAGCTAGAGTAAAGAGGTTAATTTTTTAACAGTTTTCTGTCTTGATAGGTTGCCCCTTACATCATCCTTTGAGTAGACAGTGCTTTTATTGGACTTTTTGTTTAGTCTGTGCCCACTGGCAGTTCCAAGTTGCCAGCTTCTTCAACTCCAATTCTGAGATAACAAAGCAAAAAGGAAACCTAGGAAACTCACCACCATGTCATTTCTTGGGTGTTGGGGGGGCCCTAACCAGCCTCGCTTCTCTCCATCTTTTCCAATCATCTTATGTTTGTTTAAAATATTGGGGTGCCTGGGTGGCTCATGTCCAACTCTTGGTTTTGGCTCAGTTCACGATCTCACAGTTTGTGGGTTCAAGCCCCACAATGTGCTCTGCACTGACCTCATGGAACCTGCTTGGGATTTTCTCTCTCTGCCCCTCCCCTTCTCTCTCCTCCCCCCCCCAAAAACAATAAAAATAAATAAATATATATTTTTATATATTATATATTTATTTATTTATACATAATTATATATATACACACACACACACACATTTAATAACTGGGGCTTTGGTAATGCTTAATGGGAAAAATAGGAAAAAATATATTCCATATCTCATAAGCAGAATGCCTTATAATCTTTTAAGTCTCATCTTTATCTGTTGTTATATTTCTATTTTCATTCCTAATATTAGAGCATGAAGTCAGTTCCTATGGGAAGTAGTGACATTTCTGGTACTGCCAGAGCACAATTACAGGAAAGTATAAAAATTCAATAATATCTTTTTGTTTATGAATTGATAAAGTCACAAATCACATCCCACTTACCCAGTAATAATAATTTCTGGATATGTTTGTGTTCCAAGGTTCCAGGCTCCTCCACTGATTGGCCACTCCTAAATAAATTATTCAGGAAGAATTTATGAGTTTTATTTTTTTTTAATTTAAATTACTTAAAATTTCTAAAGGCAAACACTTTAAAATAATGGCAAAAGATTCATTTAAAAATAAATGGCCGTAAAGTAAATGATGAAGTGTGCAGCTTTTACTTAATTTCATTGAACAAACAATTCCAAGTGCACAATTCCATCTTCTTTAAAAGTACAAATTTTAACAAAAATTACCATATACATAAAAAGTACTAAAGAAGTATTTTAATCATACAAATACAGTGTTGCTACGTTTGCCACATGGTCTCTGTACCAAACTATTGTAGTTCCATTTAACACAGAGTACTATGTAAATTGTGCCCCCTGGAGTTGTCAATTCCAACAGCCCTGTGTAAATAGAAACCATAAATTACTATTGCCAGTATTTTAATCCTATAGTTAAATACAACAAAATTGAATTGAGAAAGTTATTTAACAAATGACTTTTGTTAGTAATGCCTTATAACCACTGAATAAGAAATAGTTAACTGAAGTTGACTCTTGAATTTTGTAAAACATAATCCTTCATCTGAAATAATTAAAAATTACATCTTATGATTCAAATATATGCTAGTTTAAATATATACTTAGGTAAATGTACCTCAGTATGTAAGTCTATACTATCATATGTATTTATAAAATAAGTATATAAGAAATTTATATTTGTGTAGGCTTAAAGCTATGTGGCATTTAGGAAAATTTAAATTTCACAAGTTATGTCTTATAGACACCAGCTTATGACCTCAGAAGAATTTAGTTCAAGTATTCTTAAATGGAAGGTCAGAAAATAACATGAAAAAGTATGATCATATGATATGAATATAAGAAAACATTTTTAATGGTTACTTTTACCTTATTACTGTATCCTTGTTTTTTATGCTTGGCTCCTATAGAGTAGAGTACTAGAATCAGATCTGGTGGGCAATCAGCAAAGTATGCTGTGCATGTAACTGGTGATTCATGAATGTCCATGGGATACGGATTTTCAAAGATTGGAAAACTAATAGATGAAGACAATATATTAGTGTCACTTCCCAAAGATAAAAAATGAAGTAACTTTTATAAAAAAAAAACCCTAAAAGCTTCTAAATATTAATTATACATTTCACTTAATAGCTTAGGTATCCTAAAACAAGGATCACATGAACAAGAATGCTCTTTTAAGAATATTTATCTATAAAATGTAATATGAATAGTGGTAGAATGTTTATTGAATAAACTCATTGTCTTTTCTGTAATTCCAAAATTCCACAGTGATATCACTTTGTTAATACAGACAGAATGAATTATGTTAAACTGAAAATGTATTCATCAAGTTGACTTATTTACATAAAGTTGTACATAGAGAAAACACCTATCTTATGTGTTTTAATACATTGACAAATATTTATATAATGTACTTGTAAATATTAAAATATCTTAGTAAATATGACATGCATTTCCTATTGAAGTAGTACCTAGACAATGTTTTATTTTTTTACAGAATTATTGAAAGACCTGTTTGCTGTGTAGGTGTGTGAATGATTATATATAAGATCATTTCCAACGTAAACTAAACTAGAGAACATAAGGGGAATACAGACTTACGAATGCAGTAAATTTCCTATCTTTAAGCCCACTATAATTTTAAAAATGGGTATCAGTATAGAACCACATAAAGAATTCTTAGAGACATAATATGTGCACTTCTCATGTACCAGAGCTACTAGGCACTGTAGTAGAGGGAGTTATTATTCTATGCTGCATATGTTCTAGGTCTGTGTATTCATGTTATTTCTTATATAAGGTTTTTGTTTGTTTGTTTTGTTTTGTTTTACTGAGGGTCTAGGGGCTAGTAACAATAATTTTCCACCATATTATTAGGAACTTAGTTAAAAACGTAGTCCAATCTAAGAGTATAACATGTATGTGTATTGGCAAGGGTTTTCTTCCTCTGATCTGAAATGCTGCAGATTCTATCCCAGATAAGAATAGTAGTATATGCAAAATCAGTTGAAAAGGAGCAAGTTGTGTTTAATAAATGATATATCCGATAAAGGGTAATATCCAAAATATATAAAGAAATTATATAAGTCAACACCCTAAAAACAAATAATCCAATTAAAAAATGGGCTGAAGACATCCAGATAGCCAACACACACGTGAAAAGATGCTCAATGTTACTCATCATCAGGGAAATACTGATTAAAACTGTAATGATGTCACTCCACACCTGTCAGAATGGCTAAAATCAACAACAGAAGAAACAATAGGTGTTGGAATGGATGTGAACAAACTGGTGCAGCCACTTCACGGTATGGAGATTCCTCATAAGTTAAAAACAGAACTACCCTGTGATCCAGCAATTGCACTGCTATACTAATTCAGAGGGATAAATGCATGCCAATATTTATTGCAGCATTATCTCCTATAGCCAAACTAGGGAAGCAGCCCAACTGTCCATTGACTGATGAATAGATAAGGATGTAGTGTATATATATATACACACGCACACAATGGAACATTACTCAGCCATGAGAAGAATGACATCTTGCCATTTGCAATTACATGGATGGAGAGCTATTGAGTATAATGCTAAAAGAAATAAGTCAGAGAAAGACAAATACCATATGATTTCACTCATGTGGAAGAAACAAAACAAGCAAGCATAGGTAAAAAAGAAGAGAGGCAAGCTAAGAAACAGACTGTCAACTATAGAGAACAAACTGATGGTTATCAGAGAGGAGGTGGGTGGGGGAATGGATTGAATAGATGATGGAGATTAAGGAGTGCACTTATGATGAGCACTGGGTGTTTTATGAAAGTGTCAAATCACTATATTATACACCTGAAACTATTACACTATGTTAACTGGAATTTAAATTAGAACCATTTTTTAAAAAGTATAAAGTACTACCTGGACCCAGAAATAAATGAAAGAAACAGCAAGCAGATTAAAATAGATGGATGAAAGTTTCTCAGTTTCAGAGTAGAAATTAAACACATCTGAGATTGATGAATTAGAAGTAAAATAAATGGATCACCTTAAAGACCACATCTACAACTTCAGATTTGATAATAACAAGAGGTTATAATGATAGACTGACAAAGTGAAAACATCATGAAAATGTTTAGGGAAAATTAGTATATTGGCAAAGAGTAAAGAGAAATATAGTTAAGAAAAGAATAACTAAAAATGTATTATAGGAATTTAGATGTGGAGATGTAAGCAAAGATAGAAATCCAAGAAATCAAGAAGAGGAAAAATTTGTAAGCCCTGATGCTTGTTTTCATATAAACAATTACGTGGGGGAAAAAGGAGGTAAGGGAAGAAGGGATAAATTAATTTGAACATTTATTTAAACATGGTTAAAAGTTAACTATTTGGAAGGAAAGAGAATATGTTAAATTTCTTAGACACTCAATGGGAATGTCACATAGTTTAAAATATGGTGCTGCCGAAGGTGAAATGTTAAATAAAAACTAGCAAACAAAATGTGAATTCACATACCCATATAAGCTAATGAAAACTGTAAGAATAAATGTATATACTGAAAACAGTGATTATTAAAGGTATAAAGGGCCTTGAAAGATAGCCAACTAGATAAAGTATAAGTAACCAACAAATATGGCACAGAAAGAAGATGAGTACTGTTGAGAACAGAAGAGTACATTTTAATAAAACTAATATTAGAACTTAGAGGAAGAGACATAACAAATCTATACATGTACACAAAACTTACTCAATTTTAATCTTGATAAATAGAGTAGCCAGGCAGAATCAGTGATGATGATCTTAAGGCCCAATCCTATATATCTTTCAAACTACTGAAATATATGCTACAAATGAATATAAAGAAGAACTTCGGCTCTGACATTTTCAAATGACATGGAAAGTAGAACTCAGGCTATAAGTCATTCAACAAAAATTTACTGAGAACCTACTCCATGTGCAGACAAAGCCTCTCCATGATCACTACAGTCTAGTAGAGAAACCATTTTGAAACAATAACAGATGGAAAATTTTATATGTGTCAAAGCTATGAAGGAGACGAGCAAGGGAGCTGTGAGAGTCTGTAATAGGATATTTGACCAAATTATATAGGTAATGAAACAATTTTTTTAAATGAGGAAATGATACCTGAGTTGAGCTTCTTACAGATGAGATGTTAATGAGGAGAAAAAGGAAGGGAAGATTAATATAGAGGAGAGAGAATGCACAAAAATTCTAAATATAAAGGGGCTAAGAGATCAGTGGGCCTAGAGCATAGAATGAGGGAAAATCAGAGACAGGAGGATCCTGAGCTTATTTTGTCCCTTGGACACACCAAGATAACAACTATATCTATACAACTAACTCTGAAAATGATCTAAAGACTGGCAGAACAGACCTTCTGCAGTTAATTGTAGAGAACAGGTCACACTGAGGGGCAGAGATGATGTTGGGAACCAAACCACTGGTAAGACTAATCACACATGAGAGGGATACCACAAGCACAGAGAAGTAAGATGATTAGACCCCACCCTAGGCACTGGGGATATGCAGTAGGAAATCAAGTCTCCATTAACATGGGGCTTCAAAAACATGGGGCTTAACTCTAGGAAAGCCATAGGGAGATAGGAAACAGCCCCTGCCATTAAAGAGCCAGCATAATAACCCCAACTGAGACATAGCACGGAAGCTGCAGTTTGAAAAGTCCCTGGAGTAAATGTGAAGATTTATTTACTAATCTCAGAATGTGCACTGAAGGGGCAGAGATCTTAATAAGACTTCTCCAAAAAGAAATGTTGGTGGGTGCATTCTGCACAGTTGGAAACCAGCCCAAACACTCTCCACCTATCTTGGTAGCACTGAGTTTCTTACCCCATCCAACCCACCTGCCTTCACAGGCATCCCTGCAAAGAAGCTCCTGCCCCTCTACATCCTGCAAGCATCCTTGGTACAGACCAGTGCCAATCCAAAGTGTCCTGAGGAAATGGGGAGATAACCCCACACAGCAGCATACCTACAATTTCAAAAACTGAGCCTTTTAGCTGGCTATGCAGAGACAAAGCCCTGCTCTTCAGTGTGCCCACAGTTATGGTAGAGAGGCTGACTGCAAATACCTAGTCTGGCTGTTGGCCTCACCCACCAACAAAAGCCTCTGTGGGCAAACAAGGAGAAAGCCCTGCCATTTCACTGTGCCTGTGAAGACTAATCATGAGCCTGACTGCTGACCCCACTCACCTAAAAGCCCACAGAGACTTCAGACCCCTCAATAGCACAGGGACCAAACCCTGTCTAGTGCACCCAGAGCAGGCAAAGTTGATCACTGCAGCTGACTGGGCTAAATGCAGATGCTAGTCAGCTATAGACCCAGGGTGCACACAGTTCCCAAAGAAGATATCCCAGGAGCACCCAGGTCTGGTGACCAAGGGGAATATTGCTACAGGGCACCACAGGACCTCTTCTATACAAGGCCACTACTCTCAAGACTATGAGATATAGTTGACCTCTGTGTTTATTTAAAAAACAACAACAAATGGCACAGTTTGTTTAAAAAACAAACACAGAGTAAGACAGAGGGATATGTCCCAAAATGAAAAACATAACAAAATCACAGTTAAAGATGTAAGCAAAGCTGAGATAAGCTGTATGCCTGATAAAAATGCAAAGTGATGATTATAAAGATACTCAGTGAACTTCAGTAGAGAGTTTATGAACTCAGTGAGAATTTCAACAAAGAGAAATTATAAAACAGAACCAGGCACACACGAAAAATTCAATAATTGAAATAAACATACTAGAGGGAATAAACAGTAGATTAGGAAATAGAATGGCTCAGTGATCAGGAAGACAGGGCACTGAAGATGAAGCAACTGAGAAGAATAAATGACAACAGGTTAAGAGAACTTTGTGACATCATCAAGAGGATTAACATTCACATTATAGGGATCCCAAAAGGAGAAGAGAGAGAAGGAGGGATAAAACTTATCTGAAGAGAGACTGAGGAAGAAGATGGCCGTGTAGGAGGACGCTGGGCTCACTGTGTCCTGCTGATCGCTTAGATTCCACCCACATTTGCCTAAATAACCCAGAAAACCACCAGAAGACTAGCAGAATGGACTCTCCGGAGCCAAGCGTAGACAAGAAGCCTACGGAAGAGGGTAGGAAGGGCAGATAGTCAGTGCATGCTACACGGACTGGTGGGAGGGAGCCAGGGTGGTGGAGGGGCAGCCCACTGGGCAAGGCAGAGCCCCTGAGTCTGCCTTGCAAAAGTGGAGGGGCCAGACTGCGTGAGTTCAGACAGCCAGTGGGACTTAACATCTGGAATGTTAAAAGTCAACAGCTCTGCTCTCGGAGAACAGGGAGGGCGAGAGGACACCGGGAGGGAGAGTTGCTGAGCCCCGGAAGACAGACCTCAGCTCAGCAGGGAACAAAGGTGCTGGCAAGCGCCATTTCCCTCTCCCATCTCCTTGATGAAATTCCAAAGGTAACCAGTTCCCGTCACCAAACTTCCTTGCACCGCGCAAACGCCCAACGCTGTCCTTCTGTGGATCCATCCCTCCAATGGGTCTACCTCCCTCCCTGTGCTGCAGGGCCCCTCCCACAGGGGACCACCCATGGCAAAGCGAGCTAAGCCTGTCCCTCCCAACCCTGTGCACCTTGTGGATCCACCCCGGCTAATACACCAGATCCCATAGAAGCAGCACCACAAGCCTGGCAGTGTGCAAGTAGCCCAGACAGGGGCCACGCCACTCCACAGTGAGTCCTGCCTCTAGGAGAAGGGAAGATTAGGTACACACCAGTCTGACTGTGGCCCAAACAGTGGGCTGAGGGCAGACATCAGGTCTGACTGCAGCCCCACTGCAGTACAGGGCAAGTGCCCTGCAGTTACAAGCCACCACAGGGACTACCCAAAATGACGAAATGGAAGAATTCTCCTCAAAAGAAACTCCAGGAAGTAGCGACAGCTAACGAATTGATCAAAAATGATTTAAGCAATATAATGGAACAAGAATTTAGGATAATAGTCATAAAATTACTGGGTTGGAAAAAGCATAGAGTACAGCAGAGAATCTATTGCTACAGAGATCAAGGAACTAAGAAATAGTCATGAAGAGCCAAAAAATGTTATAAATGAGGTGCAAAATAAAATGGAGGCAGCCATAGCACAGATTGAAGAGGCAGAGGAGAGGATAGGTGAATTAGAAGATAAAATTATGGAAAAAAAAGGAAGCTGAAAAAAGAGAGATAAAAAAATCCAGGAGTTACAGGGGAGAATTAGAGAACTAAGTGATGCAATCAAATGGAACAATATCTGTATCACAGGAATTCCAGAAGAGGAAGAGAAAAAGAAAGGGGCTGAAGTTGTACTTGAACAAATCATAGCTGAGAACTTCCCTGATCTGAGGAAGGAAAAAGGCATTGAAATCCAAGAGCCACAGAGAACTCCCTTCAGATGTAACTTGAATCAATCTTCTGCACGACATCTCATAGTGAAACTGGAAAAATACAAGGATAAAGAGAAAATTCTGAAAGCAGCTAGGGATAAACAGGTTCTAACTTACAAAGGGAGACCCAGACTAGTGGCAGACCTATCTACTGAAACTTGGCAGGCCAGAAAGGAGTGGTAGGAAATCTTCAGTGTGATGAACAGGAAAAATATGTAGCTGAGAATCCTTTATCCAGCAAGTCTGTCATTCAGAACAGAAGGAGAGATAAAGTTCTTCCCAAACAAACAAAAACTGAAGGAATTCATCACCACTAAACCAGCCCTGCAAGACATCCTAAGGGGGTTCCTGTGAGTGAAATGTTGCAAGGACCACAAAGTACCAGAGACATCACTACAAGCATGAAACCTACAGACATCACAATGACTCTAAACCCATATCTTTCAGTAATAACACTGAATGTAAATGGACTAAATGCTCCAATCAAAAGACATAGGGTATCAGAATGGATAAAAAAACAAGACCCATCTATTTGCTGTCTACAAGAGACTCATTTTAGACCTGAGGACACCTTCAGATTGAAAGTGAGGGGATGGAGAACTCTCTATCATGCTACCAGAATTCAAAAGAAAGCTGGAGTAGCCATACTTTTATCAGACAAACTACACTTTAAATTAAAGGCTGTAACAAGAGATGAAGAAGGGCATTATATAATCATTACAGGTACTATCCATCAGGAAGAGCTAACAATTATAAATGTCTATGTGCTGAATATGGGAGCCCCCAAATGTATAAAATTAATCACAAACATAAGCAACCTTATTGATAAGAATGTGGTAATTGCAGGAGACTTTAATACTCCACTTACAACAATGGATAGATCATCTAGACACAGGATCAATAAAGAAACAAGGGCCCTGAATGATACATCGGATCAGATGGACTTGACAGATATATTTAGAACTCTGCATCCCAAAGCAACAGAATATACTTTCTTCTCGAGTGCACATGGAACATTCTCCAAGAGAGATCACATACTGGATCACAAAACAGCCCTTAATAAATGTAAAAGAATTGAGATCATACCATGCACACTTTCAGACCACAATGCTATGAAACTTGAAATCAACCACAGGAAAAAGTCTGGAAAACCTCCAAAAAATGGAAGTTAAAGAACATCCTACTAAAGAATGAATGGGTCAACCAGGCAATTAGAGAAGAAATTTAAAAATATATGGAAACAAATTAAAATGAAAATACAACAATCCAAATGTTTTGGGATGCAACGAAGGCAGTCCTGAGAGGAAAATACATTGCAATCCAGGCCTATCTCAAGAAACAAAAAAAATCTCAAATACAAAATCTAACAGCACACCTAAAGGAAATAGAAGCAGAACAGCAAAGACACCCCAAACCCAGCAGAAGAAGAGAAGTAATAAAGATCAGAGCAGAAATAAATAATATAGAATCTAAAAAAAACTGTAGAGCAGATCAATGAAACCAAGAGTTGGTTTTTTGAAAAAATAAACAAAATTGACAAACCTCTAGCCAGGCTTCTCAAAAAAAAAGGGAGATTACCCAAATAAAATCATGAATGAAAATGGAATTATTACAACCAATCCCTCAGAAATACAAGCAATTATCAGGGAATACTATGAAAAATTAAATGCCAACAAACTGGACAACCTGGATGAAATGGACAAATTCCTAAGCACCCACACACTTCCAAAACTCAAACAGGGAGAAATAGAAAAATTGAACAGACCCATAACCAGCGAAGAAATTGAATCAGTTATCAAAAATCTCCCAACAAATAAGAGTCCAGGATCAGATGGCTTCCCAGGGGAATTCTACCAGACATTTAAAGCAGAGATAATACCTATCCTTTTCAAGCTGTTCCAAAAGGGAAGGACAACTTCCAGACTCATTCTATGAAGCCAGTATTACTTTGATTCCCAAACCAGACAGAGACCCAGTAAAAAAAGAGAACTACAGGCCAATATCCCTGATGAATATGGATGCAAATATTTTCAATAAGATACTAGCAAATCGAATTCAATAGCCTATAAAAAGAATTATTGACCATGATCAAGTGGGATTCATTCCTAGGCTGCAGGGCTGGTTCAACATTCACAAATCAATCAATGAGATACATCACATTAATAAAAGAAAAGATAAGAACCATATGATCCTGTCAATAGATGCAGAAAAAACATTTCACAAAATTCAGCATCCTTTCTTAATAAACACCCTCAAGTAAGTCGGGATAGAAGGAACATACTTAAACATCATAAAAGCCATTTATGAAAAGCCCACAGCTAATATCATCCTTAATGGGGAAAAACTGAGAGCTTTCCCCCTGAGATCAGGAACACGAAATGGGTGTCCAATCTCACCGCTGTTGTTTAACATAGTGTTGGAAGTTCTAGTATCAGCAATCAGACAACAAAAGGAAATCAAAGGTATCAAAATTTGGCAAAGATGAAGTCAAGCTTTCACTTTTTGCAGATGACATGATACTATACATGGAAAACCCGATAGACTCCACCAAAAGCCTACTAGAACTGATACATGAATTCAGCAAAGTTGCAGGATACAAAATCAATGTACAGAAATCAGTTGCATCCTTATACACTAACAATGACACAACAGAAAGACAAATAAAGAAACTGATCCTATTCACAATTGCACCAAGAAGCATAAAATACCTAGGAATAAACCTAACCAAAGATGTAAAAGATCTGTATGCTGAAAACTATAGAAACCTTATGAAGGAAATTGAAGAAGATATAAAGAAATGGAAAACATTCCATGCTCATGGATTGGAAGAATAAATATTGCTAAAATGTCAATACTAACCAAAGCTATCTACACATTCAATGCAATCCCTATAAAAATTGCACCAGCATTCTTCTCAATGCTAGAATAAGCAATCCTAAGATTTGTATGGAACCACAAAAGACTCCGAATAGCAAAAGTAATATGGAAGAAGAAGGCCAAAGAGGGAGGCATCACAATCCCAGACTTTAGCCTCTACTACAAAGCTGTAATCATCAAGACAGCATGGTATTGGCACAAAAACAGACACATAGACCAATGAAATAGAATAGAGACTACAGAATTGGACCTACAAAAGTATGGTCAACTAATCTTTGACACAGCAGGAAAGAATATCCAATGGAAAAAAGATGGTCTCTTTAACAAATGATGCTGAGAGAACTGGACAGCAACATGCAGAAGAATGAAACTAGACCACTTTCTCACACCATTCACAAAAACAAACTCAAAACGGATAAAGGACCTGAATGTGAGACAGGAAACCATCAAAACCCTAGAGGAGAAAGCAGGAAAAAAACCTCTCTTTCCTCGGCTGCAGCAATTTCTTACTTGATACATCCCCAAAGGCAAGGTAATTAAAAGCAAAAATGAAATATTGGGACCTCGTGAAGATAAAAAGCTTCTGCACTGCAAAGGAAACAATCAACAAAACTAAAAGTCAACCAACGGAATGGGAAAAGATATTTGAAAATGACATATCAGACAAAGGGCTAGTATCCAAAATCTATAAAGAGCTCACCAAACTGCACACCCGAAAAACAAATAATCTGGTGAAGAAATGGGCAGAAAACATGAACTGACACTTCTCTAAAGAAGACATCCAGATGGCCAACAGGCACATGAAAAGATGCTCAACGTCGCTCATCAGGGAAACACAAATCAAAACCACACTCAGATACCACCTCACGCCAGTCAGAGTGGCTAAAATGAACAAATCAGGAGACTATAAATGCTGGAGAGGATGTGGAGAAACGGGAACCCTCTTGTACTGTTGGTGGGAATGCAAACTGGTGCAGCCGCTCTGGAAAACAGTGTGGAGGTTCCTCAAAAAATTAAAAACAGATCTCCCCTATGACCTAGGATTAGGACTGCTAGGAATTTACCCAAGGGATACAGGAGTGCTGATGCATAAAGGCACTTGTACCCCAATGTTTATATCAGCACTTTCAACAATACCAAATTATGGAAGGAGCCTAAATGTTCACCAACTGATGAATGGATAAAGAAATTGTGGTTTATATACACAATGGAGTACTACGTGGCAATGAGAAAGAATGAAATATGGTCTTTTGTAGCAAAGTAGATGGAACTGGAGAGTGTTATGCTAAGTGAAAATAAGTCATACAGAGAAAGACAGATACCATATGTTTTCACTCATATGTGGATCCTAAGAAATTTAACAGAAGACCATGGGGGAGGGGAAGGAAAAAAAAAGTTAGAGAGGGAGGGAGCCAAAGCATAAGAGACTCTTAAAAACTGACAACAATCTGAGGGTTGATGGAGGTGGGAGGGCAGGGAGGGTGGGTGATGGGTATTGAGGAGGGCACCTATTGGGATGAGCACTGGGTGTTGTATGGAAACCAATTTGACAATAAATTTCATATTAAAGAAAAAAATTATCTGAAGAAATAATAGCTGAAAACTTCCCTAATCTAGGGAAGGAAACAGACATCCAGATATAGGAATCTTAGCCCCTAACGAGATTAACCCAAGGAGGTCCACACCAAGGCATACAATAATTAAAACGGCAAAAAGCAATGATAGAATTTTAAAAGCAGCAAGAGAAAGTTACATAAAGAGAAATCCCACAAGGCTATCAGCTGATTTTTCAGCAGAAACATTGTAGGCCAGGAGGGGGGTGGCATGTATATTCAAAGTGCTGAAAGGAAAAAACTTACAACCAAGAATACTCTATCCAGCAAAGAATAGAATAGATTACCATTCAGAACAGAAGGAGAGATAAAAATTTTCCCAAACAAAAGTTAACGGAGGTCATCATCTCTAAACCAGCCTTACAAGAAATGTTAAAGGAAATTCTTTGAGTGGAAAGAAAAGGCCATAACTAGAAGAAAATTATGAAAGAAAAAAAGTTCACAGGTAAAAGAAACACATAATGAAGTTGGTGGATTAATCACTTATAAAACCAGTATGGAGCTTTAAAACATAAAAACAGAAAATTATATCTACAAAACCATTCAATATATATACGAAATATGTAAAATAGGACATCATATACATAAGACATAGAGATAGTAAAAATGTAATGCTTTTAGAATGTGTTTGAACTTAAGTGACTATCAAGTTAATATAGACTGCTATACCCATAAAATGTTACATATGAACCTCATGGTAACCACAAATCAAAAACCTATATTAGATATGCAAAAAAATAAATAGAAAGCAAACCAAGCATAACAGTAAAAAAAAAGCCATCAAACAAGACAAGAGAGCAAGAGAAGAAAGGGACAGAGAAGAACTACAGAAACAACTAGAAAACAATTAATGGAATGGCAATAGTACACACCTACCAATAATTATTTATTTTAATGTTTATTTATTTATTTTGAGAGAAAGAGAGAGGGGAAAGGACTGAAAGAGAGGGAGAGAGAGAATCCCAAGCAGGCTCCACACTGTCAGCACAGAGCCCAATGCAGGCCTCTATCCCATGAACTGTGAGATCATGACCTGAGCCGAAATCAAGTCCGACATTTAAGCAACTGAGCCACCCAGTCACCCTGCCAATAATTACTTTAAATGGTCTAAATGCTCCAATAAAAAGACATAGGATGACTATATGGATTAAAAAAACAAGGCCCTTCTATAAGCTGCTTATAAGAAACTCACTTCCGAGCTAAAGACACATACAGACTGAGAGTGAAGGATTGGAAAAACATATACCATGCAAATGGAAGCAAAAAACCAACAACAACAACAACAGCAAAATGGAGGCAGCAATATTTAGATAAAAAGACTTTAATTTAAAACAAAGACTGCAATGAGAGGCAAAGAAAGGCACTACATAATGATAAAGGGAACATCCAAGAAGATGATTTAACAATTTTAAATATCTACGTACCCAAATTGGAGGACCCAAATACATAAAGCACATATTAACAAACATAAAGGGAAAAATTGATAATCAAATAATAGTAGAGGGCTTGAACATCCCATTTATATCAATGTATCACAGAAAGGAAATCTAAAGGAAATAATGACTTTGAATGACACAATAGATTGGATGGACCTAACAGATATATACATATTATTCCATCCCAAACAGCAGCATACATGTTCTTTTTAACTGTACATGGAATATTCTCCAAGATAGATCACATGTTAGGCCACAAAACAAATTTCAATAAATTTAAAAAGATTAAAATCATATCAACCATTTTTTCTGACCACAGTGTTATGAAAATTAAAATCAATTACAAGAAAATCTGGAAAGAACACAAATACATTAAGTCTAAACAACATGCTACTAACCAACCAATGAGTCAACCAAGAAATCAAAGAGGAAATAAAAAAATATATGGAGACAAATGAAAAACACACACACACATACACACAATAGTCCAAAATCTTTGAGACACAGCAAAAACAGTTCTAACAGTTCTAAGAGAGAAGTTTGTAGCAATACATGCCTCAATATAAGCCTCAAGAAATAAGAGAAACCTCAAACAACCTAGGAAATGATAAAAATTAGAGCAACATAGAGATTAAAAAATCCACACACAATAGAAAGATTGAAACCAGGAGCTGGTTTATCCTTTCTTTAAAAGGATAAACAACACTGGGGCACCTGGGTGGCTCAGTCAATTAAGCATCTGACTTTGGCTCAGATCATGATCTCACTGTGAGTTAGAGCCCTGCATCAGGCTTTGTGTTGACAACTCAGAGCCTGGAGTCTGCTACAGATTCTGTGTATACCTCTCTCTGCCCCTCCCCCACTCGCATTGTCTGTCTGTCTCTCTCTCTCAAAAATACACATTAAAAAATAAAAGGATAAACAAAACTGATAAACCTTTAGCCAGATGCATCAAGGAATAAAGAAGGAAGACTCAAACAAAAGCAGAGATGAAGGAAAAATAACAACCAACACCACAGAAATACAAGAACTATAAGAGATTATGAAAAATATGCCAACAAATTGGACAACCTAGAAAAAAATGGCTAAATTCCTAGAAACATATTCCACCAAAGCTGATTTAGGAAGATAGAAAATTTGAAATGAATTGTTACTAGTAAAAGAATTGAAGTAGTAAGCAAAAACTTCCAACACACAAAAGTCCAAGACAAAATGGCTTCACAAGCAAATTCTACCAAACATTTGAAGAAGAGTTAAACCTTTTTTTAAATGATTCTAAAAAATAGACGAGGAATGAAAATTCCAAATTCATTCTACAAGCAAGCATTACTCTGATACCAAAAGTAGACAAAGACATTACAAAAAAAAATGTATGGGCAAATATCTTTGATGAACAACACAGATGCAAAAATCCTCAACAAAATATTAACAAACTGCATTAGGCAACACACTAAAGGATCATTCACCATGATCATCCACCACCCCAAATTTATTCTCGGGAGGCAAGGATAGATCAATATTCGCAAATAAATCAATGAGATACATCACATTAACAGGAAAAAGGATAAAAACCATATGATCATCTTAATACATGCATTTGACAAAATATAACATCTGTTCCTGATTAAAAACTCTCAATAAAGTGAGTTTAGAGGAAACATACCTCAATATAATAAAGTTTGTATATTAAAAACCCACAGATAACATCATACTCAGTGGTGAAAATCTGAGAGCTTTTCCTCAAAGATCAGGAACAAGACAAGGATGTCCACTCTTGCCACTTTTATTCAACATAGTACTAGAAATCCTAGCTCCAGCATTCAGACAACAAAAAGAAATAAAAGGCATCCAAACTGGTAAGGGAGAAGTAAAGCTGTCACTATTTGCAGATGCCTTGAGACTATATACAGAAAACCCTAAAGACTCCACCAAAAACCTACCAGAATGGATAAATGAATTCAATAAAGTTGAAGGATACAAAACTAATATACAAAAATCTGTTGCATTTCTATAATAATGAAGTAGCAGAAAGAAAAATTTTAAGACAATCTTACAATTACACTAAAAAGAATAAAATACCTCGCAATAACCTGAACCAAGGTGATGAAAGACTTGTACTCTGGAAACTATAAAATGTGATGAAGGAAATTAAAGATAACACAAACTATGAAAAGATAGTCCATGCTCATGGATTGAAAGAATATCATTAAAATGTCCATACAACCCAAAGCAACCTACATATTTAATGCAATCACTATCAACGTACTAACAACATTTTTCACAAAAGTAGAACAATCCTAAAAGCTGTGTGGAACCACAAAAGACCCCAAATAACCAAAGCAATCTTGAGAAAGAACAAATCTGGAATTATCTCAATTCTAGATTACAAGATATATGACAAAGCTGTAATAATCAAAGTAGTATGCTACTGGCAAAAACAAACAAGCAAAACAACAACACATAGTCCAGTGGAACAGAATAGAATGCCCAGAAATAAACTCATCCTTATATGGTCAATTAGCCTACAACAAAGGAGGCAAAAATATGCAATGGGGAAAAGACAGTCTTTTCCAAAGTGGTGTTATGAAAACGGGACAGCTACATGTAAAAGAGTAAAATTGGACCACTTTCTTACACCATACACAGAAATCAACTCAGGTTAAAAACCCAAATGTGAAAGCTGGAGTCTTAAAACTCCTAGAAGAAAAGATAGACATCAAGGATAGACAGACATCTGCTATAGAAACATTTTTCTATATGTATCTCCTCTAGCAAGGGAAATAAAAACAAAAATAAACCATTGGGAGTACACCCAAATGAAAAGCTTTTGCATGGTAATGTAAATCATCAACAAAGTGAAAAAGGCAACTTAATGGGAGAAGATATTCGCAAATGATATATCTGATAAAAGGTTAATATGCAAAATATTTAAATAACTTACACAAGTTAACCCCATAAAACCAAATAATCTGATTAAAAAATGGACAGAGGACTTCAACAGATCTTTTTCCAAAGAAGACATACAGATGGCCAATAGACACAGAATAAGATGCCCAACATCACAAATCATCAGGGAAATGCAAATCAAAACCACAATGAGAGGTCACCTTACACCTGTCAGAATGGCTAGAATCAAAAAAGACAAGAAATACAAAGTATTGGCAAGGATGTGGTGGAAAAGAGACCCCAGTGCACTGTTGGTAAGAATATAAATTGGTGCGGCCACCATGAAAACAGTGTGGAGGTTTCTCAAAAAATTAAAAATAGAAATACCATGTGATCTAGTAGTCCCACTACTGGGTTTTTACTCAAATAAAACAAAAACACTAATTTTAAAAGACATATGCACCCCCTATAACATCATTATTTACAATAACCAAGATATAGAAGTAACTTAAATGACCATTGATAGATGGATAAAGAAGACGTGCCACACACACACACACACACACACACACCCTGAAATATTACTTAGCCATAAAAACTAATGAGATATTGCCACTTGTGGCAACGTAGATGGGACTGGAGGGTATGATGCTGAGTGAAATAATTCAGACAGACAAATACCATATGATTTCACTTATATGTGGGATCTAACAAACAAAATAAGTGAAGAAAGAAAAAATTCTAGATTCATAAATACAGAGAACAATCTGGTGGTTGCCAGAGGGGCAACAGTGGCTGGGGGATGGAATAAAGGGGATTAAAAGCTATAAATTTCCAGTTATAAAATAAATAAGTCACAAGATTAAAAGTACAATATAGGGAACATAGTGAGTAATACTGTAATAATGTTGTAATGCAACAGATGATTACATTTGTTGTGAGCACTGAACAATGTATAGAATTGTTGAATCAATATCTCATACCCCTAAAACTAATATAACATTGTCTGTTAAATATAATTCAATTAAAAAAGAAAAAAGATAGGGAAAATCAGTTTCATGTCTATCATCATTTAGAATGAAAATGTGTAACAAGAAGACAGTATTCATCAATTGCATCTACTTTTACTATGTAAAGGAGTTGAAAGCAACTCCAAGAGCAATATTTCATATTTGTTTCCATTGCCTACAACATGAGAAAGAAAAGAAAGTAAAAGAAGGCCTCCATCTCCTCTGCTTTTGAGATCCTGCTCTCCTGTATTGTTGTTGGAGTAGTCCAATAACACTTTAATCATGTGCCATTTTCCATTAGTCCATAGCTAGCAGATGGCCATATGGTACATTGTACAAATTTTCATAACGATTGTTTTTGCTTAGGTTAACAGAAAAAATGTGATCCATTTTATGTGTCCTGAGTCTCCAAATGCATCTTTCCAAACATCAGGTGTTGCCTTAAAAATGTGTTACAATTTTCTACGTCTCCTAAAGTCTCCTGGTTTTGTTTTCATTATTGAACTAATTACATTTCTACAATTCTAGCATAACAATATTCCACATAAAGAATATTTACCATCTAACATACACTAATGTCAATTATCTATGATAACTTCCTGTATTTTCATTGTAATGAATAGAGTATAAAAATAGTGTTAATCTGTAAATGAATAACTTACTTGCTTTGTGTCAGATCAACTACAATGAGATCTTTCTCCAGAAGTACTACAACAGCATAAGGTTCTTGAAATTCTACAAGTAAAAATAAAAAGTGGAAGTTTTCATGTTTCATATTTTATAAAATCATCAAACTTTCATTTCCTTTGTCTCCTTACAAATGTTATTTAAATGATTTCAGAAGACCAAAATATGAGCCACAGTAAAAAGTAACAAAACACTTTTAATTAAAAAATATTGTTGTTTTTCTCAGACTTAATGTTTAAGATCATTACAGGGAATGTGAAAGTGAGAAGTTGCAGAGAGTTAAATATTTCTCAATAATCATGAGATGGTGATAGATTATTGGAAAAGAGTCTGTCATCTCTGTCTCACAAACATTTATCTTATTCTTCCATAACTTTCCATTTTAGATCTGATTTCATGCATACAAGGAGATGTTGTAAGAAAATAGTTCTGCCCTCCTGGGCTATGACACATTTCACCTCCCTGTGAAAGCAACACTCCTTATACTAAAAAATTTAATTTCTATTCAATATGCTTTAACAGGCACTTAAAGATTGCCTACTATGTGCCTAAGAGTATATACCTCAAAAAGGCAGAGAGTCTGAGGATAATCTGTGATTTTAAGTTCCTAAACTTTAACCCCTCCCTCCTTTCAATAGGTTCCAGCAACTATTCTCAGAACAAAGGATATATGGAGAATAAAATTGACAAGGTCCTTATTCTCATGGAGTTTACATTCTAGGGATGTATACAAACAATGAAGAAGTAAATGAATAGATTCAGAAAGTAATGTGAGCCATTAGAAAAAATCAAGGCTTATGGCATAAGAAATGACTTTTAGGTCAGGCAGAGTAACACAAATACCATATGATTTCACTTATATGTGGAATTAAGAAAAAAAACAGATGAACATATGGGAAGGGGTAAAAAAAACAAAATGAGGGAGAGAAAGAAACAAACCATAAGAGACTCATTATGACAGAGAACAAACTGAGGGTTGATTGAGGAAGGTGAGTGGGGGATGGGCTGAGTGATGGGTATTAAGAAGGGCACTTGTTATGATGAGCCCTGAGTATTATATATAAGTGATGAATCACTAAATTCTACACCTGAAACCAATATTACACTATATGTTGACTAACAGGAATTTAAGTAAAAATTTGAAAAAGACAAAAAAAGAAATGATTTATGGTTGGTGGGAGAGCACTAATTTAGTTATTGCGGTAAGGAAAGGCATTGTTTTCCATTTATAATACAGACTAATAAAGGAAAGGTACAATTAAAGTGTTCTCAATTTAAGAAGTAAATATTTACAAAAACATCTTCCATACATATTTGATTCTCAGTAGCTAGAACAGGTGTTATATTACTATTTTTCATTTCATCAACAAAATTAAAGTCTAAAGAGGTTATGAGATTGGCGCAAATTTACAAAGCTAGTTAATTGAAAAAGCTGAAACTTTAACCCAGGCCTTCTGATTCTAAATTCTAATTCTAAATTCTGATTCTAAGTTTTCATTACACCAGCAGTTTCTACTAGCTACTTTAACAGGTATTTAATCCTAAACTCAACAATCACTTGGCAAGAATTTTATTCAGAGAATTCAAGTCTTAGTTGGAAAACCAGAAGAGATGGCCTTCACAGTCTTGAGAAGCTATAGAACCTATTTATATTTATAAGTCACACGCTATGAGAGAAAAACTAGAAACAAAACCCCCAAAACCGAGGAGTTTGGGTGGATGCAGTCTTCATACTGTTTGCTATTCAAACTGTTCTCAAACTGAGGCTTCCTCTGCTTCTCCCTTATCTCTTAGAGCTGTTTTAAATTTTCAACATTATTTTAATTCTTCTGAACCTAGGGTTTTTATGGTTTTTTGTTTTTGTTTTTCAGTTGAAGGAACACTGGAGTTCTATACTACTACTTTCTTCTTTGTCTTCTCTTTAGGACAACCATTGGTTGGGAAGCAATTGCTACAAAAATAAAATAGCTGAGACACTGGCATGAATGAGCAAAATGCATAAATTTTTTTCAGTGGTTATATCTGCTTTATCATTTGAGATAGGTATGTTTCAGATTATTATTGTTTCTTTTAAAATAATAAAAACTGGTAGCAAAAGTTTCACCTTTGTAGAAGTACTTGGTGAACTGTGGTAACCGCTGAATAAAAAGATTTCCTTAGGAGTCAGTTTAGGTTCAATTATGTGTCTATTATTTTTTAACAGTTTGATCTTAGGCAAATTCATTAACTTATTAGCTCAATTAAATTAATTCAATTTCTTTACCCATTGATATGGCAAAATAATAATAACTTCCTTAGACTGTTACGGAGATTAGGTGTATATGAAGATGCAAAGCCTGGCACATAGTATTTGCTCAATAGATAACGATCATATCATTTTCTCCATTAGATTGGTTTATTTTTGAGCAGTCTTTTAACCCTAGTCCCCAACAAGGTGAAAGGCTCTATCATAATTACTACTTCTCTGAAGAGAAATGCATTATTTATGACACTTATAGAGGACCAGATACAGTTAAATGTAAATGTGAAACTGACGAATTCCGAGTGTAGTTGGTTAGTTACTCTGGGCAATACCCCCTGAGATAAGAGGCATTTGTGTTCTTTGAAAAATAAGTTGAATTGACAAATGTCAAAATGATTTATCAACATTAAAAACTGTTAATAAATTTATTTTAACAAATGCATAAGATTTATCATTATGGCTGTAAAGAAGATTGAAGTTCCATATTTGCTCATATGGAGTTAAGTGAAAAAAAAGTATGATACAGAATAGTACATAGAGTATGTTGTCATTTGTACAAAAAAGAGATAATGTAGACATAGATAAGTATACATACGCATATGCATAAACTTTTTGGGAGAATACATAAGAAATGTGGAAATAGTTGCCTCTTGAAGGGCAATGAGTAAAATTTTTATTATATACTAATGTGTACTGTAGGGTCTTTTCTGTCATTTTCATGTACTATTGTTTTAACCAGAAATAGTTATTCTCTTAGCCCCTGACAAAAATTCCATCCTCATTATCACTACTCTGAAAAATAAACACATATATGTGGCTTGGAAGTGATAATACATAGTTACAATATATTTATAACTTACTTAACATCATTATAGATTATCCTAACATCTCTACTAATGTGCATAAATTTGTACAAACACACACGTAAAATGTGTGGTTTGCATAGATCAAACACTATCAGTCTCTATTACTGGCATACATTTTTCTCTAAGCTCTTTAACAGGATGCATTTTCCTAAATTCAGCTTTTGGTCTTCTATTTGTTCTTTCTCCCTTTGTTCCTTTGTTCCTTTATCTTTCATTCTCAGAACTCCAAATAACATCTATATTCTGATAATTCATAAATAAATATTAAAGACCTTTTGCCTCTCTTTTTCTGCTCTCTAAGCAATTTCTCTTTCTAAAAACAGTTATTGCATATGAAACCATTTTTCTTAAAATATGTTATCTTTGACTCCTCTATCATGTCATTCTCTAACTAATGGGTGCCCAAATTCAGTGAGTTTCCTGTTTCCATTCTTATAGGTAGCAGTGTATTAGATCTTGATCATTTTAATGAACATTTGGACAAATGCCACCCAGCTGTAATCTGGAATTTAAGACTTCAGTTTTTCTTCAGACCCACACACTCTTTTCTGGCAAATTTTACTAAAAACATTGCTTTCTTTCATGTTAATATTTTCTCAAAATTCCTCTGTTGCTCTCTATCTCCAAATACCTCTAAAAGGCTTTCAATTTTTTCTCTTAAGTTGATGTCACCCTCGCAAACCTTACAAGTTCTAAAACCTTTACTCAATATCCTCTTCAAGTGCTAGGTCCTTCTTCAAAGCCTATCTAAATCCTTTTTCCGTGCAGCTTTGCATGAAAATTTGTCATCAATTCTGACTAGCCTATAAATTAGTACATTACTAAAACCCATATAATTCAGCACTTAAGTGTTACATTTTTACTTAAGTCACAATTATCTCCCTCATCCAACCAGATTTTATGTGATTTGACATCAGAGATCAGTTTCATACTTCATCTATATTCTCAATAAGTCCTGACAGTACTGAGGCCACAGAAGCATCCAATAAATATTTGTTGATTAATTAACACAAGTAACTTGTTTGTCCCAGAAACCCTGGAAATAAAATGCCACACTGATATCTCATATCAATCTATCCCATCTTTAAATATGAAACTAAAAATTTTAAGCAAATTAACAGTTATAATAAAACAATTTATAGATATTCATAGTTACAAAGTATGCTCATTTTGGCCTTCCAATAATCATGTGCAGTCAATATTATTATTCTCTTTCTAAAAATGATAAGCCTAACTCATAAAATTAAAATGACTTACCCAAGTTCACCTAGCTAGTGACTGACAGGGCTAAATCATAAAGCCAAATACTGTGTCTCCAAGTCTAGAGTTCCTTCTTTTGTATGTTCCCTCTTAAAAAATTGTAGTTATATATATGCATATGCATATGTACTGTGTTGTTTTAATCATAAATTCATATTTTACTTTTTATGTTTCATCCTCAATTTTTAGATTTTATTATTAAAATATTTCATTATTAGATTTAATTATACAGTTTGCACATAAGTTGTTTTTATGTCTAAAAAAAGTCTTTATATTCAGGATGCATCTCTTCTCCCAAAGGCCCTTCTAATTATTCTCAAAATTGAAATAAATCACTAACCACACATCAGCAATCCTAGAGTAATCAGAGGTGCTGCAGTTGCATCTGAAGCAAAGCCAGATGTGAAACAGATGCAGTACCACCAGAGTTACAGATCACTGATATCAGGTAAGTGCTTTAACTTTGATTAGCACTGGAATGGATGGGTGGAGCTGGTCTAGGAGAGGCTATTAGGAGACCTCAGTTTCCCCAAGTGATTTCACCCTGGACCCCTATCGGACCCTCCCAGCTCAGCTTCCACCATCCTTATCAAAGTTTAAAGCACTTACCTGATATAAGAACCTGAAACTCCAGCACTGCTGTACTACATCTGTCTTACTTCCAGTTTGTCAAGTAGGTACAGTTGCAGAACCTGCTCCAGCACCTGTAGCTCAGTGTTGTGCCACAGTAGATGTCAGCTGCCGAAACTAAAAATATTTAAGCTTAATTTTATTAGGACCTTATTTCAAAAATGATTTTCAACATTAATAGTTTCATTTTTGTTACTTACCATTTGGATAGGGCGTTTCACATAAAGTAAGGAATTCAACAATAGGATGATCCATTTCAAGCACTGTAATTGCTTTTCCATGCATGATGGTTAAACTTGGTCTTCTGCAAGCTTTGTCATAGGACAATCCACCAGAAAATATTACGAATGGTTCACTATTTTGGAAAAAAAAGTTAATGAGATTGAGAAGTCCTTTAAAATGATACGATTATCACAGGCTGAGCTAATGAACAAGTTTGGTGGGGATTATACAGGATGTAATTTGACAGGGAGAAAACACCTTTCCTGGCCCAAAATACCTCAACGAAATGACTTACTATTCTACCATATCCCTTTTTCTGGAGGTGAATTCTTACCATTAAAATTACTAATGAATCAGTCTAAAGGTGATGAGGTGGGCTGGGGAAAAGACAGGATGGCTGAAGGGAGGTAGAAGTGCTCATTGACTGAAAAGGACATCTTCACATGTATTAGTTGATTCCCAAAATTCTGTATCACTACCATTAGAATATTAATGTATGTTAGTTTATCATATTAAACAGTTGGCATGTGGGGTCCAAAATTCCTAAGGGACAAGAGAGGCAAGTTTCAATATAAAATGAAATGCAAAAGTAGCAATCCCACAGTGGTAGAAGGTATAAAAATTCTATGTAATGGATTCTCTGTGGGAAAAGAGTTATGATAAAAAGATGGAAAAAACAAAACAAAAAAATGTGATCTTCTCAATTTTACCTTGGGTCAGCCAGTTCTATTTAGCTAGTGAAACTAACATCAAAATTTTAGGGCATGGCTGAGATGACTATAAAATATTACAGGTTTCAGAAAGTTATGAAATAGTGTCATAATTTTTCACTTTTCTCAAAGTAATATCTATATTTCTAGTTTATATATAAAAATAAAATATGTTAATGAAGTATTTTCAATAAGTAAATACTAATAGAAAATATTCTTCTCCAAAACAATTTTTAAAAAGAACTAGACACTAATTTTACCAAATTCTTTGAGAACATATGCTTCTCTAAATAATTCACTTCCATTTATTCACCAAAGTATCAACTAGTTTCTAGAAATCACTCCATAAATTTCCCTTTCTCTTTCATTTTGTACTGTATACATAGTATCAAACATTACCAATGGAACATTTGCTAATTATGCTGGCTCTATAACAACAACAAAAAGAGCTTTTAAAAAGGTTTCCATTAATACTTACATATAAACTGTTTATACTAATTTTTATTTATAATTCTGTCTTGATGTTTTAACATAAATATTTAAGTTGTAAGCTAAACAAGAAACAGTGCTCTTATTTTTTATTTAAATTTTTTCAATGTTTACTTATTTTTGAGAGAGAGAAACAGAATACGAGTGAAGGAGGGACAGAGAGAGAAAGGAAAACACAGAATCTGAAACATGCTCCAGGCTCCAAGCTGTTAGCACAGAGCCCTATGCGGGACTTGAACTCCAGAACAGCGAGATCATGACCTGAGCCATAGTCGGACACTTAAATGACTGAGCCATCCAGGCACCCCTCTAATTTATTCTTCTTGAGTCTTATATCAGTTGATGTGAGTTAGTCTTACCTCAGTAATCTGGCATATTAAATTACCAACCTAGCAATGGCAGTGTTAAGCAGCAAGTTTTTTCCTATAAAATAAATGCTTAATTATTAAGATTTCTCTCCAGATTTAAAAGATCACTTCTAATGAAATGAGTATGTGTTTTTGCACCTTTTTGTGTTGCTTTGTTGTATAACAAATATCATGACTTGGAGAACATATTATCTTTTCATATGTATCAATCTTAACTGCTCCAAATATTAATAACGCCATAAACATCGATTTTTTCCATATAAAAGTATAAACTCTCATCTCCTAGTACTAATCCAAATAAAGGTTAAGAAGCAATTTACTCTCCCTTTTTTGGTAAGCACATTGGAAAATATGTCCTTTCTAATATTGGAAGAAAGCAAAACCTTTTCTGCTCTTATTATGACTCTGCATCAGAAAACATGGGGTCTAAAGTTAATTGCTGATATATATGCACTTCTCTATAAAAAGTTATTTCCTCAGGACAATGCTCAGGAAACCACTCATAAATAATTGCACTAGATACTTCATTATCACATTAAATTCTCATAAGTAGAATCCTCATTTCATTAATGAGGTTAATACTAAGCAACTAAGCAAGAAAAAAACCAAAAGAAAATGGAGATCTGTAAGATTTCAAAACCTATTCTCCTAAACAATGATCTATACTGTCTATAGCTGATAAGGAGTCTGGGATTAATGCAGGTGAACTTGTTCAGAGTCAAGCAGCTATGAAGAGGCAGGATAAGGATTTAAATTCAGACTCCAAAGTCCATGTTTTTCACTTCTAATGTTTCTAAAACTGTGGACATAACTTCATAAATGTTCTGGAAAAAGTTTTTAATTTAATAATTTGACAAATACTTGCAAACCACATCTCCCTTTTGAAATTTTATAATTCAGGCCATATAGTAAAGATTCTAAGAAACTGTGTAGTAAAGAATTCAATTTACTTCTATATAATGCAGCATTTCTCAGATCTCTCAAATGAATTTGATTACAGATTCCTATTTTTTCATGAATATAGTTAGTGATCAAAGGGACACAATTTGGTAAATGCTATATCACAGTAAACTTCCTCCTTTATTACTTAATACAAGTGTTTCTTGGTATACTGACCAGATGGATTATTACAAAATAAACAGCTATATAATTAACAGTGTCTTTATACACGAAGACAACATTAATACAAATTAAAATTTTTGACAACTTGGATAAATTCCAAAGGCATTATGTTGAGTGAAAGAAACTAGGATTAAAAGGTTATGTAATACATAAATGCATTTATATGACATCTCAAAAAGGCAAAACTATAGTCATGGAGAACAGATTACTGGTTGTTATGGGTTAGTAGGAAAGAAAAGTGTGGCTATTAGGAATAGCATGAGAGAATTTTAGGGGTATGGAAATCTTCTGTATTCTTATCATGATGGTGATTTTCAGGCATCTATACATGTGTTAAAATCCATAGTACTGATTCCAAAAGAAAAAAGTCTATTTTATTGCACAATTTGTAAAATAAATATAATATAAAAAAGCATTAAAATTTTGTCTCAATGAAGATAAACAATAACTTGTGCAACATAACACATATTAAAATAACATTTGTTGAATATGCATAATGTTCTAGGTGTTGTATGAAGAACTTTACTTGCTGTATTGTATTAAATCTTTATGATACCCCAATGAAAAAACTATTATTCTCATTTAACAGATGGATATACTGAGGCTTAGAGAACTTTACACATGAAGTCCATCAGTAGGTGGCCATGATAAAAAGGGATCAAAAGACTAGCAGAAAGTAATTTTTATTAACTGCAGAGAATGTGATAATGCTAGTGGTAGCAGGTAGAAAGATCATTATTCCTTTTTTAGAAGAGGATCCATTTAGTAAGCCTAGAGACCATCAGGGTTGGGGTACCAGTAAGCAAATTATTGACTGGGACCAGTGATTCCTAAGCATAATGGTTGTTCATCCTAGAAATGTAAATAAAGCCAGTTTGTGAATGGCTGATCTAAGATAAATTAAGCAGAAAATAAACCCCTTGCATCTGCTACCTATGCAATCCTTTAAGAGGCCCTATTGCTGCAACATATTTGATAGTCTTCTTAACGTTCCTGCTCCTGCCACAGCCATCCCAATTTTTGACTTCACAAAGTTTTTACTGCATACTGGGTGGAGCAGAAATATAGCTATGTATTTTCATTTCCAGACTGTGGCCCATTTTGCCATAATACCTTTAAGCATTCTTAACTTCAGTGCTCCTCTGCTTTTTAGTCTTCTTGTGTTCTGAACGGTGGAACCACTGCTTTTAGAGGTGACTTTTTTTTTAATATTGTAATAATCACAACAAACACACAATGTACTAAGTATACAGTAAGTGGGATGGCAGTAATTATTATCTACAATATAGAATTATTTCACATTAGAATCTGAATTATTTATACACAAAGTTGGATTACCAATTACTAGAATATATCATTAGGATCAGTGGAATAATTTTAACAATGTGAAATATCATGGCTTTGATGATGAGAATCATGGTAACTTCTTTCTATCAGGAAATCCATTATGTGCCAGTCATCAAACTTATGACAGTACAAACTTTATGCATAATTTCATTTATTCCTCACAAACATCACAATGAGATAGGTATAATTGATGAGGCAATTAAAGTTTAAAAGAGTTAAATTTCAAGGCCACATAGCTGTCTTACTCCATTTGGCAAGGATCTTTTTTTTTTTTTTTACTTCTTTTTTGCTTTTTGGGTTTTTTTTTCTTTTTTGAGAGACAGAGTGCAAGTGGAGAAGAGGAAGAGAGGGAGAAACAGAATCCCAAGCAGGCTTTGCGCTGTCAGCACAGAGCTCGATGCAGGGCTCAAACTCACAAACCATGAGATCAAGAGTCAGATGCTTAACTGACTAAGCCACCCAGGTGCCCCCCCCTTTTTTTTAGTTTTTAGGTTTTCTTTTCTTTATTTCTTTTTTTGAGAGAGAGAGTATATGGCAAGGATCTTAATAAGTATCTTACATTTGTCTTGAAATCCTCATGCCTAAAGTATCTTCTCTTTGTGTTCACCCTTTCCTCTCTTTGTGTGCCACCATCCTATCATCACTTAAGCCCCATCTCACGTATTTCTTTTCCCAAGAAGAATTTTACTGATGTCTCTTCACTGTGCTCTTCCCCTCTCTAGGCTGGGTTAGATGTCCTTTTGTTGTGCTGTCATAAATGTACCTCGCATGTTACATGTAAACCACGAGTTTATGGCCTTACTTCCTCTACTAAACCATAATAGATTCAAAAGCAGGCAGTATTCTCTTTCATTTTAGTACACTAAACAAGTTGCACAGTGTGTAGTATGTAGTAATAACTAATAACTAATATATATATTTAATAATAATATATGCATATATATGCAATATATATCAATATATAGTATATACATGTTTCCATATATAATATGTACATGTGTTTCCATACACATAATACCTATGTAAAATGTTTCCATCCCTAATAATTAAATTTAAAATGTTTTAAGACTTTAATTATAAGAGTACAAAACTGTGGTCATTTTTACTACTTAAGCATAGTAACATTTGGCTGGACTAAAGAAGTATTAATCTATCTTATGTGTGGGGAGGTACATAAACTGTCATAAAAATATACTCATTAAAAACATATCTATCTATATAAACATATACACCATATATGTTTATATATATAAACTCACTAATTAAAAATGGTCATAATTTTATACTATTAATTCTTTCAAAGAGCAGGTATAATCAAACATTAAATGTGATGAAAATTGAGGAGGGCACCTGTTGGGATGAGCACTGGGTGTGGTATGGGAACCAATTTGACAATAAATTTCATATTAAAAAAAAAAAAAAGAAGGGGCGCCTGGGTGGCTCAATCCGTTAAGCATCCGACTTCGGCTCAGGTCATGATCTCATGGCTTGTGAGTTCGAGCCCTGCGTCCAGCTCTGTGCTGAGAACTCAGAGCCTGGAGCCTCTTCAGATTCTGTGTCTTTCTCTCTCTCTCTCCCTCTCTTTCTCTCTCTCTCTCTCTCTCTGCCCCTGCCCCGCTTACACATTGTCTCTGTCTCTCAAAAATAAATAAACATTTAAAAAAAATTTAAGGGGTGCCTGGATGGCTCAGTCAGTTGGTTGTCTGACTTCAGCTCAGGTCATGATCTCCAGGTCTGTGAGTTCGAGCTCCGCGTTGGGCTCTGTGCTGACAGCTCAGAGCCTGGAGCCTGCTTCGGATTCTGTGTCTCCCTCTCTTTCTGCCCCTCCCCTGCTAATGCTCTCTCTCTGTCTCAAAAATAAATAAAAACATTAAAAAAATTTTTTTTAATTAAAAATAAATAAAAATAAACATTAAAAAATAAATAATAAAAATAAAAAAATAAATGTATCTATAATACTGAGAATACATTCCAGTGTGAGCATATAAGTAATATAAAGTAGTATTGTCCAACTCAGAGTTAAAATAAAATTAAAGTTTAGGCAAGAGTTGTAATTATAATAATTCT
Organism: Acinonyx jubatus; assembly: GCF_027475565.1. NCBI lineage: Eukaryota > Metazoa > Chordata > Mammalia > Carnivora > Felidae > Acinonyx > Acinonyx jubatus. Next base: position 65,851,667 of record NC_069384.1, on the reverse strand, counting down.
GAATGAGAATATTACCACTAATAATTACTGGAAGTAAAAAGAACACTGTTGATTTATAGGATAAGACTGCTATGTACACATGATAAAACTTTATTATATACTATTATTCAATTTTTTGTCTTAAAATTTAGTACTATTTTAATATGTTAATATCTAATATACATCAGTGATTATCTTTCCATCTAACTATAATCTTTCTAATTTCAGCATGTAAAATCCTAAAGTACAGAGACTTGGTTATGTATTTAATTCTATCATGTAAAATGCTAATAGGTATGTTCACGCTGAATAAAATTGAATGGTTGCTACTTGTAATGTGTATGGCCCAAAGGTCCTACTTTGTTAAAATTAATTTGCATAATATTCATCTGAATATTCATAGAAAGTTAAAATAATTGGCAGTTGCTATTTGTAATATTCATAATAACATCATAGATATTCCTATTAAACAATAAGAATCATTATCATCAATGAAGAGGATATAGCTCATTAATATACTTACATAATTACGTAAAACTTTAAATAATACATAAACATTAAATGTTATTTGCCTTTCCTGTCTCTGTTTTTATATAATCTCCTATATTCCCCAAAGTAAAAAATGCATACCTGTTTCTACAGGTCTTGTATTCTACTTTAAGAATTGGCTTACAAGACTCAGATTTTCTTCCTTCTCTTTGACTTTTTCCTAAAGAAAGAAAAAGGATTTTGTTAAATCATATTTAAATTCTACTCGTCCATGATAATTTCAAAAGTTTGACTAAAAGAATATAAAGAAAAGGGATAATTTTGTGTTTTGCATAGTAGGATAAACACAGTTCTATGCATCCAAACATATGTGTTGAATTTGTAAACAATTTGTTGAATTCTAATAAAGTTATTTGTAAATTTGTATCTGTATTGTTTTGTATTCTCCATGTATAAATCTAGTCTCGTATAGTTATTTTAATTAACTTTTAAAATAAACAACTTTAAAATTGAAGACATATACACATACATACTCTTCTGCATAACGAAATGTATTATTATGAAAATCCATACTTTCACATGCAGAAAGATTTGCCATTTAAAACTTATGATAGACTATCAAAATAATTGTATTTTTGTCAAAATTCATGTAAAGGAAAGTCCAATACACAAAGAACACAGATGGCACATTTCAATGATATACTATATTTGCATAAAAATAGTGTCTTGTAGGGAAAGGTTTATGTTGTTTAGACTCCATGGATTTTGCAAAATGATCAAAAAGAGTAGGAAATGGACGTAAAGCTACTTCTACATATAGCATCTTTCTAGTTATGCTTTTGCTTATAATTCTATGTCTCATTTTGATAAAATTGATGATTCTGAAGTATGTTTCTTTTTTATTTTAATAAGCACTCTTATTTATTCTTGTATTGCTACAACTGTTTATAGACACAGATACCTATTATGTAGAGAGATGTTTATGTGCATTTAAGTTTAAATTTTCAGGATAGCTTCAGAATGACACAGTCATAATCTAAATAGGATGTCAACATAGTTTTATTTAATTTGTTTAAAGGGCAGGGTATCAGCATACAACATACCTTATCTGCTCCATGGCATGCTTTCTAAATTTGCCTTCTCTTTCTTTTACCCTACGTCAACTAAAGAGGCAACCAATAATAAAATATTGGTCATGGGGCATTTGGGTGGCTCAGTTGGTTAAGCATCAACTTCAGCTCAGGTCATGATCTCACAGCTCATGAGTTTGAGCCCCACATCAGGCTCTGTGCTGATGGTTCAGAGCGTGGACCTGCTTCAAATTCTGCATCTCCCTCTCTCTCTGCCCCTCCTCTGTTGTGGTCTGTCTCTCTCTCTCTCTCCCCCAAGATAAACAAACATTAATTTTTTTTAAATATTGGTCATAATCATTCACATTATAAAAAAAGATTTTAAAGTATCTGTATTATATATAAAAAAGAATTGCTGACATGATATGTAGGTCATGATGCCTTAAAAAGAGAGAACTTTGGCTCAGGGACTCACTCTGAACAGTAGTCTTAGTGGGGAGGAACAGCTGGTTGGTGATTACTGGTTTGGGTAACGTGGGAATAGAGAAAACTGAAAGAAATAACACTATAAGGAAAGAGACCCATTCTCCTCAGTTGATATCTTTTTCCTCCATTGCTTGTCTAATAATTGCCAATCCATTAATTAAATCAAAGCCGTATATTTGCAGTTGTTTATATATACACGTATATAGGTATGTGTGTGTATGTGTGTGTGTATGTATACATACACACACACATATACATAATGGAAACAATTACTGTTTTTCAATCAATATACATCAGTATCATGTACAGATTTCAGTAAAAAAGAACAGTATCTTAATTAATTATTTACTTCAATTTCCAACTCCAATAATTAATTTTTGGCTGAAGGTTTTCAACTTTGATTATATTCATTGCCTGTCAGTAATTGAAATATGCTTATATGTCATGTAAAAATTGTCATAAAAATTACATTTATTGCTACTCTTTATGTTCAAAGTACTATACTAAATGGCAGGATAAAAAGGAATAACCATCAAGATGCTTAAAATTTACTAGCTTAAGCAAAACAAATATAAAACTGACAATATGAGGTACCATAAATAAATGAGTAATAGACATGAAGTGTTGAGAATAGTAGGAGTACATGAAGCAGTAGTTAAGAATATTATGGCTTCACTTTATGACAGAGAATTTCCAGATGACTTTCTAGAAGCTAGATTAAGCATTATAAATAGGACTTGGGAGTCCCAGTCCAAGATGGTGACATAGGAAGACCCTGATCATACCCCCCACAGACATACCAAATCTACACCTACTTATAGAGCAATTCTTCCTGAAGAACTGAGGGCCAATTGAACAGCTTATGTACAACAAAAAATACACCACAAAGAGAACAGCACAAGAGAGGGAAACACAAAGGGAACCTTCACCCCCAATGCTGTGAACTACAGTGGGGAGGGGTAGGACTAAGGGACAGGAAGCAGACTCATCTGTCCTGGGGCATAGAAAAAAAGTTATGGTTTAAAAGGGTAACTAGAATATAATGGAACCAGCCCTAGAGCACTGCCAAATGGGAGGGGGACTGAAACTGTCTTAGGGCTAGAGGGACTGGCAAGCTCCACTGTCTATGATAGCCCTCCACCTTGATAGTAAAGATGGGGGCAGGGTCCAGGTGCCATAGCTGGTCTGCCACCTCAGCAAAACCTGGGCCCCTAGCACATGCCAGCCCTTGATGACCTGGGACAAAGAAAAAAGCCATAATTTAAAAAAAGCAACTAGCATATAGGGTACCTGGGTGGCTCAGTTGGTTAAGCGTCTGACTCCAGCTCAGGTCATGATCTCATGATTCATGGGTTTGAGCCCTGCATCGGGCTCTGTGCTGACAGCTTGGAGCCTGGAGCTTGCTTCAGATTCTGTGTCTTCCTCTCTCTCTGCCCTTCCCCCATTCTCTCTCTCTCTCTCTCTCTCTCTCTCTCTCCCTCTTTCTCTCTCTCAAAAATAAACATTAATTTTTTTTTTTTTAAAAAGCAACTAGCATATAAAAGACTCCACCAAATGTCATGGAAGCTATTGAAACTCTCCAGGCAGACAAGCACCATGGTTTACATTCCCCTCTCCATCTTGAAAGCTTGCACAAGAGCAGAATCCAGGCACCCTAGCTAGCCTACTACCTCAATGACTCTGGGCCCCTAGCCCACACTAGCTCTAGCTATTCCACCAAGACAGCACCACTGTGGTGCACACTGGAATACTCCTTATCAGTGTTCACTACAGTTACAGCCCTTTTGCCAGAGTGATACATGGGCAAAGCACTCGAGAACACTCCAGGGCCAGGCAATGTTGACTCCAGACAATTCACCAGGCACCTCCTGCATGGAGCACCCTAGGACCACCATCCCTCCCTCTGTGTAGCTCACACTCTTCCTCAGTTCCAGCTCCAGCCTCTCCACCAGGGCTCCCCCTGCATGGATCATTCTGGGATACCCCAACTTGCACCAACTTCAGCTTTAGCCATCCTGCCAGGGCACCCTCAGCACAGAATGCCCCAGGAGCCCCTCCCCTCCATCTTGCACCCGCTTCAGTTTTAACTATCCTGCCTGGATTCTCTCTGTGTGGAGAGCCCCAGGACATCCCAGCTTGTACCCACTTCAGCTTCAGTCTTCCTGCCAGAGTACATAATGTGTAGGGTCCCAGGATACCCCCTCCCCCAACACAACTTATACCCACTTTAGCTTCAGCTGTTCTGACACAGCACTCTATGTGGAGAGCCCTAGGATCACCCTGGCCCCCACCCATTTCAGCTTCAGCTATCCACCAGAGAGATCCCAGCACAGAGTGCCCCAGGACCCAGGGTACACAATAGCCATAGCTCCGGCCAGCTAACCAAAGTCACCAGGCACTTAGTCTACACAGGGGATGGTAATACACAAGATCATTCCTTCAAGTTTAGAAGAAGTAGCTGTTTCACCTAACTCACAGATACAAAATTAAGCAAAATGAGGAGACAAAAGAATATGTTTCGAACAAAAGAGGAAAACAAAACTCAGAAAAAGAACTAAATGAAACAAAGATAAACAACCTACCTAACAAAGAGTTTAAAGTAATGGTCATAAAGATGCTCAATGAATAGGAGAGAAGAGTAGATGAACTCAGTGAGAATGTTAACACAAGTTTAAATATATAAGAAAAGCATCATCAGAGTTGAAGAATACCATAACTGAAATGAAAAAATCCACTAGAGGGAAGTAACAGTAGATTAGAAGGTACAGAAGCAATCTGAAAGAAAGGGCAATGGAAAGCACCCAACCTGAACAGCAAAAAGAAAAAAAGAATTGTAAAAAATGAGGATAGGTTAAAGGATACCTGGGACAACATCAAACAAACATTCTCATTATAGGCATCCCAGAAGGAGAAGAGAGAAAGGGGCACAAAACTTACTTGAAAAAAAATGATAGCTGAAAATTTTAATAACCTGGGGAAGGAAAAAGACATCCAAGTTCAGAAAGCAGAGTTCCAAACAAGATTAATCTAAGAGGTCCACATCATGACACATAAAAATTAAAATGTCAAAGATTAAAAATGAAGGGAATTTTAAAAGCAGCAAAAGATAAAATTCTTTTAGTATGTATTCACACTTAAGTGACTATCACATTAATATAGACTGCTATATACTTAGAAAATTATATATGAAACTCATGGTAACAACAAACCAAACACCTATAATACATACACAAAAAATAAAGAGAAAGAAAACCAGTAATTACACTAAAGAAAGATGTCAATCACAAAGAAAGAGAGCAAGAGAAGAAAAAAGGAACAGAGAACTACAAAAACAGCCAGAAAACAATGAACAAAATGGTAAGAGTACATACCTATTAGCAATTACTTTAAATATAAATGCTCTAATGCCCCCATCAAAAGACATAGGGTGGTGGAATAAATAAAAATACAAAATCAACCCATCTAAACGCTGCCTATGAAAGATTCACTTCAGACCTAAAGACACATACAGACTGAAAGTGAAAGGATGGAAAAAGATATTCCATGCAAATAAAAGCAAAAAAAAAAATGGGGCACAATATTTATATCAAACAAAATAGACTTTAAAGCAAAAATTGTAATAAGAGACAAGAAGACACAATGATAAAGGGGTTAATCCAACAAGAGGATATAGCAGTTATAAATATCTATGTAGCCGACACTGGAGCACTCAAATAAATAAGGCAAATATTAACAGACATAAAGGGAGAAATTGGCAGTAATACAATAATAGTAAAGGTCTATAACACACGACTTACATAAATGGATAGATCAGGCAGAAAATCAATAAGGAAATGGAGTCTTTGAAAAACTTAAGAGAAATATATAGAACATCCCATCTAAAACCAACAGAATATACATTCTGTTCAAGTGTACAAGAAACATCTCCAGGACAGATCACCTGTTAGGCCATAAGACAAGTCTCAATAAATTTAAAATCATATCTAACATCTTTTCTGACCACAACAGGATGAAACTACAAAATTAGCACAAGAAAAAATGTGGAAAAAACACAAACAGATGGAGGTTAACCAACATGCTACTAAGAACCAGTGGGTCAATGAAGACATCAAATAGGAATTTTAAAAATACATGGAGAGGAATAAAAATAAAAACATAGTGGTCCACATCTTTGATGGAGTAAAATCAGCTCTAAGTGGAAAATTTAGAGCACTGTAGGCCTACCTCAAGCAACAAGAAAAATCTCAAATAAATAATCTAACCATACACCTAAAAGAACTAGAAAAAACAAACAAAGCCCAAAGTGAGTAGAAGGAAAGATAACATCAGAAATAAATTAAATAAAGGCTAAAAAATCAATAGAAAAATCAATGAAACCAAGAGTTGCTTATTTAAAAAGGTAAACAAAATTGATAAACTCATTGAGCATGAGTCAACCAGACTCATCAAAAACAAACAAACAAAAAAGAGAGTGGGCCCAAATAAACAAAATCAGAAATGAAGGAGGAGAAGTCAGTAACAGCTGACATTGAAGAAAAATACAAAGGATTATAAGAAACTACTACACAAATGATATATCAACAAAGTGGACAACCTGGAAGAAATGAATAACTTCCTAGAAACACAGACACTTATAGAAATGAATCAGGAAGAAATATAAAATCTAAAAAATCTAAACAGACCAATTAGTAGTAATGAAATTCAACAGATAATCAAAAAACTTCCAACAAACAAAAGTCCACATCCAGATTGATTCACAGGTGAATTCTACCAAACATTTGAAGAAGAGTTAATATCTATTCTTCTCAAACTATTCCAAAAGATAGAAGAAAAGGGAAAGCTTCTAAATACACTCTATGAGGTCAGCAGTATCCTGAAAACAAAACCAAAGACACTGTGAAAAAGAAAACTATAGGGCAAGAACCTTGATGAACACAAATACAAAACTTTTTTTTAATTTTTTAATGTTTATTTAGTTTTGAGAGAGAGAGAGAGAGAGAGAGAGAGACAGAGCATGAACAGGGGAGGGGCAGAGAGAGAGGGAGACACAGAATCCAAAGCAGGCTCCAGGCTCTGAGCTGTCAGCACAGAGCCCAATGCGGGGCTCAAACTCACGAACTGTGAGATGGTGACCTGAACCAAAGTCAGACGCTCAAGTGATTGAGCCACCCACGTGCCCCAAGATACAAAACTTCTTAACAAAATATTAACAAACTGCATTAGCAACACATTAAAAGGATCATTCACCATCATCAAGTAAAATTTATTCCAAGAAGAATGCAAGGATGGCTTAATATATACAAAACATTCAATGTGATACATCACATTAACAAAATGAAGGATAAAAGTGATAAGATCATATCAATATATGTACAAAAAGTATTTGATAAAATTCAACATCCATTCATGATGAAAACTCTTAACAAAATGAGTTTAGCGGGAACATACCTCAACATTATAAAAGTGATATATAACAAAACCCACAGGTAACATCATGCTCAATGGTGAAAAACAGAGCTTTTCCTCTCAGATCAGGACAAGGATGTCCAATCTCGCCACTTTTTAACATAGTACTGGGAGTCTTAGCTTCAGCAGTCAAACAAGAAAAAGAAAATTGTTAGCATAAATTAATTCAGTAATGTTGTGGGATACAAAATTAATATACAAATATCTGTTGCATTTGTATATACTAATAATGAAGTAACAGAAAGAAAAATTAAAAAAAAAAACAATCCCACTTACAATTGGACTGGAAAGTATGAAATGTCTAGGGATAAACATAACTAAGGAGGTGAAAGACTTATACTCTGAAAACTATAAAACAGTGATAAAAGAAATGAAAGATGACACAAATGGAAAAATAGCCCACGCTCATGTATTGAAAGAATATCATTAAAATATCCATACTACCCAAAGCAATCAACAAATTCAATGCAATCCCTATCAAAATGCCAATAGCATTTTTCACAAAACTAGAACAAATAATCCTAAAATTTGTATGGAATCACAGAAGACCCCAAATAGCCAAAGCAATCTTGAGAAAGAAGAACAAAGCTAAAGGTATCACAATTCCCGATTTCAAGATTTACTACAAAGCTGTAATAATCAAAACAGTATGGTACTCACAAAACAAAACACACACACACAAAAAAACACACACACCAAAAAACCCAACAACAAAAAAATAAAACAACACACATAGTCCAAGGAACAGAATAGAATGCCCAGAAACAAATCATGTTTATACGGTCGATCTATGACAAAGTAGGCAAAAATATCCAATGGGAAAATGACAATTCTCTTCAAAAAATGGTGTTAGGAAAACTGAACAGCTACATGCAAAAGAATAAAACTGTGCTACTTTCTTATACCATATACAAAAATAAACTGCAGATGGATTAAAGTCCTAAATGAAAGACCTAAAACCATAAAACTCCCACAAGAAAAGATAGGCAGTAATCTCTTTGACATTGGCCTTACCAATATTCTTCTAGGTACATCTCCTCAGGTAAGAGAAACAAAAGCAAAAATAAATTATTGGGACCACACCAAAATAAAAAGCTTTTGCACAGTGAAGGAAGTCATTAACAAAATGAAAAGGCAACTTACTTAATGGGAGAAAAATATTTTAAAATGATGTATCTGATAAAGGTTAATGTCCAAAATATATGAAGAAATTATACAACTCAACACCAAAAAAATAAATAAATAAAATAAAACCAATCTGATTAAAAAATACGCAGAGGACTTGAACAGACCTTTTTCCAAAGATGACATACAGATGGCCAGCAGACATATGAAAAGATGCTCAACATCACTAATCATCAGGAAAATGCAAATCAAAACCACAATGAGAGGTCACCTTACACCTGTGAGAACAGCTAGAATCAAAAAGACTAGAAATAACAAGTGTTGGCAAGGATGTGGAGGAAAACAGAACCTACTGCACTGTTGGTGGGAATGTAAATTGGTGCTGTCACCATGGAAAACAGCATGGAGATTTCTCAAAAAATTAAAAATAGAAATACCATATGATCCAGTACTTCCACTACTGGGTTTTTAGCCCAACAAAACAAAACACTAATTTGAAAAGATATATGCACCTCTATGTTTACTGCAGTATTTACAGTAGCCAAAAATGGAAGTGTCTATCCATAGATGAATGGATAAAGAAGATTTGGTGTATGTATATATGGTCTACTATATAATGAACTATTACACCTCCATAATAATAATGAAAAAAGACACCCAATTTGTAAATGGGCAAAGGAACTGAATCAGTGTGTCACCAAGAAATATTAAAAATGACAATAAGCACATGAACAGATATTCAATATCTTTATTCATTAGGGAAATATCATTTAAAACCACAATGAGATATTATTGCATACCTACCAAGATGGCTATAATAAAGATAGATATTAACAAATGTTGATAAAGATGTGGAAAAGTTGGAAACCTAATACATTGCTGGTAAGTATGTAAAAGTCTGAGGACTCTGGAATACAATTTGGCGGTTCCTTAAATTGTTAAATAGGAGTTGTCATTTGATCCAGTAATTCGATTCTTAGGTATATTCCAAAGAGAAATGAAAAGTTGTACGTAAACATTCACAGAATTATTCAGATAGTCAAAATATGAAAACAACCCAAATGCCCATCATGTGATGAATAGATAAAAAAAAGTGGTATATCCATACAATGGAATATTATTCACCAATGAACAGAAATAAAATACTTAAATTTGCTATGACATGGATGAACCTTGAAAAAATTATGCTAAGTGAAAGAAACCAGTCATGAAAGACTACATTTAATCGGAGTTCATTTGCATGAAATGAAATGTAGTCAAGTCTACAGACAGAGGAACACCAGCAGTTGCCTAATGATGGAGGACTAGTGATAAGATGACTGTTAATGAGTATGGGATTTCTTTTGGGGATGACAAAAATGTTCTAAAATTAGATTGTGTTGATGGTTGCATAACTCTGAATAAATGAAAAACCACTGAATTGTACACTTTAGTGAATTGTGAATTACATCTCAACAAATTTGTATTTTTTAAAAATAGAAGTTTAAGTTCTTTGAAGTACAGCATTAAACTTCAGAACAAACTATTTTCATCACTTATATCTCAGGATTTCTAGTTTAACAAAGTTTTGGGGATCTTTAAATTTACCTTGTTTTTATGGTTGCTAGCTCAATGACATTTAAAACACAGTACACACACACACACACACACACTCACACATGCATATACACACACACTTCAATAAATTTCTTTCATTTCAGTAAGAATTTATTTATTTCAGCAAGCATTGTTCAGGGCATATAATCTTCCAAACCATCTATAATAGACCATTTCTTTTTGTTCAAATAATTTTCCTATTTTCATGTTTATTTTTGCTGTACATATGTACATCTGATTTTTAAAAACTGTTATTTTTCTTGGGAACAGATTGAATTTTGAATTAATATGTGGGGAGCTAACATTTTATAATATTAACTCTACCCATGCATACATAGGGTATGTTTTTCATTTATTAAAGTCCTCCTTATGTCCTTTAGTAGAAATAATATCTCACTGTTATTTTACATTTACTTCGGGGATTCTTATGGATGCTATTTTTTTCATGGTTGTAATCATCCACTTTATTTTGTTTCGTATACAGAATTCTCATGTTATACTTAATAGTATTCCTAATTAGTTTTTATTTTTAGCTGTGCAATTACATTATTGAAAAGTAATTGTAATTTTGAACCCTCAAAATTGTAATTTTGAACCACATTACAATAATGTAATGTGCAATTACATTATTGAAAAGTAATTGTAATTTTGAACTTTTAAAAAATATTTATTTATTTTTGAGAGAGAGACTGAGAGCAAAAGCAGAATGGCAGAAAGAGAGAGGGAAACACAGACTCTGAAGCAGGCTCCAGGCTCTGAGGTGTCAACACAGAGCCCGAAGCGGGGCTCAAACTCAAACTATGAGATCATGACCTGAGCTGAAGTTGGACATTTAATCGACTGAGCTGCCCAGGTGCCCCAAAACCTCTAACCTCTTAAATATCATAATTCTTTTTCAAGTCTAATTACATTACATATTGTTTTGAGGAAAATGTTAAATAATGGTGATAATTGTTGACATCTCTATCCTGTTTCTGAGCAACAATGTCACTATTAAGGATTAGATGGGATTTAAGATCATATATGTAGATTGTGTACGTGTGTGTGTGTGTGTGTGTGTGTGTGTGTGTGTGTGTGTTTAGCTGAGGGCATTGTGATTGAATACATATGTGAAATCATTAAAATTTACTGTGAAAGAAAAATAATATCTGTAGTACTAGTGAAAACCAGCTACAACAAGGACAATGTCACCACAGTGCTAACCTCAAGTAAAATAGGTACTAAATTAACCTTGTTGGCTGTGGCCACCTTCCCTCTTTTCCTACTACTGTCCAATATGAGTGTCAGACAAAGCCTACTTTTGTAGTATAGAAAATATTGATTTGTAGAAAAATAATAAATCTATATATGGTTTCCCAGTTTAGGAAACACAATGGCTAAAGAAAAGGGGGGGTAACAAAATTATATTCTATACTATATTCAACATAATATCCATAATATGCATTATACAGTCCAAATTATTAGATATATGAAGAAGCAGAAAAATTTGAGTCATTCTTATGAACAGAGGCCATCTTCAAGGGGAAGCATATTTTGGTTTCATCAGACAAAGATTTAAAACAACAATTATAACTAGACTCAATGTTTAAAGGAAAGAGAAGGGAAAGGAAGGGAAGGGAAATGCTCATAATGACTAAACAGGGGAAATCTCAGCAGAAAAATACAAAATATAAAAAGGTAGCAAGTGGAAAAATATCTAAAATAAAAATAACTTAAGGGACTTAATAGCTGAATGAAGATTACAGAGGAAAAAGACCAATGGGAATTATCCAATTTGAAATTCAGAGAAAAAATGATTAACAAAAAAACGGAGGCTCAGAAACATGTGGGACACTACCAAAAATTCTACCAGACAGATAACTAGTGTTTCAAAAATAGATGTAGAGAGAGGTTGGAGCAGAAAAACACATTTGAAAAAATAAAAGCCTGAAAATTTCCCCAATTTTGTGAGAGATATAAATTTCTAAATGTAAGAAGCTCTGTAACTCTTAAACAGAATGAATTTGAAGAAGAAAACTCTAGGCATATCATAGTCAAATTATTGAAAATAAAAGTTATAAAAATTTTGAAATTAGCCAGGGGAAAACAACAAATTATATACAAGGGAACCAAATGTCAAAAACACCACACATTTCTCATTCAGAAACACTGTAAACCAGAAAATAATGGAACATTTTTAAAGCGTTCATTCAGCACCTTAAAAACAACACACACACATATACAAACTGTCAACCCAGAAATTTAAATGCATCATAAATGTGCTTCAAGAATAAAAGAAAAAAAGAGAAGAACTTTTAGATAAAGGAAGGTAAGTGAAATGCCGAATGATGTTGCTGTATCCTCAAGAACAAATGAAATTATAAAACTTCACAAATACAAAATTATATTAAGAAAATTATAAATAAAATACAGAATATTTTCCTTCTAATTAAAAAAATACTTAAGACTACTTAAAGCAAAAATTACAACAGTGTATTTAGAACATATATAACTATTATAATAGTATAAATGTAAATACATATATATGATTATGAAGCTTCTACATTTTTTCATAAAGTGCTACAATGTTAACTCTAATAGACTGTGAAAAGTTAAAGAAGTATACTGTAATCCCTAGAGTAACTGATCAAAAAAATGTCTTAAGATAAAATGCCTACATGTAAATTAGAAGGAAATTCTAATAAAAACTTTCACATAACCCAGAAGACAAAAAAAAAAAAAAAAAAACGATGAAAGAAACAAAAAAAAAGATCGGATCAACAGAAAACAAATAACTTGGTGTGCCTAAATCCAATTCCATCAGTAATTACATTTAATATTAATGGACAAAATACTTCGACTAAATGATAGAGACGAAATAAAAAAGACCCAACTGGGGCACCTCGGTGGCTCAACTGGTTGAGCGTCCAACTTTGGATCAGGTCATGATCTCATGGTTTGTGACTGCTGTCAGCACAGAGCCTGCTTCAGATCCTCTGCCCACCAGTCTCTCTGCCCCTCCCCTGCTCATATGCTCTCTCTCAAAAATAAATAAACATTAAAAGTAAAAAAGACCCAACTATATGCCCTCTATAGGAGACATAATGGACGCCTAACAATTAAGCCTCAAAAATACATGAAACAAAAAACGACAGAACTAAAGTAAAAAATGGTCATTCCATAATCCGTAAGAAATTTTAATACCATTCTCTCAGAAATTGATAACACTAATCAAGTATCACTAAAATCAGAGGATCTGATTAATATTATCAATCACCTCGACCTACTTGATTTTTACAGTATATAAAGCAGAAATGAACAGAATTACAGGGAAAAATCTATAATAATAGAATTTTAACTTACCTCTCTCAAAATTGGAAAATCAAACAATAAAAACTTAGCAAAGATTTAAAATACAAAGAAAACACAATTTCAAGTTTGACCTTTGTATTAGAAATGTATTCTTTTCAAGCGTACTTGTTACTTTGTAGTAATTATTTGTTTATATCTAATTATAAAGCAAATCACAGTAAATTTTGTAGAACTAGTATCACACCACATTCTCAGACTACAGTTAGTTTCCAAATCTATAACAAAACACATTTTTAGAAATTATAAAACAAATGTCTAACTCAGACATCAAAGAAATTATAATAGAAATTAGAAAATACCTCAAACTGAATATTAATGAAAATTAAAAATTTTTAATAAAATTAATATCAAAACTTATAGAATACAGCTAAAGTACTACTTAGAAAAATTTTTATTTTCTAAAATAAAAATAGGTGAAATGAAATGTAACAAAATGAACCTGAAGAATATAGATAAATATGACAATGAATGCCTTTATTGTAAAAATCACTGATGTCTGCTTAACTATGGTGAGGCGATGGTATTTAACTTAATCTGTATGTTATGAGACAGGTGCTGATGTTTTCAACAACCTGTGAACAGAATTTTAGCCCTTTCAACAGGAAAACAGAATTATAGTTGACTCTTGAACAGCATGGGTTTGAACTGTGTGGGTCTACTCATGTAAAGATTTTTTAAGTTTTTATTCAAATTCCAGTTAGTTAATATACAGTATAATATTAGTTTCAGGTGTACAAGCCACTCTGGAAAACAATATGAAGTTTCCTCAAAAAGTTAAAAATAGAACTACCCTTCAATCCAGCAATTGCACTATTAGGTATTTGCCCAAAAAACATAAAACTAATTCAGGGCTGCCTAGGTGGCTCAGTCCATTAAGCATACAACTCTTGATCTCAGGTAAGGTTATGATCTCATGATTCGTGGGATTGAGACCCGAGTCAGGCTATGTGCTGACAGCACAGAGTTTGCTTAGGATTCTCTTTCTCCTTTCTTTCTCTGCCCCTCCCTCCCCCACCCTCTTTTTCTCAAAATAAATAAATATATAAGCTTTAAAAAAAAACCTAGTGATTCAAAGGAATAGATTTTTAAAAATAAATATAGTACTGTAAATATATCTTTTCTTTCTATGATTTTAATAACATTTCCTTTTCTCCAGCTTACCTTATTGTAAGAATACAGTATATGATACATATACAAAATATGTATTAATTGACTGTGTTTATCAGTAAGGCTTCTAGTCAACAGTATGCTGTTATTAGACAAGTTTTGGAGGAGTCAAAAGTTATATATACACAGATTTTCAACTACATGAGGATCCGTGCCTCATCTCCCATACTGTTCTAGGGTCAACTGTACAGAAAACAACCCTAACTTATAAATATGGATATGGTGAAATGTATGAAAGTATTAAATATCTAATCCAGCCAAAAAGAACTCGTATAGAAGTTGACAGTCAAGAAGAATAGAAGTAAACAGAAAATTTATGAATAAATCATATTACACACATACAAAAAAAAGGCATAAGGATTTTAGGGGGAGGAGAAAAAGTAAACTCATCATAGAAATAAATATTTAAATCTGAGTGGGAGGTATAGCAAATAACTATCCAAGGTTTCTATACTGGCAATCTGTAAATGAAGCATCTGAAAGTAAGTGAGTAAATGCAAAGTAATCTCTAAGTAAAGCTGCTAGGCTAAATGTTGTAATAATTTAATAATTTGTAAATGGAACATGCAAATGTGGTAGAAAAAAGGACAGACCAAGACAAGATGGAATAAGTGGATCTTGTGGTTTATGGGTCATTCATTATAAAGAAATAACACTAAATTTTCTAAATCTGACACTATAATAAATGCTCAGAAAATATAAAATAGACTGTGTTTGATTAACTGCTAGGTTTTGACCTCTCTATTCTTACAACCAATGATATAAGGTAAACATGGAACTCAGATCACTACCAATATTCTCAGAAATAAAACGGTCATCTGAATAAAAGATACTCATACATTTGAACTTTTTATTCTGCCCAGTGAGACAGGTACAATATAAACCTTAAATACATCCTTTTGATAAGGAAGATAATAAGAAATATAATCTACAATGAAAACCATAGTTCTCATAATTTAATGGAATCAAATGGTAGAAATGGAAATAAGTGAGAGAATCTAGAAAATGACAAACTATAAACCAGTTTAGGAATTAGGTCTGAAAGTCAGATCTATATGGTGTCATTCTCACTATCTCTGTAACCCTTAAAACTGGACAGATTTTCTACATTATCTCCTGTGCTTCAGATACATCAACCATCCATCATTCAGTTTTGGTTGGAAAGGTCTCTATATAAGTATCACAAAGTAGGAAAGTGGATAGACACAGGGGAGGGAAAGTACAGAAAGTTTGGAGTATAATGTGGGGATCTGAAGGAGGTATAAAGAGGTATTTAAAATCAGCAGTTACATCCTATTACTTTCTTTCAAACACACTGATACCACCTGTTCCACTTCAAGTCTAGGCACTATATCTCCAGAGTTTATTTCTTTGGAAAGCATACACCTTACCATGTGGAATTGTAGTCTGGAAAGGACGACTTGGGCTTTTCAGGTTCCATAAAGTCAAGCTACCATCTGAATGGCTGCACATGAATTGTTTGCCCTCATGATGCCAATCAATTGAATGAATAGCCTAATGAAACAGCAATTAAAAACAAGTGGGGAGGGGGAAAGTTGATATGTTATAGCATTCTATATTCCAAAGGAAATATATTCTGAGATAAAATTATTATACCAACAATACTTAATAAACATACATAATTTTTCTGACCCAGATCATACTACCTTTAGCTCTAGTCCTCTATAAGCTTATAGAAGACTACAAAAAATAATCTCCTGAGATAAAAGTTAGGTACATTTCATAATATCATTATAGCCTAGAACTTTTTGTTGTAAATTCTATGTCCTCCCTGTATCCTATATGATTATTTGGAAAATTATTTACTTAGAAATAAAATCAAGGTTATCTGAAGATGATTTCTGGAAAGGTAGAGGCCTACTTTCACCTAAAGTAGCCAATTTAAAAAATAATTTACATAAGAGCTACCATCTGAGGGCTTACTATGTGCTAGACCCCTTGGAAAACACTTTATTTATATTAACTCTATTAATTTTATTAAAAAGGTATTATTTTTTCCAATTTGCACATGGTGAAATAGGCCTACAGAGATTGATATACTTGTTCAGGTCACACAATTCAAAGCCAAGGTCTATCCAACCACAAAACCCACATTCTCAATCATTTTACCATATTGCTTCTAACATGAATTATTTAATTGGCTTGGCAATTTAGGGTTTAAGGAAGAAGGATTTAAATCTTTTTTTATACTTCTAATTTCACTCTGAAGATGTGAAATACATAAAATTAACAAGCAATTATTCCAGTTTCACATATTCTTTTATTCCCAGTGGTAGCACAGTGCCTTGCATAAAATAGATACTCAATATCTGTTGTATGAATAATAACATTATCATATATTTCCACAGCTTGGTATTCTTTCTAAATCATAAAGTTTATATGGACTTTGGATAATGCATAAAAGCTGAACAGATATGTACAACATTACCCTTTCCTTAAAGGAACTTTCAAAACTGCAAAATAGGGAAGACTGAAATAAATGAATATTAATAATAGTTATTGTTTGGAACTTTTACATAAATATGCATATATATTTGCATATAAAACTAAGATACACACACACACACACACACACACACAAACACCATATACTAAGATATGTGTATTTAAAACTAATTTATTGTTTGTTTTCCAAACAGTAAGTATTATTAGAGTTAGAGATAACTGATGGCTAGAGTAATCATTAAATACATCATAAAAGGACATAGGATATGAGCTGTACCTCAAGATAAGTAAGATTTAATTAAATGAAAAGACAACATGGAACCCTGGACTTATTTTCTCTCTCATTCTGGTCTTCATTACTAAAGACTTTTTTTTTTTTTTTTTTTTTGCCAGGGTTCAGTAGAGGCAGTTAGAGGAAAATACTCTTCATCTTTTCCTTTTCTCATTCTCACTATTTTGGGTAGATCAAGGGAAATGTTTTAACTTTTACGTGTTAACTTGATGAACTCAATGTAAAGTTCTCTCAGACTGCTTTGCTATGAATGATGGAGGCAGAGAGAGATCATCTCCAGCCCTAACCCTTCTTCCTATCTTACTGAATTTCTTCCTACCTTCTGGGGAAGACAAGTACAAAAATAATAGCTACAACATAAAAGCAAAATAAGTCTAAGTGCCATGAAAGATATATACTTATTGTACACTTATAGGTAAGAATAGGCATCTAAAACCAGTTTGTTATTAGAGAAGGTCAAATAGTGCATCACTGAAGAACTGGCTTTTGAATACATTTAATGGGTAAGTACCCAATTTCTATTAATTTGATTATACCCTACTCCTTTCTTAAAAAAGGACCTTAAGGTTCTGAAGAAAAACCAAAAATGAAACAAAGCAAAAACAAAAGCACACACAAATATAACTAATACAAGAAGAATTTTTAAAAAGATAGAAAATAAAATACAGAAGATAAAACACTAGCTAGTTTGGTCAACTTGATGGCTGTGATTGAGTTTCTCTCTACAACAAAAAAGAAAAAGGAAACCCAAAAAGCAGATATCAATATAAAAAAGGACAATCAGTGGCTACTCAAGGAATTAAAAGGTTATCATCATGTCAAACTCTGAGGGTTTTCACTGTGAGAGATTATTTAGAAATATTGACGTAATGAAACAAAAATGTCCCAGCTAATGTGGGAGTAAATTCATATAGTTATTTCTGAAAACTATGTTGGATTTATAAAACAAACCTTTCAATTCATCAATGGCTATTCATCAAGGGGCTAGTTAGGTAGTCCAAATAGCTTTACAGTGGCTAAAAAGTTAATAGGATTTTGATATGCAAAAGAGGAAAGAAGGGAGTTCATGACAAGGAATTAGCTGGAGCAAAGGCTTGGAGGTGGAAAATAAATGGTATGTTTAGCAGATAGTAATATGCCTGAAGTGTGAGGAGTGCTTATAAAGATTCATGGCATTAAACTAAAGGGAAAAGATAACATTGGGATCTTAAATCTCCTGTCAAGGAATAAAGATTTTGTATTGTTGATAATTGGGAGCCATTCAAAGTTTCTGAGGTAGAGAATTACATGATCTGTGTCTTAAAATGATAATCTTGTTAGTGAAAGATACTGAAAAGGTAAGATATCAGAGGAAATGCAATTAGTTAAAAGGCTATCATAGTCTTCCAGGCAAGAGATAACAACCTAGATTAGAAAATTGAATGTGGGAATGAAAAAAAGAAAGGAAATGAATGATAGACAATATAACAGAATCAAGAGACTACAAAACTGATAGCATAGGATATGTAAAGAAGAAAGATTAAATATGACTCTAAGGGTTACAAACTGGAATAAATAATCAAAATTGAAAAACTGAAAAAGAGAACACAGAACAAGGTTTAGGTCTTTAAATGTAAATTCAGTGTCAATGAGATATTTACCTGGACTTGTGTGATAGATTGTTAGATATATGGATCAAGAGCTCAGGAGAAAGGTGAGGGTTAAAGATACATTGATTTTAAATTTATTAACATAAAATTAATATTTGAAATGAGAAAAGGACATGAATACAAATGTAAACTGGAGGAGAAATCAAGAGGGTAAAGATATAGAATCCTGAAGAGTGTCTCTAATTTAAAGGAAAACTAAGGAAAGAAGTGATGGAGAAAGGAGGGGCAAAAAATGAGGTAGAAAGACACAGACAAGGGAAGACACAATTTTAAGAAGGAGGGGCTGATGTAAAGCCACAGGTTTAATGAGAAACTTAAAAGACTATGAAGGGGTCACTATTTAAATAATGAAGAGGTCATTGGTGACTTATTAGAAACCATTTCATAATAGTATTACAAGTAAATTCTAAATACAAGAGGTAAAGTGCTGAGGAAAGTCTTAAAAGTTTGGCAGTAAAATGATATATATAACTATCTCCATTAAAATGATAGGATATATAATTATGCATCACAGTAAATAGATTATATGTATATACATACATATATACATAAGTCAATATTTAAAATGATTTTTAGGTATAAAGTAGGTGTAGTGTAATACTCTACTGACTTAAACATTGTTAATGTTTATTTGAAAATTTCACTAAAAGTTGTTTTTGCTCACTTTTTAAGGTTAGAACTCTTCCTTCTACACTGTTTTAGGGCATTAAAAAAAAGCAGCTGATTCAGCATTTTGCTCTGGATTTCCTTTTTCAATGGCCTACTCTATTTCCAATTGGCTAAATACTCAGATCATATTTGTACTTTTATCTAGCTACTAGTCATCTTTATATTTTGTGTATTTAACAAAAGAAAAATCTAGCTTAGCTCCCCAGGGACTTCTCTCCTTATGATTCAAGATGCAATAGAAGTTCATCACACAGAGCATAAATGTATGACATCACCTGCAGGGTATCTTCCACCAATCATGACCAAATTACCCAACTAAGTACTTCTGAACTCTGTCACTATGAGAATTATCTTGTACATACCATAAAATCTTAGTTTGCGAGAACCACTAAGAAACAAATTGGGTGTGTGTGTGGTTATGAAATAGCCAAAAGCTTCTATCTTTAAGCATCGAATTTAAAAATTCAACTGTTATGAAAGGATGGGAGGTAGAACATGAAGAAATGTGGTTTTTTTTAATTTTTCTATTTATCTCAGTGTTGCCTTAAATTCTTCTGCATTCTTCCCATATAAGTGCGGGTGATACCAGATAATGATTATTTGACCTGTATTTTCCTAACTCTCCCTACTTTACTATTTTTAAAATTGAATTGAGAGCTTACATTTATATCCACAACTATAAGAGGTAATTACCCTTTTTCACTTTTTGCCCCAACCTATCTTCATATTAGGTTCTTCTGAAAGGGGAAATCATTAATGGTATAGAATCAATCTTTAAACAACTAGAGTATTAATGCAGAGTCTATTCTCTGATAAACAGCAGTTCATTGCTTTCTCTAAATGAAAACCTAATGGTCTCAACTATGTACAATAAAACTTCCTTCAAGATCGTACTGACTCTTAAGTATTACTATTTACAAAATCAATCTTTATTCTGAGAAGGCAAGTATCGTATGATAAGGCCTTTCAAACTGACCTCTTAAATTTTCTGCCACAGAAAAAGAATTTTCTAAGGAAGTTGTGAATAGTGTCTTTAAAGATCTTAAGGGTACTGAGTGAGGCAAGACATAACCGTGGAAAACCTAAAGAAGGAAAAGGATAGATATTAGGCATCAATGTATATAAGATGCCAAAAGGGACCCAAAAACAGTCAATGGAGAATTCTCATTCAGGAGAACAATCCAGAGTTAAAACTTGTGCAAATGCCAACGGTCAATATGAGGCACTGGGTCAGAACCAGGCAGTTTCCCAATGATAAAAATTGGTAATGTACAAAGCTTAGAGTAGAAAACAGGCACAAAGTTATAATATCCTTTTCAAATATTTCAGTAGAAATCACTTACCTCATCATAATAAACTCTCAGTTCTGCTCTTTTAGATTTCAAGTCCCAGAATACTACAGTACCATTTTCATAACCTATCAGCAACTGGAAAACATTAGAACAATAATTTTTGTAATTCCAACATTAATTTTACTTGATCCAAATAAAGCTTAATGTTAATATAATAAAGCAAAATCATAACACAAAACACAGCTTTATTTAGAATATCAATTTTTCTAGAGCCTGAATATATATTTCCTATTTAAAAAAATGGCAAATAAACTCTAGTTCAATATAAAATATTTACCAATGAAATCTGCCTCGTTCCAAAGAGAAATTGAGGAAACATAAATATATAAGAACAGAAAAATAAATGACAAAATTGGAACAAAGAAAAATGGGATAGAAAATGAAGATGAAATAAAGGGTGAAATGGGATAAGTTTAATGACTAATGTACATGCCATTCAGTTCTACGTACTGCAAAAATATGGCCACAAATTGGTTTCTAATTTCTTTATATCAAACCCAATTTTCTCTTGGAGTTATGTATTTTATTTTATTTTTTCAATATATGAAATTTATTGTCAAATTGGTTTCCATACAACACCCAGTGCTCATCCCAAAAGGTGCCCTCCTCAATACCCATCACCCACCCTCCCCTCCCTCCCACCCCCCATCAACCCTCAGTTTGTTCTTAGTTTTTAAGAGTCTCTTATGCTTTGGCTCTCATTATGGAAAGAGCCTAAATGTCCATCAACTGATGAATGGATAAAGAAATTGTGGTTTATATACACAATGGAGTACTATGTGGCAATGAGAAAGAATGAAATATGGCCTTTTGTAGCAACGTGGATGGAACTGGAGGGTGTTATGCTAAGTGAAATAAGCCATACACAGAGTGGGTGAGTTATGTATTTTAAACTGGTGATTTATGAACCCTAAAAAGTTCACAAACGTATTCTAGAGGTTTACATCATTAAAAATGGTTGATATTTATAAATCAATAAAGAAGACAACAAAATACATGTTTTCACTTTAAAACAGAAGTATTTGAGAACAGATAATAATTAATAGATGATCATATTCAACTCATTTGGCTAATTACTGCTAGCCATGCTGATTTTTATTATCATATAATTCGGAGTTATTATTTGTAGTTATATTGTTATATTTACTCTGTCATTAGTTTAAAAAAACAGGAAGGATAAAAATGGGCCAGTGCTCAAATAATGATAATATTTTCCACAAATCTGCCTTAAGATGATTTTACTAAAACACAGTAGTATTTCTCTGATAAAC